>NC_053154.1:145564958-145889124 GCF_016835505.1 Polypterus senegalus | reverse complement strand
AATGGGAGCATTCATCCACCCATGTTTTATGCTAATATTTTGCTTGTGAGGGCTGCAGGGAGCCAGCTTCATGCCTTGTGTACATCCTCACTCCTGGCCTGACCTTCATTTCCAGAGTGTTGACAACTGGGCCTTCACCTAAGACCCATCTGAGCTTACATCATTGTAACAATATTTAAGCCACCTCTTTCCACTGTTGCAATACCCTGTATTCATGAATCTAGCATCTAGGGTTGAAATCATGCACCCTGTGGTTATCTGTACTGATTTAGTATGTTCTCCTCATGATTTTCCTGTACATATTCCAAATTTTCCTCTCACATTTCCAAAGAAATACATAAAAGGTCAACTGACAATTCTAAGCTGACCCTAGTGTGAGAGAGTGTTTGACTGTATAAGTGTGTAATGGACTATTTGTTTCTCTGCCTAGCACATCCTCTGACCCAGTATTTGGATTTTATATGTGTCTGAAGATATATATGGTATATTTATGTATTTTCTCGTTTTCTAAACCATATAGGTGTTTAATTTGTTTGAAATATTTTTGTACTGCTAAAGTACTGCTACAAGACATATTGAACCAATTCTGTTCCTATGGGGAGAAAAATGTAATGGGACAATGCCTACAGTGACTGCCTAAAGATAAGAAAGATAATTGTATGGCTATTGTTCTCTTAGCGGTTTTTTGTTTTGTTTTTTGCTTTGTCCTTTACCCCACCATAACCTATCTTCTGTGTAGGGAGGAGCGAAAGTTTTGGATTTGTCAAAAATTTAAATCTCCAGTTTTCGATGGACCTTGACGTTTTAGATCCCCTGATAACGAAAACTTGATGATGTGTGTGTGTCTTTCTGTGTGTCATAGTTTCTTGAGGATGGTCTAGAGCTAAAATGGCTGGACGGAAAAATACCAAACTTGAAACTTAAGCCTGTTATGAGATGATGATGTGCTGATTAGTTGTTGAGCCAAATTGTACAAGAGAAAAAGGCACTCTAGAGGAACCCTCAAATACCATAATTCTGCAATTAATTATGACTTCTTCTCATCAATTGCTATTGCAATGACCTATTTTATGATCAGAAAGATCAGTATCAGAGCAGTAAATAATTACTGAAATAGAATAGTTGAGACAAAGCTTACTGTACTGACACTGAATACAATGATTTTTTTATTTTAATAAATTTGAATTTTTTTATTCAGGGCAGATGTTTGAAAATGATTTCATTTTATTGCTCAAACCACTAACTGGTTATATGATGTGTATGTTAGACATGTCTGACATCTGTAAAAGGAATGTATTGTTATGCTTTGTTTATAGTAAATGACTCCCGCTGCTGTTCACTGTAGATGGCAAATACTCAGCAGTTAGACTACACTGATTTGAGCTTGATTGTGGTATCATTACTCAGTAACTGACTCACTGTTGGGTTCCACCTTTCTCCCCTATCAATCACTTTCAATACATGTTGAAACTTTTTTTAATGATCATCTCATTATTATTTCTTCCCCAGGAAATATGTTTCCTTCTTTTGAAAAAGTCTTGGTCCCTGTTTTTGTTCGGTCAATATACTGATCTTTGTCTCCATGTTGTTCTACTTCCAAACTCCATGTTACCTGATTGTCATTTACGTAATTCCACATGTAACCCATTTCCCCACACATGAGCTCATGGCTTCCATACTCACTTAAAGTTTAGTGCTAACCTGAAAGAGAAGCAATGGCTTGTGTCTAGATTTGACATCAGAGGAAATCAGCTGAATTATGCTGTGGTGACTGAAAAAGGCAAAGAAAAATGAAGAAAATACAGGCTCTGATCATTCCTAAAAAAGCAAGAAGCTAAAGTGAAATTTCAACCAGTTCTTATGAAAACTGTGCTAGCAAATTTATAGTAGTGTTTTTAAAATTAATAAGGAGATGGAAATCATCAAAAAGGGGCCAAACACATGCATATTCAAAAACAAAACTGAGCAACTAAGCAGGTGGGCAACCTGGAATGGAAGTAAAAAAAAAATGAATCTAAAAAGTCAAAAATACTTGTCAGGTGTAGTGTCTTCTCCCTAAAACTAACACAGAGATTGTTAATTTTTTTTCTGCAGTGATCCAACACTAGGATACAGAGACCATCTCTCAGATGACCATATTTTTTAGGCTGTGTTATAAGCTTTGTACCTTCATATAGATTTTTTTCCTCTTTTGGTATGTGTTCCTTATTGTAGCGACCAATTGGCTGCTAAGAGGGGAGGGCAGGTCAAGGGACGAGATTAATAGTGGTGAGACATGAAAGCGAAGTGAGTGCTCTTCAGAGAACCTTCAGGAAGACATAGGAAGGTAGGTGGAGTCAGAGTGAAGTGGAAGGTAAGTGGGAGCCAGGGTGGGGAAGTAACAGCCTTATGAGAGACTCATGGTCATGATAATTGTTACGGTGAATTAGTTTGTTTGGCAGGCATTTCCTGTGGCCTAAACAACAGGAAGATTTAGCTAGTACTTTGAGTTATTATCTTGTTTGTTTGAAGTAACAATGCTCCATTTTGGTTTATCTAAGTTGGCATGTGTGTCTTATTGCTGTCATCCTGTTGGTCAATACAATATGTTTTTCTCACTGTTAATTATTTTAAAAGTTATTGGGGTATCATGATCCTGCAGCCATCTTGGATAGTTTTCATCATGATGTTTTGTGATGCTTATGTGTGGCAATTGCTCATATTATTTGTCAAAATAATGTCCATTGCTGCCACATGATTGCACATCATAATCACTACACAGCTATAATTTAAGATGGCAGTGTTGATTTTAGATGGCCTAGTTTTAAGATTTAATACTTAAACCAAACTCTGTGCATGGTGTTTTCATGAATTAGAGGTTTATTTGATAGTTCTGCATCTCCATGTTGTGTTTCAGTCAGGATCCCCCAACTGGAATACAAATGCTATTTTTATTTCTGTTTTGCTTGATTTTATGTTAACTTCTTTTTCTTCTTCTTTTGGCTACTCCCATTAGGGGTCGCCACAGCAGATCATCTTCTTGGATATCTTTCTGTCCTCTGCATCTTTTTCTGTTGCACCCATCACCTGCATGTCCCCTCTCACTACATCTATAAACCTTCTCTTGGGCCTTCCTCTTTTTCTCTTGCCTGGCAGCTCTATCCTTAGCATCCTTCTCCCAATATATTCAGCATCTCTCCTCTGCACATTTCCAAACCAACGCAATCTCGCCTCTCTGACTTTGTCTCTCAACCGTCCAACTTGGGTTGACCCTCTAATGTACTCATTTCTAATCTTGTCCGTCCTCTTAGAATCTTTAACTCTGCCACTTCCAGCTCTGTCTCCTGTTTTCTGGTCAGTACCACCGTCTCCGATCCATATAACATAGCCGGTCTCACTACTGTCCTGTAGACCTTCTCTTTCACTCTTTCTGATATTTGTATGTCACAAATCACTCCTGACACTCTTCTCCACCCATTCCACCCTGCCACCACTCTCTTTTTCAACTCTCTTCCACAATCCCCATTACTCTGTACTGTTGATCCCAAGTATTTAAACTCATCCACCTTCACCAACTCTACTCCTTGCATCCTCACCATTCCACTGATCTCCCTCTCATTTACACACATGTATTCTGCCTTGTTCCTACTGACCTTCATTCCTCTCCTCTCTAGAACATATCTCCACCTCTCCAGGGTCTCCTCAACCTGCTCACTAGTATCGCTACAGATCACAATGTCATCAGCAAACAGCATAGTCCACGGGGCTTCCTGTCTAATCTTGTCTGTCAACCTGTCCATTACCATTTCAAATAAGAAAGGGCTCAGAGCCAATCCCTGACGTAATCCCACCTCCACCTTGAATGCATCCGTCACTCCTACCGCAGACCTCACCACAGTCACACTTCCCTCGTACATATCCTGTACAACTCTTCTCTGCCACTCCCGACTTCCTCATACAATACCATAGCTCCTCTTGAGGCTCCCTGTCATATGCTTTTTCCAGGTCCACAAAGATACAATGCAGCTCCTTCTGGCCTTCTCTATACTTCTCCATCAACACCCTAAGAGCAAACATTACATCTGTGGTGCTCTTTCTTCGTATGAAACCATACTGCTGCTCACTAACCATCACCTCACTTCTTAACCTAGCTTCCACTACTCTTTCCCATAACGTCATGCTGTGGCTCATCAATTTTACCCCCCTTTAGTTACTACAGTTGTGCTTGAAAGTTTGTGAACCCTTTAGAATTTTCTATATTTCTGCATAAATATGACCTAAAACATCATCAGATTTCCTCCACTCAAGTCCTAAAAGTAGATAAAGAGAAACCAGTTAAACAAATGAGACAAAAATATTATGCTTGGTCATTTATTTATTGAAGAAAATGATTGAATATTACATATTTGTGAGTGGCAAAAGTATGTGAACCTCTAGGATTAGCAGTTAGTTTGAAGGTGAAATTAGAATCAGGTGTTTTCAATCAATGGGATGACAATCAGGTATGAGTGGGCACCCTGTGTTATTTAAAGAACAGGGATCTATCAAAGTCTGCTCTTCACAACACATGTTTGTGGAAGTGTATCATGGCATGAACAAAGAAGATTTCTGAGGACCTCATAAAAAGAGTTGTTGATGCTCATCAGGCTGGAAAAGGTTACAAACCCATCTCTAAAGAGTTTGGACTCCACCAATCCACAGTCAGACAGATTGTGTACAAATGGAGAAATTCAAGACCATTGTTACCCTCCCCAGGAGTGGTCGACCAACAAAGATCATTCCAAGAGCAAGGCGTGTAATAGTCGGCAAGGTCACAAAGGACCCCAGGGTAACTACTAAGCAACTCAAGGCCTCTCTCACATTGGCTAATGTTCATGTTCATTAGTTCACCATCAGGAGAACACAGAACAACAATGTTGTGCACGGCAGGGTTGCAAGGACAGCGCCACTGCTCTCCAAAAAAACCATTGCTGCTCGTCTGCAGTTTGCTAAAGATCATGTAGACAAACCAGAAGGCTATTGGAAGAATGTTTTGTGGATGGATGAGACCAAAATAGAACTTTTTGGATAAAATGAAAAGCGTTATGTTTGGAGAAAGGAAAACATTGCATTCCAGCATAAGAACCTTATCTCATCTGTGAAACATGGTGGTGGTAGTATCATAGTTTGGGCCTGTTTAGCTGCACCTGGGCCAGGATGGCTTGCCTTCATTGATGGAACAATGAATTCTGAATTATATCAGAGAATTCTAAAGGAAAATATCAGGACATCTGTCCATGAACTGAATCTCAAGAGAAGGTGGGTCATGCAGCAAGACAACAACCCTAAGCACTCAAGACGTTCTACCAAAGAATGGTTAAAGAAGAATAAAATTAATGTTTTGGAATGGCCAAGTCAAAGTCCTGACCTTAATCCAATTGAAATTTTGTGGAAGGACCTGAAGCGAGCAGTTAATGTGAGGAAACCCACCAACATCCCAGAATTGAAGCTATTCTGTACAGAGGAATGGGCTAAAATTCCTCCAAGCCAGTGTGCAGGACTGATCAACAGTTACCGGAAATGTTTAGTTGCAGTTATTGCTGCAAAGAGGGGTCACACCAGATACTGAAAGCAAAGGTTCACATGCTTTTGCCACTCACAAATATGTAATACTAGCAAAATACCTGCACTTCGCAGCGGAGAAGTAGTGTGTTAAAGGAGTAATGATAAAGAAAAGGAAACATTTTGAAAATAACGTAACATGATTGTCAATGTAATTGTTTTGTCACTGTTGTGAGTGATGAGTGTTGCTGTCATATATATATATATATATACACACACATATAAACATATATATATACATATCCATACATATATACATATACACATATACACATATATATATACACACACACACATATATATATACATATATATATACATATCTACATATACACACATACATATACACACACACACACACACACACATATATATATATATATATATATATATATATATACACTCTTTGGGGTGTGAGCAACTGTTGCTGGGGGTGCCAGAATCCATCAAGGAAGAAAAATGAAAAACATTATTTGTACAAAATCTTAATTTATTTATCCATTCCTAAATAATTAAATGGGCAGGCTATTTTGTATCAGTGCAATATGCTGTTTGTTAAAACGGATGACTTCCGCTCTTACGTGCAAGTCTGCGTGGATATTATGAACTATCGTATCTGTTCAAGTTCTATTTAAATTTTAAATAGAAGGAATTTTTATTTAGTCGACAGAAATATCTTTAGTAGGAATGTAAGTTAAATGTAGGCATCATTGCATACATTTTTCTTCACCATACAAATGTAAAGAGTAAATTCACCTTACATTCCAACCAAAGATATTTGTGTCGACTAAATAGAACTTGAAAAGATATATTTTTCGAATGTGATCGCGCAATTCAGATCGAGTTGACGCGCACCGATGCATCCACCCCCCTGTGCTATTGTGGTTTCGCCTGCGTGCCTCAATAAGTCACCCTCCCCTCGCTCTTACTTTTTTACCGTTCATCTAATGAATACACTGAGTATGGCTTTACCAAAACAATCACTGATGGCGAATAAAGTATTCATTATTCATAAAGCTTCAATTGGTGATCTGTCTTTCTGCGTTAACCGCATATTTTTTCATATGTCTTAAACCAAGGGGATGCGAGGGTAAAATAAATCGGGAAGCGTGCAAACATACTCAGTGTACCCCCTCTCAGGAATCGAACCTCGGCGCTAGAAGCGAAGCCTCTACCATTGCGCCACAGCATGTGGTTTGTCTATTTGAGAGTATGTTAGATCGGGGTATATATATATATATATATATATATATATATATATATATATACCCGCACTTCGCAGCGGAGAAGTAGTGTGTTAAAGAAGTTATGAAAAAGAAAAGGGAACATTTTAAAAATAACGTAACATGATTGTCAATATACAGTAATTGTTTTGTGAGTGTTATGAGTGTTGCTGTCATCAAGGGTTTGATTATCATTATTTCTTTCAATCAGGTTCGTATTTGTAGAATGTGTTGTGTTCAAGTTACATTCCGTGTTTGTCAATCGTTGTAAAGATAACAGGTTTCATTCATCGATTCCTTTCTTACTGCAGCAATAAACAGCTCGTCTTCCTCTTTATCTGAGACGTGACACACTGCATGCATGGGTTTTTTTTTACACTGTCTTCCTTTAGCGGGACTTTGACTTTTTCCACCCCACGGCCGTATTTAATGTTAGCTAAGACCCGGCACTTAAAAGTTTCTCTCGCAGTTTCGCTGAGTTTGTGCCAAACAGTAACACCACCCTGACCATCTCATCTTCCTCTGCATAAGCACAGTCCTTCACCCGTGAATATTTAGCGGCAGTGTTTCTATTGGATTGCCGCTGACGGACGGCCTTATATGGGCAGTCACTAAATTATGTGGGATGCGTAACTCCGCCTCCCACGGGCATCGAGCAGAAGTCTATTATAGTATATGGACGAAAAAATAGGTTCCAGTTATGACCATTACGCGTAGAATTTCGAAAATGAAACCTGCCCAACTTTTGTAAGTAAGCTGTAAGGAATGAGCCTGCCAAATTTCAGCCTTCTACCTAAACGGGAAGTTGGAGAATTAGTGATGAGTGAGTGAGTGAGTGAGTGAGTCAGTGAGGGCTTTGCCTTTTATTAGTATAGATTCGATCATTTTCCTAAATAAATAAATGACTAAGTATAATTTTGTCTCATTTGTTTATCTGGTTTCTCTTTATCTACTTTTAGGACTTGAGTGAAAATCTGATGATGTTTTAGGTCATATTTATGCAGAAATATAGAAAATTCTAAAGGGTTCACAAACTTTCAAGCACAACTGTACAGTCCTGCACATCCCCCTTATTCTTAAATATCGGCACCAGTACACATCTTCTCCACTCCTCAGGCATCCTCTCACCTTCTAAGATTCCATTAAACAATCTGGTTAAAAACTCCACTGCCATCTCTCCTAAACACCTACATGCTTCCACAGGTATGTCATCTGGACCAACAGCTTTTCCATTCTTCATCCTCTCCATAGCTGTCCTTACTTCCTCCTTGGTAATCCGTTGTACTTCCTGATTCACTATCTCCACAATATCCAACCTCTTCTCTCTCTCGATCTCTTCATTCATAAGCCTTTCAAAGTACTTTTTCCATATGCTCAACACACTCTCCTCGTTGGTGAGTACGTTTCCATCTTTATCCTTTATTACCCTAACCTGTTGCACATCTGTCCCAGCTTGGTCCCTCTGTCTAGCCAACCGGTACAGGTCCTTTTCTTTCTCTCATACATCTCATCCTACGCTTTTTCTTTAGCCTTCGCCACCTCTCTCTTCACCTTGCGCCTTATCTCCTTGTACTCTTGTCTACTTTCTGCATTTCTCTGACTATCCCACTTCTTCTTTGCCATCCTCTTCCTCTGTATACTCTCCTGTGTTTCCTCATTTTACCACCAGGTTTTCTTTTCCTCCTTCCTCTGTCCAGATGTCACACCAAGCACCCTTCTTGCTGCCACCCTTACTACATCTGCTGTAGTTTCCCAGCTGTCTGGTAACTCTTCCCTGCCATCCAGTGCCTGTCTCACCTTCTCCCTAAACTCAACCTTGCAGTCTTCCTTTTTCGACTTCCACTATTTGATCCTTGGCTCTGCCCTCACTCTCTTCCTACTTCTTGATCTCCAACATCATCCTACAGACCACCATCCTATGCTGCTTAACTACACTTTCCCTGCCACTACTTTGCAGTCTTCAATCTCCTTCAGATTGACTCTTCTGCATAGTATGTAATCTACCTGTGTGCATTTTCCTCCACTCTTGTACGTCACCCTATATTCCTTCCTCTTCTTAAAATACATATTCACCACAGCCATGTCCATCCTTTTGGCAAAATCCACTATCCTCTGACCTTCTTCATTCCTCTCCTTGACACCATACCTACCCATCATCTCCTCGTCTCCACTGTTCCCTTCACCAACATGCCCATTGAAATCCGCTCCAATCACCACTTTCTGCCCCTTGGGTACACTGTTCATCACTTCATCCAACTCACTCCAAAAATCTTCTTTCTCATCCATTGCACACCCAACTTGCGGTGCATATGCACTAACAACATTTATCATCACACCTCCAATTTCCAGCTTCATAATCATTACTCTGTCTGACACTCTTTTCACTTCCAAAACACTCTTGACATTCTGTTCCTTCAGAATAACCCCTACCTCATTTCTCCTCCCATCCACACCATGATAGAACAATTTGAATCCACCTCTGATCCACCTGGCCTTACTCCCCTTCCATTTAGTCTCTTACAGACACAATATATCAACCTTCATTCTCTCCATCATTTTGGCTAACTCTCTCCCCTTACTAGTCATACTGCCAACATTCAAAGTTCCTACCCTCAGTTCCACTGTCATTACCTTCCTCCTCTCCTCCTGCCTCCGGACATGTCTCCCCCCTCTTCTTCTCCTTCTTCTGCTTGATTTTATGTTAACAGTGTGGATTATTTTGTTTCTTTGAGTCTAAGTATTTTCTGCTATGTTCTTTATGTTTTGTGGTGGTCCCCCAAGAGGCGAGGCCACCTGCCCAATCACCGCAATGGACTGCCCTTTGTTATTGTGTTTTTTTCCAGGATATTTGCAATGCTTGCTCTGTTTTTCAACTTTTCATTTGGGTTGTGTATTAGGACACTGTTTCCCTTGTATTACATTTGTTGTTTCAGGCAACCTTTTGGACTCTTGCGCCCCTCTCAGCTTTATTTAGTTACAGAGCCTTTTTTTGTAAAAAAATATTTCTATTTATTAGGTATCAATGTTACCATTTAATTATTGGCAGGGATTTGTTGGTTTTTCCCCTCTAGTACTGTAGTATTTTTTGGGAGCTAATGTTTGGCGACTCTCTAGTTTATAACACACTCTGTTCACTGTTTTTCTCTAAGTTGTTCGACTTTTGATGATCCCGTATTTCTGTCTTCATTACTTCTAGCATTTTGATCTTAACCTTTCCCTTGTCCTTAATTTTGATCTGTTATTTTAATTTTGGATTAATCTTGTGGTCATTCATTCCTTTTTCAGTAAACTGGTGCTCATGTTTCTTTGGCCAAATCATAACAGACAGAGCAAAATGAACCACACTGTTACATGACCTACTTATATGTGACCAGCAACAAGACATTAAATGGCATTGCTCCAACCATACACAAACATCACAAAATGGTGGAAGTAATGGAAAAAAGATCAAAATGGCGCCACAGTGATATCACCATTATAAAGATAAAAATTGCTAAACAATGGAAAGAAATATATGTACAATTTGCAGAAATTCCTCACAATGATTTCTAGATATCCAAATGCCAGGATTATTATAACACCCCAATATAGTGTGACATTAGTGATTGCCTAACTTTATAGTGAAAATAACTGATACCATAGGACTGAAACAAATAAATGCAGCAAGAGCAAGCACAAATATCACACATGAATCTACATCACATATATATATGGAAGAAGCGAAATAGACTGAAAGAAAAAGGTGAAACTCTAGCACTGAGAGAGAAAGCCTATTTCCTAAGCTAGGCAGTAATCCTAATGATCTTAACATTGTTCACAACTATTCACTTTTTAAAAAATGATATTGGTGATATCACACATTAGCACAATTGCCCTTGTGTAGTGATTCAATAGGTCTGCCATGATGTCTGCTAGACAAGATTAGTTTAAAGACGTGGTATTTCTGTGAAAACATCACCACTATACAAGAAAAAACAGACAATATGGAATTCTGTAGATCATAGTAAACTAACTACTAAACCTAACTTACTTTACTTACTTACTTTCTCCTACTAACCCTTCTTGGACATAGGTCACAGAAAAGGGATCGCCAAGCATATCTGTCCTGGGCTTTTCTTTCCAGCTGGTTCCAGGTCATCCCCATGGTCTTGACATCTGCCTCCAAATCCTAGCACTAGGTGTTCTTTGGTCGGCCGCTTTTCTGCTTTCCCTTGGCATTCCATGTTAGGGCTTGTCTGGTGATGTTACTTGCAGGCTTTCACAGGGTGTGCCCTATCCAGCCCCAATGCTGTTTCTTGATTTTTTCTTCTGTGGGAAGCTGGTTTGTTCTCTTCCAGAGGTCACTGTTGCTGATGGTATCTGGGCAACGAATGTAGAGAATTCACAGGCAGCTGTTAATGAAAACCTGTGCTTTCTTAGTGGTAGTGGCTGTATTTCTCCATATCTGTGCTCTGTATGGAAGGACTGCCTTAATGTTGGTGCCGAAGAGCCTGACTTTGGTGTTGACTGTCAGTTCCTTGGAACTCCAGATGTTCCGTAGTAGCACGAATTCTGCTCATGCTTTCCTGATTTGTGATCTGACCTTGGCATCTGTGCTGTCCTGCGTGTCAATGACACTGCCCAAGTAAGTAAAGGAATCCTCCTCTAATGCTTCACCCCCCTGCATGACTGGGTTGGTGCTGACTGTGTTTATTTTGAGGATCTTGCTCTTGCAAAGGTCTGACAGCATCTTATCATTCTCATTCATGTCGCCTAGTCCATGGCTTTCCTTGATGTCTTCATACCCAGTGTTGTCTTTTTTGATCTTAGCATTGAAGTCCCCCATCAGGATGTTAATGTCTCCCTCTGGGTACTTCTCAGTGATGGACTGCAGTGTGGCATAGAACTGGTCTTTGTCTGCCTCCTCACTGTCAGTTGGTAGGCACATAGCACTGTACGATGTTCATGTTGATCTTCTTCTTGGTTCAGAAGGATGCTGTGATGATCCTTGGGCTATGGGTATCCCATCCTATAAGAGCTCTCTGAGCTACTTTAGACAACATTAGATCTACTCTTTGGGTGTGTTGGGGGTTATCCATTTTATCTCCAGAGTATAATATCATCTCTCCTGAGACTAGTAATTTCTGTCTGGACTGTGTTCATCTGGTCTCACTGACTCCTGGCAGGGTGAGGTTTTAGTTTTTCATGTCTGCTTCAGTTTGAAAAGTCTTCCCTGTCTTATGCATGGTTCCTATAGTCCATGTTCCAAAATTGTTTGCCCTGGTCGAAAGAAGAGTTGTCAGTCTTGTGACTTTCATCACACAACGTAATTCATTTTATTGTCAAAGACCCATCACTTCCCAGGGCTGAGTCCTGTTGATCTCTTGTTGGCTTTTTTGTAGCTAGGTTTTGTTTAATGGGGTACGCCCAACCCTCCTCCTTTCTCAGCCAGGCTTGGGACCATCCATGGTGGAGTTACTAAACCTGAGACCTAGGAGTAAATGGAGGTCTGACATCTGCTTTACATTACTGTGATGGTCAAAGCCTACTGTGGTGGAAACAGGCCCAAAGAAGACTAAAGTGCTGAATGGGCATTAAATTCATTAAGGGGCACTCCAAAACATGCACCAACACACCCACTCAGACTGGGCGTAATAAGAGTCAGAAGTAAGCCTAATAAACAGGATAAAATATATATTGTCACAAAAGAAAAAATATGCAGAGGTAAGATGGCAGTTTTAGGGGCTAGCAGAGGAAATGATGTCATCTATGTTGGAACTGGAAGTGAAGTCTTTGGGGGGCAGTGATATCATCAGATGCGCTGGGACGGGAAGTGACATCATCAAAGGCTCCAGAACCGGAAGTGATGTCACAGGCTTCTGAACCTGGCGGGATTTCCCAGACATATATATATATATATATATATATATATATATACAGTATATATATATATGAATCAAAAAATGAGTGCCTTTATTTTACAGGATTTAGTGTATTATGGCATTGCACACATATTAATTTTTTTGCTGCTTTTCTTTTAAAGTTTGTGCTTTAGACTTTCAAGTGAGAGCACAGAAGTTAAAATTGAGTTGTTTACCTTAAAGAGAGTAACTCTGTTCAGAGCTCAAAAATATGTAAATTCCATTGGTAATGGTGATTTGGTCTTTATGCCCATTTGAAACAGTATTGTTTGCTTTAAAATATAAAACGATTTTGAAAGTGTATGCTGATAGTTGATGCCATTGATGTTTAATTTATGTTCATATAATTTAACCTGATTCATGTCTCTCGAGGTCAAATTTAAGTTCATGGAGCTACTTCAGAAAGATGATACATAAGATAAGCATACGCATGTTTCTATCCATCCACCCATTTTGCATGTGTCATTTTTATTACTATAGCTAAGTATTTTGTTGGATGTTCTAAATTCAGTTTCTTTGCCAATTTCAATAGTTATTTAGATAAAAACTGAAGTTTTAAAGTATAGTAATTTAAATTGTATTTAACAGACTTAGAGCAATGGTGTGTTAGTGTGCAGTTGTAAAAGGAAATTAATGGAGAAAATCACTTCCATTGTATGTATTCCATGTCGGTGTGTAAGGATATTCGCTGTGCTATACCCATTTTAGCTTTATATTGGTTAGGTTTCTTTTGGCTCTACAGTTTCCTCTCACAGACATGAAAGTGCTTCAGTGTCCTTCACTACAGTGGTGTCTTATTCAAGGCACACCCCTGACTTGCCTACTGCTGTTGTGTCACACTGATTAGCTGTAACATCATGGCTGGCATCCACAGCAAGATCTAAAACCATTGAGCTGATAGGCACAAAAATGACACTACCAAAAAGCATAGAGCAAATTCTGCAATTTAAAAAAATGTATAAGTGCACACTTTACAGCCATTATAGAAACCCTATTATTATTACCCATACTATGAGTCATACTCTACAGATCTTCAACTTTTTTTTTCCAAATGATAAAAATAGAGCATTAATGTCAAGATTCTACAAAGGAAAGCTTGATATTAAAGTTTAAGCTGTCGCTGCTTTATACTGCTGCCTTGCTGTTGCTCTTCACTTGCTCATTATTATTTTAAATGTTTAAGTCAGAGGTGTCATAAACACCAGTTAGGAGGATAATGTAAGAAGCAGGTAGTGAAATTACAGCCATCTGAACATTCGCCATTCCTTCTACTTTAAGCTATTCATTCTTTTACAGCTCATGCAGATTTGAGGGGATTTTTAAGGTTGGAAACTCCACACTGCCAAAAATACTACCTTATTAATTTTTTCCAATTATTACTATCATATTTTTACTTGGAGTTTTGCTGAACTATGTGTTGTGATCCAGTTACTGTCTCTGTGGAGCCAGCAACCTCCCCCTGTCTACTGAGTTTTTTAAGGCCCTCCAAAATTCAATGTACAGATCAGGTTAATTGGTGACAATATATTGGCTCAGTGTGAGTGGCTGTGGGTATATGGATGAGTGTTACCTTGTATCCAATACTTTCAGGATTGATTCTAAAATTGAATTAAGTAAAACAAGAATGGGTGGTGGTGGCGCAGTGGGTAGCGCTGCTGCCTCACAGTTCGCTTCATAGGTCCTCCCTGCGTGCAGTTTGCATATTCTCCTCATGTCTGCATGGGCTTCCTCCGGGTACTCCGGTTTCCTCCCACAGTCCAAAGACATGCAGGTTAGGTGCATTGGTGATTCTAAATTGTCCCTAATGTGTTAGTGTGGGTGTTTGTGTATGTGTGTGTGTGCGCATCCTGCGGTGGGCTGGTGTCCTGCCCCAGGTTTGTTTCCTGCCTTGCGCCCTGTGTTGGCTGGGATTGGCTCCAGCAGACCCCCATGACCTTGTAGTTAGGATATAGCAGGTTGGACAATGGATGGATGGATGGAAGAATAGGTGGACAGATTCATCTGTTGTAAGGAGGAGGCATTTTATTAGTGTCTCCTCTAACTACAAAGGCACCAACATATATAATAATAGCACATTTATCAGTTAAATATAATAATAAATAAAAACAAAACAAAGAGATACACAGAGAGGACTCAAAATCTCAATATATACTGTATAATGCAAAGTTTACTGACTCACTAACCCACTTGATCATCTGCAAAAACACAATTTCCTGTTTAGTTAAAAAGTTGAAAGTCGGCAGGATTGTACATCTAGGCCATTAGGTATCTACCAAGAATGAACATTTTGATATACCAATTGTGGCAGACGACTGAGGACCTTGCCCCACCGGGATGCCTGGAGAATGGAGGGACCGTGAGAGGGGCAATATCTTCTCTGGGACGCAGAAGGGCAGCTCCCCTGGATTGCATCGGGGCCAGGGGGCTCCCGGATAGTTCCGGAGCCATGGACTGTAGCACTTCCATCACACCAGTAAGTGCTGCCAGAACAGGAACCAGGTACACCCGGAGTGCTTCCAGGTGCCCAGGCAGCATTTCCGCCACACCAGGAAGTGCTACAGGAAGGTCCTTCCAGTCTCCAAGCATGCTGGCTAGACAAGGGTCCCAGCTAACAGTTACACAATATTTAGGGGTAACACCCCAATACAAAAACTAAATACCTTATAATTTCAAAAATGCTTTGACTGAGTTCATGGAAATCAGGTGATGTTATTTAAAAAAAAAAAAGCTAACAATTTGTAGATTTTGTTATTTGCCAATATTGAATAATATCCGTACTTACATGCTCTGTACTGCACTTAGAGGTGGCTTTATACATATGAAAGAGGCGGCAGAGTGGATAGATGACTAAAGAATAGGCAGTATCCTGGACTGGAAAAAACAGGCACAGTCATGTTTACTATGTACAGTGAGGTGTCAAATGGAAAGAGAGAGTTTGGTGAAGCTTAAGGAAGATGAGAAGCTCAATGCACACTATAAACCCCCATGCTGGTGCCAGACACTGTGGCTTTATGCATTGGTGTTGCTTCATTAGAAGCAAAAAGACAGGGAGAGAGAAGTAGAGGTGGAAATGACCTCCTTGGATCCAAGCAAGGGGGGACAGGCGCAAGTTTAAACTTAACTGGTCCCCCACAAGCTACTCCATTGTAATATACATTTGCACCTATGGACTTTGAAATGGGACACCCCCACTCCTCCCTCAGACATCCTTTATATGTGTGCCTGCTTATTTTGAATGGGAATACCCCATACCCCCCACCCATTGTGCTCCAAAATTCTTTAAATATACATTTACATCTGAAGACTTTAAAGGAGGACACCCGCTTGTTTAAAGAGCCTCCAAAACGTAGTCTTCCACATCAGGCACTAGAGAAAATAACCCCAAAAATAAAAACATTCAATTCATTGCGTTGGCTTTCTAAATGTGTGACATGTAAACGTCATTGCTGTTTGTAATAAGTTAAAGTTAAATGCAATTTAGTCCCTATGGCTATGGCAAAAAAAAAATACAAGGTAAATGTACAACTGATGAAAAACCCGAAAAGAAATACCGTGTATACTCGTGGATAAGTTCTCCCATGGATAAGTCGTGGTATTTTATAATGTCGCTTGTATACGTCGATTGCGAAAAACTCACACTATTGGTCCAAGAGATTATAAATATGCTAACGCCCACCTGAGAGAGTAACCATGGAGCACACTGCCTTTTTTTCTATGTGGGTGCGGCAATGCGCTGTATCAGCGTGTGTTCCTAACCTCTCTCTCTATTGTGCCTACATGACCACACGGTAATACCCAAACTATACCGAAACAATGTTTGCACTGATTTGTGTTTTTTGTATCTCACACCCTCATAGACCTTTATCATAAGAGCATCCCTTATCTTCAAAAGAGCGTTCGATCAGAAGAAAATATGAAGCTGGTTTTAAATTAAACGTCATTGAAAGTAGCGAAAGTAATTGGTAACTGCACTGCTGTAACAAAATTTGATGCGTCTGAGTAACTGATGTGAGGTTGGAAGAGGCAAGATGATGTTAAAAAAATTAAGTGTCGCATTTTTGAATGGGCGCACAAGTCAGAGTTTGATTTTATGATCGATTTTTCGGGTTTCAAGACCCGACTTGTACGTGAGTATATACAGTAATTTGAGTGAACGATGTAAACAAGTGAAAATCGTAAACATATAATAATGAGACTATATTTAAATGTCACATTATTACTACTTATTAGTTGTTTCACTTCAAAACAATACTCTTTCCTGTAAAATTGTGTTTTGCAGTAACCATCAGCAAAAGTCAAATCATTAGATAAAGCAGAAAAAAAACAGGAAATCGTTGCATAGTCTTATGAAAAGGCCCATTGTCTTCTGAAGTTTCCTGGACGAGGCTTGGTGACACAGCTAGTACTTAAGCAGCAAAATTCCAGAACTTACAGCCTCTCTGTGCCTTCCTCTACTTGTTTTTGTCCCCTCTACTCTGTTTGATAGTTTGCTTGTTTGCCTGCTTGCTAATTCACAAAGCTGTCCGTTTGGAATTAGCATGTTCCATTTGTGTGTTTTTTCTCTCAGACACATGTGAGTGTGTGACTCTACATTGGACCGGTGCTCATAAGTGTGTGTGTGACTTTATCTCGTGGTTGACTAGAATCCCATTCAGGTGTTTTCTATTGCTTACCAGAAATCTAATGCAGATTCTGTATTGGATTAAGCAAGTTCAGAAAATGTATGAATTAATATAGAAAAAGTACCAGGTGTGTAAGATTTGCAGAAAGAAATTGTGTTCACTTGAGAGATATATCATAACCATTTTGATTGTTTCATTTATGTGAGATAGAATGCCCAGAGGGGACTGGGCGGTCTCATGTTCTGGAATCCCTGCAGATTTAATTTTTTTCTCCAGCCGTCTGGAGTTTTTTTTTTTCCTGTCCTCTCTGGCCATTGGACCTTACTCTTATTCTATGTTAATTAATGTTGACTTATTTTCTTTTCTTACTGTGTCTTTTATTTTTCTATTCTTCATTATGTAAAGCACTTTGAGCTACATTTTTTGTATGAAAATGCGCTATATAAATAAATGTTGTTGTTGTTGTTGATCTTTCTAAATCAATTAATAAAATATGGTTCATCTTTTTTACAAGATGCAGAGATTTCTTTTAAGGATGAATGGTGGATAAACAAGTCAGCAGGAAGAGAATATGCTGCATAAACACACACATAATCTTCATTAAATATGTGTTAAAAAAACGTCAAAATCACTTTAACAGGAAGATGATCTACCTTGAAATTATTTAAAACTGAAAAAGTAAAATATTTGTTTGCAAGGTCCTTCCCTTTTTATTTAAGAAAATTCAGGCAATATACCAATGCACAGATCTCTCTTGAACTCAGAAACAACATAGCATTGTATCAACAACTGCAATGAATGGATAAGTCGGTGATGTAATCAACAAATAACCCTTAAAAAGAAGTTTAAACAAAAAAGATGCAAATTAATGACACAGAATTCAAGCAAAATAAAGGAAGGGTAATTTTAGCTATGTCCAGATTTTGACAAAGTTATTATAATTAGCCACAAGCTGAGCATGATTAGAAACATGCTCATCCCTTCAACTTACAGTATATACCTGTTGTTACGAGCGCAAGACAAACCATGTAATTGGAAGGTAAATTGGTCAAAAAAGACAAATAAATGAAAGAAATTAGTCATTAGTCAATGCTGCAGTACTATGTCTTTTTGAGATGGGAGCCATGGATGGACTTACTCCTTTCAGTGGTGGCCCGTGGAGTGAAGAGGCAAGTTTGTTAGGAGTAGCAAGTGGAGGAAAAATAGCAATATCTTTTGTCTTCTTTCTAACTGCAAAACCTGCAGCCCTGCCAACCTGTAGTTTAATATTAGAAAGCTAAAGGCATGTCAAGAATTAAGTCATGTTATGGAAAGCAATGCTTTTTATATTATTGTATATGTGTGTATTCTTCATTTCAGCAATTGCAAAATCACTAAGATCTAGTTCTAGTTACATAATGTTCCAGCAACTAGTTCTGCATTCCCATGGGGCAAGGAATGAAGTAATATCTAGTGATCTTCCAAATTAATTAGGGGATGATAGCTTTTTTTAGTGCCTCATATTATAAAAAGCTTGACATTCAGTCAGTCAATGAGAATTGCTATCTTGACTGCCATGGGGTCTGATGCTGTTCTCCAATAAAGATGTTCATTGATTGACTTGACTTTGACTTTGTCTTTTTGCCTCCACATGCGGAAATCTTGCCTTTGATCTTCCATTATGAGGACAGAAAGAGGAGAGGATGTTAGCCCCCAATTTGAAGTGGGATTACAGTAGTGAATAAGCCCTGAAGATGTCCCCTATTCACATGTGTGTGACACTATATATATATATATATATATATATATATATATATATATATATATATATATATATATAGATATATATACAGTATATATTGATTTAGTCTAAAGCTGATAACAATTTATAAAACATGAAAGTATCAAGTGAATATACAGATACTCAGAGCAGCATCTGTTATGTTATTCTGTTCCTCTTCTCATTTCATCCATACATCCATACCCATCATATTGCCTACTGATCTTTTGCAAAGGACTTATCCAAGAGAGTTGAGACACAATCTGTATTTTAAAAGTGTTTGTGACAATGGGCACAAAACGAGTGGGATCATAACCCTGGATAACTGTTTGATCCCAAGCTAGTTACTGAACCAACCATTATATGAAGTTATACTACATTGTATTACATTATTTCTTTTAAAAAACCCAAAGTGTTGTTATATGCTGATCTGTGTTCACTATGAGCACAGCATGTCTTGACACAGGTATAAAAATACAGCAGCTGCAGCCACCTCCTCCTTTAGATGATTGTTAACTCATTTGAGAATCGTAGCCATCATGATTTTTAAAGTGTTGTGCTGTCAGTTTTTTCAGAGTTGTAGAAGTGACACCATCTTGCTAATTGTGATTGGCCGCTAATGCACCTCAGTTTATTTTCTTCAAACTGAATACTATTTGTGCAATTCTTTGACATATATTTGTTAGCAATGTTCCTTGTGTTTGTAATGTTAAGCCTTAAGCCACCTGCTTTGTTTGTCCCCCCCCTTAATGCTGATATATTGTGTTAAGAAAAACAGTTTAAATATCCAGCTCTGTGTTTTCTATGGTTGTGTTTGCAGACACTTCAGTGTCTTGCTTCATTCCTTTTTTTGTGATGTGCCCCATTTCAGGCCTTTTTATAATTGTTATCACTCAAAAAAAATGAAAAAAAAATTTCTCATAATGCACACACTAAGGCCTCCACTGGTCTGGGACTGCTTACACACAGGAAAGATTGGGAGTATAGCTTCATCTCAAGCATTAGGCTTCCAAATATAGCATTTATCCTCTTCAGAATTCCCCTGTAACCTGACAGGATTTGATTTGCTGACTTAGTTTTGAACTGCTGGAAGAAGCCTCTGACTGTATCTTCAAAAGGAGGTGATGACCAGTGAGGTCCCCCTGGAACACACTTTGCAGCAGTCAGGTGCAAATCTGTCACTTAACAAGTCCGAGGACAACATGAGGAGAAGCAGCGCAGCCCATCGCTGATACTGTTTAAATTTACACCTTATTATGTTGACCTTTTCTGGAGGGTGATGTTTGACAAGGTCAGGCTTTGGAGGCGTAGAACAACTGAAGGCAGCCTACTCTGCAGCACCTCATTTGCAGCAAGTTGACTCTGATTTGAAATTGCTTTCACTCCCTTCTGTTAGTGGCTTATTGAAATAAATGCAAAATAAATTGATTTTCTGATTATACAAGTCTGAAATGCCAGCAGAGAGAAACAAATGGCTTTGACTTATCAAGCTGATCAGCATACATGCCTCTATACAATTAGAAATTCTGATTATGTGTCATCGTAAGAAAACAAAAAAATGACATTCGCTTGAGTCTATCAGCATCAAGTTGTGTCTGCACTACCAGAATATGTCAATTTATTCATCTGTTGACAATAACTAAACACTGGTATAGCTTTATAAACTAATCTAAACAAATGAATGCAATTAACTGAAATCCACTTGATATTATGCTGTGCTGAATCTGAGGAAAAGTAGTGAATTTGAAATAAATATGCATAAAAAAACAAGTTAGATAATATAGCATTAGTCATTTTAGAATTTTACCTTTACTTTCTCTAGAATCATATTTCAAAAGGTATTTTACAACCATCTTTTTACTAAATCGATTATTCACGAGACCAATTTCAAGAAACCCATACCCATCCATATTGGGCATGAAGCGGGGGCCAATCTTTGATGGGTTGAAAGACCAACCCCATGGTAGCCAGCAGAGTATTTATAACAGATACATACTGTTCATTTAAAATTATTCACTTCAACTATCCAGGCCTGGTTCCTACCTTGATTCTGTTGCTAGCAAGGTAGGGTTATCTTTCTATCTTTATGTCATTGCATTTATTTTTTTTCCACTGCTGTTTATATACTCATTTTAAGATACACATTTTTGGCTGGAAAAGCAATGTATTGTGTAGATTTTTTTAAATTTAAATTGAATACAATTTTACTGTATATCCAGCCACCTGTTTTCCACACAGCTTCTGTTGTTTAAGTTTAAGCCATAGCCTATCATTCTTGTGAATATCATTTGGCAATGAGAAAGTTTTAAATGTTAATTGCTTTCAGATATATCATGGAATAAATGGTCTATCTCACTGTTATTCTTTTTTACATTAAAGAGCAAATCCATTACAGTAGCTTCTTGAGAAAGCATTGCAAAAATATTAGTCTGATTCTTGCCACTTAATGTTTTTTTTTTATTGGTTTTCAGCTTTCAAAGTCCATCTAGAGTACAGCACTGTTTTTTCCAGAGTCTAACTGAAATGCAGTGAAACTGAAGAAATGTGAAATCATTCCTTTGTTTGAAGAACATAGGCTGCTTTTAACAAGATTAAAGCAGCAGTAATTTATTAGCAGCGTATATTGGGGAAAGTGTATAACTCAAACGCTTAACAAAATGGATGTGGCTTAAGTAGAAGGTGTAAAGTGTTCCACTATTGATGAATCAGAGAGCCTCTATGGCACCAAATGCTTTGGTTAAGCACAAGTTCAAAATCCTACTGCCAATTGTGACACAAACTAAATGTTATGAATGCCTCATACCTCAACTAGTTTGACCACACTGGCTTTTGTGGCAATATTGTGTTGTCTTTAATATTCTGCTACACCTCTGTTCATTT
Organism: Polypterus senegalus; assembly: GCF_016835505.1. NCBI lineage: Eukaryota > Metazoa > Chordata > Cladistia > Polypteriformes > Polypteridae > Polypterus > Polypterus senegalus. The sequence continues at coordinate 145,867,160 of NC_053154.1, read as the reverse complement.
CAGCATCCAGCTAACTTTTCATTATCTCTAATATCATACCAGTTTACTGAATACCACTAATTCTACCCGCCCTGTTTCAACAGCTTGCTGCACACATCTCTTACCTTTGAAGCTCATACTCTGTGTTGTGTTTCAGCCAGGGATTCCCCTCTTACTGGGATTCAAATATCTAATATTTGACTATTTTGTTCATATTTTATGTTAACAGTATTGACTACAGGTAAAATTCTGTTACAACGAACTGCCAGGGACCTAAAAAATATTTTGTTGTAATGAAAATTTCATTGTGAGTTTCTGTATTTATTGCTATAGTGCTTTCTTTAACTTGCGTCCAGGCGTTTGCAATCATTTCAATAGCTTCTTTTGCGTTCATTTTAATCTTCTCCAGTCTAAAAGTTATGCTGATAAGAATTTGTCTCAGCATTTCCTTGTGATAATACACTTTCAGGGTGCGAATGATGCCCAAATCCAATGGCTAAAGCATTGCTGTGCAATTGGGTGGGAGGAATTCAACGCGAAAATTATCTAAATGTGGAAGCATGTTCTGCGCAGCACAGTTATCAATTAGAAGACGATTCATCCTTTTCTTCTTCTTCATATTGTGAGGTTTCTGAACTCTTTTGGGAAAAAAACGGGAACATCATGCTAAAGTGCATCCTGAAGTGTGATTGCTGTATCTGTGTAAGATTGTTTGTCCATTGCCGGGGCAGGGCAACAGCAGGCTCACAACAGTGCCCTGAGGTGCCACAGAAGCGAATCCTAAAAGAACGTGGGTGCACTTAAAGTCCTTTACACCCCACAACACAAGGCTTAGTCTTAGTACTTTAGCAAAACCAGCTTTATTCAGCTTGAAACAGAAACAGCACAGTTATTTATTTTAGCAGGACCTGCCATTCTCCTATACACAGACACAGCAGTCAGGCAGGGTTGCGGCCAGGTTAGTGACCAAGTACAGGTAATACTGTTCCCTACATTTACAATGTTCCTTGCATAACCCATCGAGATCTTTTCTGTTTACTTCTGTGAAGAACCACAGCAAACCTGTGAGCCTGCTGTTGCCCCGGCAACAGATAAACAGTCTTCCGCAGACGCGGTGATCGCACTTCGGGACACTCTTTGGCTTGCTGTCCAGTTGGGCGGGGGTCCCAAGAGAGTTTAGAAACCTCACATTTTCTTGAATGAATGCTGCATTAATAGGAATGTTTCTTGAATGAGCATCACAGAACCCCATAAAAACGGCTATTTTGACATCTTGAAATGCAGCAGTTCGCATATGTGTGCAACCCAAGATTTTTCTTCTTTTTTTGCTCTGCCTTTCTAGAAAGCTGACAGTGTTGATGGCGAAATTCCCGAATTCACTGGCAACGTCTTTTTTCTTTTTGCCACAGTTGAGAGCTGCAAAAATTAAGTTGTTTTTCTAATATGAACTGTTATCGTTTTTTGGTGTCTGCCATTTCTTTAGGAGTTGACAATGAGTTAAATTCCAGTGGATGTTTTTTAAATGTTGACGAGCAATAAGCAAAATGTATCACTGAAAACCACCGAAAACAAAAACAGCAAAAAAACAGTACAAGGAAAGTTCAAAGAAAGAATTTTTTCTTACAATGCTTCTGTTTGGGGATCGTTGTCCACAACTGAGCTGCGACCACAGAACTAACTGCTCTGTTGATGATTCAAGGTCTTTTGGGCACTTTGTTGTAATGAAAGTATCTGCTGAATGTACTTCTTAGTAAGGAGATTTGTATAGACTCATGTCATATGGGGAAACTGTCGGGACCATAAAAATACTTGTAATGAGAATTTTGTTGTAAAGATATTTGTTGTAACGGAATTTTACCTGTATTTAGTTTCTTTATGTCAATGTGTATTCTGTTGTGTTCTTTGTGTTTTGTGGGTGGTCACCAAAGAGTCCAGGCCGCCTGCGGGGAACTACCACTCGTGGTGGCAATTTGTTCTGTGTATATTGCTTTTTGATTATTTTGTGAAGTGCTGGAATTTCAGCCTTATGCTCTGCTTTGGACTTTGTTTGCTGGATTTGCGATGAGGACTTGTTTGCCTTTCATTCCTTGTTGTACCTTTTGTACTCTTTGGAGAATCACTATTTCCTCGAGATTTTTTGAAAAAAATCTTTAATTTATACAGATTCTTCATCAACCTTTTTGTGTGACTAGCTGGGGTTGACTAAAATGGACATTTTGAGATTAAAGCCGAAATTTCCACTTTAATCACAAAATACACTTATTCACCATTTCGTTATTTTTTTTTTCTCTGTGGCTCAAATACGGCACTGTATATTATGTTGATGTTGTGCAAAAAAAAAGACAGCAAAGAAGATGGTATGTGAGAATTTTAAAATGTATTGTGTCATTTGATAGGGAATATGTGACGTTTGAATATAACAGCATCAGGGATGCATTTTTATGTCAACATTTTGCTTCACCACATTGAACCATTCAAAGGATCTTCAAAGTGGCTTTCTGTCACATTTAGATAGTAAACAGAGACTCTGACATCACGTTCCGACTTTATCACACTGTGCACCCTGACTTTTTGCTGGTACTGTAACTCGCTCATGCGTCACATTAATTTCTGAGGACATGTGGTAGCCATGATGACACCAATGACAGAATCACAGGTTTCTTTACATCACTAGATGCATTCCTGTGTCTTGTTGAAAAAGATGTTGGCATGAAAGAATTATTTTATTATAGTGGAATATGTGTGCTGATAGAAATTAGTCCAGAAAGTCCTGTAGTGTTCATTTTACATCATTCTGATTTGAGTTTTGGTTATGTTATGTTTGGACACTTAGCTTGCATGTGTGATTCAGTCTGAAAATGTTTTGTCTATAACTGTTAAGAGCTTGCATCATGCTCCTCTGGTAACCACACTCAACCCAGACCGTTACCTCTAATGTATTTAGCAAACATTTGTTCATTCATGTCTAAACGCTGTTGGCAGTGGAGATGGCAACTGGCAGTCAGTATAACTGGCACCTATCTTCTGGAGACTCTGCAACTCTACTTCAATTACTAGAAAGTCACAAGCCTAGAAACTTCTCAATCCTGTGTCAGTTCTATAAAGCATATGAAATAATGGGACCAAATTTCAATCCCTGGTTTAATTTATGGTCATAGAAAGAAAGAATACTGAGGGATCAAGGAAATACCATATTGGATTCAGTGTAAATCCATAGAGGTGGATTACCTGGGGAATCTAGTGAGATCTAAACTAGGCAATATATAAATGCCCAATGTTCCAAATACAGTAGATGCTGAACCTTGACAACTTTTAAATATCATTCCGATGTGACAGTGGAGCAAATGAGAAATTAGCTAACCTAGTGAGCTTAATTGATTGATCAATCTTCTCTTGTTTTAAAAATTTGTTAAATTCATATATTCTTATCAAATCTCCTCCACAGCACTACTAGTCCAGACCTCCAAAAAACATAAGTCAGTCAGTCATTGCCCAACCTGCTATATACTAACACAGGGTCACGGGTGTCTGCTGGAGCCAATCCCAGCCAACACATTACGCAAGGCAGGAACAAATCCTGGGCAGGGCGCCAGCCCACCGCAGAACACACACACACACACACACACACCAAGCACACACTAGGGACAATTTATGATCGCCAATGCAACTAACCTGCATGTCTTTAGACTGTGGGAGGAAACTGGAGCACCTGGAGGAAGCCCACACAGACACGGGGAGAACATGCAAACTCCACACAGGGAGGACCCGGGAAGCGAACCCAGGTCTCCTTACTGCGAGGCAAAAACATAAGTACAAATATTATTTTATTTTATTTTATTGATTTTATTAAAATCACACAACATTCCATAAAATAAATACATTTTTACAAAAATAAGATTGAAAACAAATTAACCCCCCCACCCCTGAGAAAGAGAGCTAAGCCAGCAGAGTAAAACTAGTAAAAATAAGTAAATAGATGAGAGACTCTGCTTCCTCAGTGCTTTAATAGATGAGAGACTCTGCTTCCTCAGTGCTTTAAATGCTTATTCTAAAATGTTATTGATTAGATCCTGCCAGGTTTTGAAAAAGTTCTGTACAGATCATCTAAGTACAAATTAGATTTTTTCCAGTTTCAAATGGTATATAACATCAGTTAACCACTGACTAAGTACAAATATTCTATTTAGTTACTCACTAAACCAGCCGATTAGTGACCTTGGACAGCATTCGATTGATGGTTCATCTTGATTTCTTTCACCAAAGACATCATTCATTAATGTCTTAGGTGATAAAAAATCCTTCTAGATAAAAGCGGTCGGGATTGTCCTTCCGTCCTGTGAGTGCTACGCAGGCGCGGAGTTTCACACATGCCCCGTCCATTTTGCAATGCACGATGGGATTTGTAGTTTCATTTTTCCAGGTAAAAGATGATTTTCTACTCCAGACTGTGCGATATCTTCTTCTTTCTTACTATATAAAAGCGGTCGGGATTGTCCTTCCATCCCATGAGTGGAAAGCGTAGAGGTATTGATGTAAGCAGAGTTCTGGTGCTCCCATCGTTCCCTTGCTTTTGTGCGCGATGCGCTGGAAAAATAGACAAAATTATGTCTCTGGAAATAATTAATGTTGATGGAGTACAAATGCCTCACCGCGTAGTAAATATCAGGGGGGTTCAAAAGGGCGACCTCAATATAGAAAAAAAGTTTAAATTTCATCACAAAAATAACAGAAACTACGAGTATTAAAGTAATACCGCTCAAATGCAATATAACCGTAATCAATGAGTTTGTATAAAATATCAAATTGATCTACATATTGAATTGCCTTAAGAAGTGGTCAACTTAAAAGTCGGTCGCCTTAAAAGGCGGGTCAGCCTAGTAGTAGTATAAAAAAGTTAAACATCCATAGGTAAAAGCTCAATGAGCTAAAGAACAGAACTCTGGATTCAAATCTAGACCCAGGTACTTCCTGTGTGGTGTTTACACCTTCTCCTCATGTCTGTGTGACAGACAGTACTCTGGGTACTCTGGGTTAGTAACTACTACCAGTGTGCTATCAGGGTGCAGCCTTGAACTGTGTTGAGCAAATCCAGTAAAGGACAGATAAAGCTGGCTGTAGTTCTGAACATACTAGCAGGCTTTCAGAAGTGGCTTCTGCAGTTAATTATTAAAATCATATATTTTCCTCTTCCAACAATTTCATTCTTCACATACTGTACAGACATTCCTGAGTATGTGACACAACACAATAGGACTACCAGAAACAACGTTACCTCTTGTGCATAGGTAATGGATCAGGTCAGACAACTGCTGTTGAAACTGAGTGCAGTAAAGCTTGCCTAATTGGCTTTGGCTGTTTTCTTATGCAGTAGATAAAGCCACAAATCCCCATCCTGTTTTGCATATTTCTCAACAGTGGTAATGGTGATCAGCTAGTCCCGTTAGTTGTTTTGTTGAGTAAGGAAGGACATTAAAAAATAATTAGCCCACCACTATGGTGAATTTCAGGATGGTGCTAGCACAAAAAAAGAAATCTCTCCACTTATATGTGTGTTACTGTGCGTGTACACACATGCGATAGAGAGCCTGGGGGAGTTACACTTATCTTGGAAGAACACCTTGAAAAAGAAATGAGGCCAGCATGTCCTTTAATAATAAAGCAGACTGGTTGTCAAAGTTGCTCCCTTCCTGGATGATTTTTAGTTTAATTACACAGTATGGCATTAAACTGCAGGCGTCCCCATATGAGCAGGTGTGTCTAAACAGAAAAGAAGACACTAAGCAAGGGCCCAGTAAGAAGTGCTACACAAAAATAAATTGAATTGAGTGTCAAGTTGCTCCCCTAATAAGGAATCGCTCGTCTATACTGGCTGCACTGTGAAACGTTACCTGTTCATTTCTGTTGAATGTCAGTCTACCGAATAAGGGTCACATGGAGCTGAAGTCTATATTAACACAAGGAGACTAAGCACAAAGTTCCCTGCTGAACAAGATACCAGTCCACCATTAAGTGTGAACACATTTTGGACCAACTGAGAGAAAAGCAAAGCAAAATGCACAAAAAGCACAGCAATGGATGAGGGTATGTTGAACTGGTCTTGTCCTTTGTCATTTCCATGTTAAATTAAGCTCAATATGATACGCATTTGGAAATTATTTGTAACACTCTGAGGGAACATGTTATAAACTATGCTGTATAAAAGGTCAACCTGATGGATAGACACATATATTGTATATAGTATGTTGTACTTTTCTCTTTCTCATTTTGAGTCTGAATTAATGTTATTGTATTTTAGGATAACACAATAGTTAGTGAAATACGCAGAACTTCTCGTGGCGGTGCTACTTGAGGCAAGGAGGGTGAATGGGGAGTAACTGAAGGTGTAAGACAGGACGTGATATTACTAGTCCTCCGGTGAGACCTGCTCCACTCTAGGATCAAACTGCTTTAAATGATGTGTCACATCAAATTTGCATTTAGTGGAAATTCAGGTACTTTTGAACCTGTCTTAATTGCCCTGACCCATTTTTTTTGTCCAATTCATGTGTTTTATCCTTTTTGTCTATTCCTTTTTGTCTTTTTTAACCAGCTCCTCTGTTGTTATTTAGTCTGTGTCTGCTTCTTTAAAATTATATGTTGTATTTATTTTTTTAGCATTTACATTACAGCAACAGAGGGTCTGATCTCCTTACATTGGTACAAGATTCTTTTTTTTTCCTTGAGTGTATGTGTGTTGGACATAACAAACAATTCATTTTTGTTTTGGTTTCAGACTGAAAATTCAATACATCTTAAATCATTAAACTTAAATAAAATGGATACTGAATTCTGCTTCACTAATATCATAAGCCCCCATTTTAGAACATCAGAGCAATTGCAACCAGTTGCAGGCTATTCAGTCCAACAAGCTCATCCATCCTGTTAATTTAATTTGTCCAAAATAAGATTGACTTTTGGAAATCACTAAAACCCTACTCTCCAACACACAACTTGGTAATATATTCCAACTGTTTTTTTTTTACATGAAGAAAAACTTTCAAACATTTGAGCAAAATCTGCCCTAACTACAGCATGTTATAACTGGATCATGGATTCAAAATGCTATTGAAAGTGAAGCATGGTGCTCAGGGTTGATTCCAGTTTTGACATATTGTAGTTGTTGCAGATTAGCTGGTGGTTCTCAGTTCTACATAGCTTGTTCTGTATTATGTCATCAAAGTTCAAACAGTATGGGAGCTTGGAATTTTGCCGAATTCACTTTCTGGTCTCTAGAATCAGGTCATGACTTTCCTATCCTTGTGGCCAAGAGTGTTGTCCTTCTGAAAACCCAATTCACAAAATAATATTGTGCTACCTTGAATAGTGGATGCCAATAAACCAAAGTGTTCACATATTCTGTAGTATTCATAATTTGTTGCAACTGACCTAATGTGAGCCACAAAAAACTCCATCATCACTGCACACAATTATGGATACCCAGGAAGTTGGAATGATCGAGTCTTGGGGATGTCACCATAACCTGGTCCTTCTATCACTCTGAATCAGCAGGAAATGGACTTCGACAAACCAATTGATGTGTTTCAAATTTCCTAGGGATGGCATTCCTTATTGCACTGCACACTGCTTGTTTTCTGTTAACTGGACTGGAGCATATGCCATGTGTGATCTTTAATTGTGAATTTCTTTCAGTTCAGATAAACTATTGATTTAAGGTGCCAAATACAACTGCCTCTTGATTATGAGGCAGCCATGAATGGACTATTAGAATTTACTTTATGAAATGCCTTGAATTGCATGAACTGTAATCAGAACCAAATGAGAAACTAAATCTCACTTCAACTTGTCTCAAGGAGAATTTTACAGTTACTGGATCATGTAAATAAAAATGAATCATATGACTCCAATTTTTTCCTAGTTTTCAAGTCTCAAAATGACAGCCAGAAAACTCATATCAGCTCTTAAGTGCACAATGCATAAGCCGAAGAACAGACTAAACATGTCACTATCTGCAGTGAAACGGCTTTTATGCTTTTAAACAGACATTAAATCCTACCCACTGCAAGTGAATTCAGACTGACAAAAATGTGGTAAATTTGACAAAGTCAGCCTGCCAAATTCTAAACAGCAGATTTTGCTCATGGAAACATCTGCCATAACATTTTCATCAAAATGCACTTTGACACTTCCTCGCAGGTTAGATTGGCTCAATATTGGCCCAATGTCAGTGAACGTGGATGTGTATGTGTGAGGACATGCGCCCTACATCCCATCAGGGGCTGATCTTTGTGTTATATGCATAATTCTGGTATAAGCTGTAGCTAATATAATTCTGAATGTGTACAAAACCTGGTTCAGTAATACATGAATGGATGACTGAATGCATCTTGACACTAAATGCTTAGGTTGCACATCTCCATTATCCTATAAAACCAAAATTGACCATGACACACAGTGAGTTCCCTGAAGCTTTTTTCTGTCATGTATTGACAAAGAAGCTACTGTTGCCTTTTTGTCAAGGCTCGCAAAACTGTCACATCACTGTATATTCATCTAACAAAATGGAGTGACACAGAGACAGATTTTGGCAGTGGTTTCTAATAAGCCCTGACTGACACTCACTCAGACAAATTACCAAAAATCCTTTGATTTGCTCTGACATTCACATCAGTTTTTCATTACCTCTTCTACAACGTCACTAAGCTTCCAGTCTTCAGCATGTGCTACATGTTTCTTTTTGGCTAATTCTGCATTTCATTGACAATGTTGGTTGATGGTGGTTTGTATGGAGATCAAGGCCAGTCTTCTGTGAAGAGCTGTGCACAAACAAATTATACAATTAATAATTTGACAGTGTCTTACGGCAATATTCTACAAAGGTTTTTCCAAACCAAGAGTCGTCTAGATAGATAGATAGACATATGGATAGATTATCTATCTATCTATCTATCTATCTATCTATCTATCTATCTTTTGACTGTTTTTAACTAGCTTTGTTATTTGCTTCAGACGCATTTTTTCAGTCTCCAGTAGTAATGCTAAACTTTTTTGCTATTTGAAACCAATTTTCACCTTTTGAATTTTTCTATTAAAATGAAAGATTTGCATGTGCATTCCCTCTACTTTCTAGCTGTAAGGCAATTCTACAATTAACCTTTTCCCACTCCAGTTCTTCTGAGTCTCCACTCAGTCATCCTGCATGATTATTATGTGGGTGACTGTGTACTAACAACCTTGAACAGGCAGATTTCAGATCTCATTTTCCTTTATCACTTAGAGCTGTGAAGTGAACTGGGTCAACTTGACAGCATTACAGGCCTAGGTGCAGAAGACAAGACGAAAATGTGTTATGCCCTGAAGACAGTGTAAATGCTGGATGAAAATTAATCATAACTGCCCACATTGATTCATCCATTCAATCATTCTAACCATTTAAAATGTAAAAGAGAATGGTATTGATATTCAGACATTTTTAAAATAATTGCACAGTTATGCAAAAAGTTAATTTGACTAAATTTTCATGATTCTGCTAGACTCAAACTACCAGCCAGGTAAAAGTAAGCTTTATGCTGAAAATAAATGTAACTCTGTCATTTCATTATGCCAGTACAGTAAATGATGACCCTGTCTTTTGAAACTTTGCCTTAAACAAATGCTAATGCTTTAAGGTGGACTTTTCCTAAATCTCTCAATTTCTGGATATCTTTTAGTATCCATTCATACAGAGAGTGTACTCTATGGTCAAGAAATGGACTTGAAAATCCTAGGCACCCCTTTTTCCCCCATATTCCTCCTGCCCTTTAATATGGGAGGACATTAAAAGCTGTTAACAAAATCACTACAAGCAAATACTGGGCAGTTTCCCATTGCAATGAAAGCTGATAAAAGGGTCATTTAAATTTGTATATTAGAATAAAATGACAGCCTGTTATGCAACTTGAAAGGTCACAATGGCATTTTTACATTAACTCCCAAAAATTCTCAGGTTTTGCATTTTTCTTCAATGTGTCTTTGGAACTGAAGAGATTTCCTCATGACGTGCTCCTGCTCGGTTGTACAGTATTGGCAGGGATGTTAAGCTTGTGCTTGAGCATCTGAATAAATCTCTGGAAAGCTCCTTTATTCCAAAGAGGAGGAGTACACTTGAGTGGTATCTGTCAGTGAAAAAAAAACTTTGTTGCAATCTACAGAATGGAAGAATTTGATTTATATTAATGCGGCACGTAATTTCTGAATAAACAAGTGGCACTATTAAGCCTTCAAACACATTTGGTAAATAGTAGCGTTTATGTGTAATTACGTGCAATATTCAGTCATTGGAAAGAACTTTCAAGTGCAAATGAGAGGCATACGCAATTATAGCTAAAAGCTTTGCCTAGGCTTCTTTTTTTTAAATTGAGCTTCTTTCTATTCATCTGCCCTTCCATTTTTCTGTACCTAGTGTTTGCTGTACAGAGTAATGGAGAGGCAATGGCCACTATGGCAGTTATGGACGCAAGACAAAAAGCTCAATTCAGGACGGAGGTTAACAACAGAAGCAAAAAAAAACAAAAATGGCTAAAAAACCAGATGTTGGCATTGCAGAAAGGGACTAGGGAAGAGCTTATGTGAGAGTGTGTAATAGTGCAATGGTGTTTTATCATTATAAACTGTTCAAAAAGACATTTTAATCACCAGGTTTCCTTTTTTTATTTATAAACAAGTTAACCCTGGAAATACCTAAATTATTTGCCTTGGTTCACATATACACACTGTGATATTTATGTAGCCCGTCTACTCTAACAGTGTGTAGAAAGGGGCCCCGAGTTCTTCACTCCAATGCCTAAATTAGTATAATTTTAATTACTTTAATATTTTGAGTCTCGGGTCACTATGAACAAAACATTATTAATTAAGTATAGCAATACACTGGTCAGGTAATAACAAATAAATAAAGGTAGATTAAGTTACCTGTTACATTTGTTCCCAACTCAATGGTTTATACTAAACAAACTTATAGAAAAACACCAAGAAACTGGGTTATAAAACAATGGTAAACTCCCCTTTTAATTATAAACCAACAAAACACAAGTAATAAACTGGAAATAATCAAAAACTATATTACACTATTAATAATAAAAACACATTCACTCTTATCACACTATTTAAAACAAAACGTTGCAGGCCTGATTCAGTAGCTTGTGGCGTTGCGATAAAAACCTAACGGTCCCTTCACTCCACCAGGAGCAACAAAACAAAATAAAAAAGTACCCTACTTGGCAATGTGGTTATCAGTCCATCAAATCCTTCCGACTTCTCGCCTCTATCCACGAGCAGGGAACCGCTGCTGAGCTAATCCTGAAAGCGTCTCCAAATAAACGAACGTCCACCAGAAGCGTGTTGAGCTGCGTTAGCTACTGCCTCTTCACCTTGCTACTTCTCCTCGCTGAGTTAACGAGTGGTTCATTGCCGGATAAACACTGCGAACGTCTAATCGAAATTCTCCGTTTATATCAGCAGTTCATATTCCAGCAAATTATCGTGCTGATAATTTGTCTCCCCAAACTTTCTGCTACACCAACTCGGCGTCCTGCTTTCTCCCTCTTTTTCTTTTTCTCTCTCGCGTTCTTCCACCACCTTCCGTTTTTTCTACCCATCCGGTTATCAAAATAAAAGTCTGCATAACCAGGTAACGAACTGCTACACTAAAACGAACAGTTTAAAACATAACATTTACATTTTTTTTACATCAGTAACTTATTTACATAAATCAGTTAGTTAGTTAAGCACATTTTTAACCTGGGCTACACCCTCCCCCTTTTAAATGTCTGGTGTCCCCAACAGACTTAACTATTTACTCATAATAATGGGTAAGGTGGCAAACATTCACATTTCTAACTGTTCCCAATTTTAATTACAACACCTCTGTGTATGATTGTAATAGGCTGATCTCTGCCTTTCCCTGGCTCATCATATGTTAACTTAACTACTGGTTTCACTGCTCTTTTGGGACGTGACTCAGTCTCTCTAAGTCTTCTGGAATTACTAGGACTTTCTGTCTCTTTTATAGCTGGTGCCCCAGTAGTGTCTGGGTCTTGTTCCGACTCTTCTTTACTGGAAAGACTGTCACATTCAGAAGCAGAATCCTGGCTAGACTCTTGTTCTCTTTCATTTAGGGGTTCTTCCTCAGAACCATTCTCGTCATGGCCCTCATCTGACTGTGAATGAGTAACCACTTCTTCTAAAACAACCGAGGATTCAGCAGAACTCCTTGGCTTTTGCTCCAAATTCCTTGATTGTGTATAATAGGGTCTACTAGGTTGACAGTATTCAGAGTCAGAGGATAAGTCTGAATCTTGGAACTCATGTGAGGTTTTCGAACCTCTGGTATGATTCGCTTTCTTCTCTTATAAGTCTCATCTCTGGTGTCTGGCTTGACAGGAGAATCACTATCCACCTCTGTCCTTGGAAATCGTACAAGTTGTCCTATCGGGAGAATGTGGTCTCTGTGAATTGTTTTGATGTCTCCTTTTCCCCTTTCAGGTTTAACCCTATAGACAGGAAGATTGGGCATTTTTCCCATTACTGTGTATGGAACAGAACTCCATCGGGTTTGCAGTTTGTGTTTTCCTTTCAGTCCTAAGTTCCTAATTAAGACTCGGTCACCAATCTCCAGAGACTGGAAACTAACTCTTTTGTCATAGGCCCTTTTATTTCTTTGATGACTCTTATCAGCTGCCTCAGAGGCTAATTGGAAAGCCCTCTGCAAGTCTTCCTTCAACTTTGCAACATACACTGAGTGACTATCTCCCTTTCCTTCGGAGATGTACCAAAACACACATCTACAGGAAGTCTGGCCTCTCTACCAAACATCAAAAAGTAGGGTGAATACCCTGTGGCATCACATCTTGTACTGTTGTAGGCATGGACCAAATATCCTACATGTTGGCTCCATTGTCGTTTCTTATTTTTACACAAAGTCCCTAACATGGAGAGTAAAGTTCTATTGAATCTTTCCGGCTGGGGATCTCCCTCGGGTGATAGGGAGTAGTACGTGACTTCCTAATTCCCATCATCTTTAAGAGATCTTTGATTACACGACTTTCAAAATCTCGCCCCTGATCAGAATGGATTCTAGCAGGCAGGCCATAATGCACAAAGTACTTGTCAACTAGGATCTTTGCCACCGTATGTGCTTTCTGATTCTTTGTAGGGAAAGCCTGGGCATAGCGTGTGAAATGATCAGTGACCACTAAAACATTTCCCAGGCCCCTGGAGTCAGGTTCTATTGAGAGAAAGTCAATACATACAAGGTCCATTGGCCCAGTACTGGTGATCTGATGTAAAGGAGCTGCCTTTTGACAAGGGATTTGCGAAGAATACATTTGCCACAGTTCTTAACATGCTGCTCTGCATCTTTTGACATTTTGGGCCAGAAAAATCTACTCCTCAACAAGTCAGTAGTTCGATCAATGCCAAGGTGTCCTAAATCATCATGCAATGACTTTAGCACAGTTTCACGAAACTCCTTTGGTAAAACAAGTTGTATGAATTGTTCACCTGAAGGTCGTTTGCTTCTCCGATGAAGTAAGCCATCCTTCAGGATCAGTTTGTCAGCTTCTCTTTTCAACTGAGCGAGCTCTGGACTATTAGTGGTATCCTCTGGCCAGGTCTGTTGCAGAATTGCTTGAATAGCAGGTCCAATCACATTATCAGCTCTCTGAGCCCGTAGAAGTTCTGGTTTTGACATGTGCTCCAGTGACTTCAATTCCAAGCGCATTGGGAATGCATAAATGTCAGGAACACAATCAGAGGATGCTCCCAACTGATCCACATACCTGGGTGGACTGTCTAAAGATTTGAAGAGGCAGACCCGTTGACAGATGGACTTCACCCCCTCCTGGGATATGGCCTCCCATTCGGTAATGTCAACATCATTTGGAAAGTTTCTAGAGAGAAGGTCAGCATCTATGTTGTGCTTACCAGGTCGGTACTGTACAGCAAAATTATATGTGGATAAGGCGAGCCATCTGTGTCCAACTGCATTTAGTTTTGCTGTTGTCAGCACGTAAGTCAAGGGATTGTTGTCCGTGCGTACTGTGAATTTAGCCCCATACAGGTAATCATGGAATTTGTCCACAACAGCCCACTTGAGAGACAGGAACTCAAGCTGGTGTATCGGATAGTTCTTTTCAGATTGACTCAACTTCCTACTGGCAAATGCCACTGGTCTTAATCCCTCAGGGTGTTCCTGGTAGAGAACAGCTCCAATTCCCTTTAAGCTAGCATCCACATGTAGGATATATGGCTTGTCAGGATCAGCAAATGCCAGCACAGGTGTATGGGTCAGACAATATATGATCTTATAGAATGCATCAGTACAAGACTGGTCCCATCTGTTGCCAAAGGGCTCCGACTCTCTCAGGTAGCTCTTGATAGGATCTTTGTTATGCTTTCGCTCCTTTGTGTTGGGGCATAACCTTTTGTTAGTTCAGTTAGTGGCCGGACAATAGAAGCATAGTTGGCTATGAACCTCCTGTAATAACCACAAAAGCCTAAAAAGGATCTCAAGGTTTTCAGGTCAGTAGGCTGGGGCCAGGTGATAACGGCCTCAATCTTTTCTGGATCAGGAGAGACACCATCTGCTGACACAATGTGTCCAAGATACTTCACCTTGGACTGACAAAACTGACACTTATCAAGGGAGATCTTCAGACCAGCCTCTTCAAGTCGGTCGAGCACTTTGAGAAGTCTCTCCTCATGTTCTTCCAAAGTCTTTCCGAAGATTATCAAATCATCCAGATACACAAGAACTTGGAGCAGGTTCATGTCACCAACTGTTTTTTCCATCAATCTTTGGAAAGTAGCAGGGGCTCCAGTTATTCCCTGGGGCATACGTTCAAACTGGAAAAACCCCAGGGGGCAGATGAATGCAGTCTTCTCCTTGTCTTCCTCAGCCATGGCTATTTGATAATAGCCACTCCTCAAATCAAGGACAGAAAACCACTTGCTTCCAGACAAGGAATCCAATGCATCATCAATGCAAGGTGTTGTATACTGATCAGGCACTGTTCGGCTGTTCAGTAGTCTATAATCAATGCACATCCTTATAGTCCCATTTTTCTTTCTCACAATCACTATTGGTGAAGCATAGGGGCTGCGAGACTCTTTAATAATGCCCGCACATAGGAGCTCCTGGAGGTGATTTCTCACATCATCGATGTCTGCAGGAGTGAGGCGAGAACGCTGTCTAAATGGTTTGGGGTCAGATAGCCGAATGGTATGCTCTACCCCTTTAGCTAATCCCACATCCCAGTTATTCAAGGAGAAAACGTTGGGTCTTTTGGACAGCTTCTGCTTCAACCGTTCTTTCCACTCCTCTGAAACAGGTGAGTCCCCAAAATTAATCTGGCTGACATCCAAACTTGCTGATGGTGTCTTTTCAGGAGGGACAGCAGTAACACTTTCAGTGAGATACATATGTCCCATGACTGTTCCCACTGGTATGATCGCCTCTCTAATTGACTGGTTCTGGATCAAAATTCGGAAACTGTTAACATTCACTTCATGGGCTGGCACACCATGGACTGCAGTAACACGCTGGCAGGAAGTGGAGCTAAGGGAGATGAATCAACCATCAGTATCTCTTTCCCTAATGGACGATTAAAATCAACTTTACAGACAATTGGCTGGTCCTCATCCGGGTGAATAGTCAAAGATCCGGGGCCCTGCCATGTCACCACACCAACTTTGTCATCTTCATCACAGGTGAGTGAGACAGGATCAGTAACAGCAATCTCATTGATGCAGTCAGCCTGTATTCCTAGAGTTTGTGTGATATCAAATCCACGGTCTCTGCACTGCTTTACTAAACTCCTGACATGACTGGTATTTGTGCCAACAATAACAGGGGTCTGGTCCGCAGTCCTAGGACTGGGGCAAATGAGTGCAAGAACAGTTACAGTTTTACAGGTACCAATAACTTCAGCTGGGTACTCAAGGTCCACTACAATGTAACCACGGTAGGGGTAACTATCCTGTGATTCACTCAAACCCCAAATAGCCAGTCCAGACACAGGATGTATTGGGACATCACACAGGTGTTCTTGATACCATGCCTCGAAGATGATAGTAACCTGGGAGCCACTGTCAAACAGAGCATCACAGGAATGACCATTAACTTTTAACTGTACTATGCTAGGTGGACCAATCAAACCATCAGGTATTCCTGCCTGTTCTGGTGCGATTGCAAAACTTCTTTAACTATGCAGTGTTTTTCATCCCTTGACGGGTTAGTCCTAGGCTGACTCTCCCTAGACGGTTTCAGGGCATGAATTAGTCTTTTAATGACTTTGCTCTGATTCTCTTGATTATTGCACTTATTTGCAAAATGTCCATTTTCCCCACACCGGTAGCAGAATTGCTCCTCAGCTAGTCTGGAGATTCTAGGGAAGAGCTTACTACTTTAGGGGAAACTTCCACTGCTGACACCGTAGTTGGGTTGGCTGAACTATCGGCTGGTGTCATTTTCTTATTTAATTGGATCTGTAGTCTCTTTACTTGTTTCTGTAAAGCACGGAGCTCACCTACGTGTGTATCGGCTGAAAACATACTATCTGAGCACTCTTTCTGAGTTTCAGTCGATGAAATTGCAGCAGATGTAACTATAGACTTGAGCTCCTTAAGTTCCGCTTTTAAGCTTTGAATCTCAGCTTGTTTTAAATCACTTGTCTGTTTTGGCTGTACCGGATGCACAAAAGCGGTGAGTTTCCTCCTGGAAGCCTCATATTCTTCTTCAGCGTATTTCACTCAAGAGTTGTAGAAAGGTGGGTGGCTCAGTCTTTCTCTCTTAAACGCAACTGAATTAGCATTAGGTCTGCGCAACGGCACCTCTCAATATCTGCTCCAAACGTGCTCTATCCATATTAGCATGGGGAAGGCCACCTCTCTGAACAACCTTAGAGAGAGACCGTTCTAAACGTCTGAGGAAATCTGACAATTTCTCCCCTGTTTGCTGCTGCATCAGTCTAAAAGCAAAATACAGATCATCCCCTGATTCTGCAGTCCCAAAGGCACTTTCAAGAGCTTCTAAGTACTTTGTAGGGTTAGCATCAGGATCACTGGTTCGTACAGCCTTTGCTATTTCTAGTGCTGGGCCTTTTAAACTCTCCATTAAACGGCGTTTTTTCTCCTTAGCTGTATATTCACTCTCCTCCACCATAAGCCATGCTTGCTCAAGCCAGTGGTCAAACTGCTCCTCTCCTGCTGGGACAGGCTGTGTTCCTGAGAAGATGCGTAGGCGGCGATATCCACCTTCAGACGAGGGTCTATGGGTCTTTTCTAAGAAGTCACCAAATGCCTGTATCACTGAATCAGCTGAGCCAGTGGGCTTCTGTGCACCTGGCAGTAGAGCTTTAATGTCCTCCATAGTTTTCCCCTCAGCCTGCATTAGCAACTTTAATTTGGTATGAAAGTTTTCATCTGCAGCTGGGGCTCTATCTATGATAACTAATGGCCATGCCTCTCCACCCTCAGGAGGATGCACCTCAGGTGGGACACTTTCGGCAGTTAGGGCGTTTTGCTTTCACACAAGACCATGAGGCTGTTCAGTTCCAAATTGAAAATCCTTCCCCTAACACGTACTCTGCCCAAGCACTTAATAGTCCCAAGAGTCTCTTCAATATGTGCTATTTCCACATCTTCAGGGACAATAACTAACAGTCCATGAGCCTCACTCAATCCTTCACCCCTGCACCATTTCTTTAACTCAGAAACTAACTCAGTTTTCTCAGCCATTACTTAGCGGAATTTTTTTTTTTCAAAACTAAACCAAACAAAAAAACTCACTGGTTACCCAAGACACAGTTATCCCAGCGGTGCCTCCATTTTATGTAGCCCGTCTACTCTAACAGTGTGTAGAAAGGGGCCCCGAGTTCTTCACTCCAATGCCTAAATTAGTATAATTTTAATTACTTTAATATTTTGAGTCTCGGGTCACTATGAACAAAACATTATTAATTAAGTATAGCAATACACTGGTCAGGTAATAACAAATAAATAAAGGTAGATTAAGTTACCTGTTACATTTGTTCCCAACTCAATGGTTTATACTAAACAAACTTATAGAAAAACACCAAGAAACTGGGTTATAAAACAATGGTAAACTCCCTTTTAATTATAAACCAACAAAACACAAGTAATAAACTGGAAATAATCAAAACTATATTACACTATTAATAATAAAAACACATTCACTCTTGTCACACTATTTAAAACAAAACGTTGCAGGCCTGATTCAGTAGCTTGTGAGCGTTGCGATAAAAACCTAACGGTCCCTTCACTCCACCAGGAGCAACAAAACAAAATAAAAAAGTACCCTACTTGGCAATGTGGTTATCAGTCCATCAAATCCTTCCGACTTCTCCGCCTCTATCCACGAGCAGGGAACCGCTGCTGAGCTAATCCTGAAAGCGTCTCCAAATAAACGAACGTCCACCAGAAGCGTGTTGAGCTGCGTTAGCTACTGCCTCTTCACCTTGCTACTTCTCCTCGCTGAGTTAACGAGTGGTTCATTGCCGGATAAACACTGCGAACGTCTAATCGAAATTCTCCGTTTATATCAGCAGTTCATATTCCAGCAAATTATCGTGCTGATAATTTGTCTCCCCAAACTTTCTGCTACACCAACTCGGCGTCCTGCTTTCTCCCTCTTTTTTCTTTTTTCTCTCGCGGTTCTTCCACCACCTTCCGTTTTTCTACCCATCCGGTTATCAAAATAAAAGTCTGCATAACCAGGTAACGAACTGCTACACTAAAACGAACAGTTTAAAACATAACATTTACATTTTTTACATCAGTAACTTATTTACATAAATCAGTTAGTTAGTTAAGCACATTTTAACCTGGGCTACATTTACCTATTTAACATATATACTCATCACTGTCATCCTTACTAAAGGTTGGCTACCTTCTCTGTAAGGAGTTAACATTCACTCTGCAATACCTTAACAAGTCTGGCTACCTCAGTTTCCTCCACTGTAAAGACAGAGTCTTGAGGTACCTTAGCAAAGGCCTAGAGCCACTATGAGAGCTTTCCTTTAGCCAGGTTACAGAACACGACCTGTTCCCAGATCACAACCTAAAATTACAAATGCCTTAACCTAAGAATGACTGAGCCTAGGAATACCTTAGAAATGGCCTTTTTGTCACTGATGGAACTCGGCTGTAGCAAGGATTCATGGATATATAGGTCCACTGCCAGAAGGCTACCTTTGAAAGGACTACTGTATATACGAAGGTCTAGAGCCGCTTCAAGAGCTCTGCTGTCACCACTATACACAGCAAAATGTTCATCCACTCCCGATTTGCTACCTTTGAGAGGATTCTTTCTGAATCAGCTGAATGAGCACAGCTCGAACTTGAATAAATATGCAAGACATACTCCAACAAAGGCCAGAAGAACCAGCCTCCTACAAGGTTACCTATGTCCTTCAGCTTTTGGGTTGCTGCGTTTGAAAGAGTTCACCTAAATGAGCACAGCTTCATATATTAACACTCATCAAAAAACATATGAATCCCCCAGGGCATGCAATGTCAGTAAACAAAGCAGTCTCAGTGAGAAAATACCCAAAACTTACTTTACTCATTACTGATGTTCATTTGCAGAGAAACCATGCATCTAATTGTAGAGGTCAAAATAGAAAAAAAAACATTCAAACATAAACAATTCAAATCAATGTCCCTAGCTTTGCATCAGTAAAACCAAAAGAGATGTCTGTGCAAATTGAAAACCCTTTCTTCTACTGTAAAAGGTGCCCTTTAAAAGTACATACCATTATGGAGCCTTTCTCCTCTTCTCCGTTGGGGCTCATTTTTGTTTTGTAGGTGGATCTGTGCTTTCATCCTCTGTCCACTTGATGTTTTGTTACGTCTTCAAAATTATCTCTCTTATACCAATCACTGCATCTCACATCTCTTGTGTCAAACACTCTATTTAGTTCATCTGAGAATAAATACTGTATATACATTCTAATAAATAATAACACTGTTTTAACATTTGTTTTGACATTACAGTGTCTTCCCAGAATTCTGTAGTCCCTTTACATACATCCCAGAATTCAACATTCTTTTATAACACACTGTTTATAATACCAAAACCTCTGAGTCATTAGTTATGTGGCCCCCTTATAAACTATGAGTTAATTATACCTGCCCACTGTTCCTGTTTAAATACACACTTTCAAAAATAATGCTAGCTTGCCAAGTTTATTCCCTTAAATGTTTAATCTTATCTAAATAATCCTAATATCCATACAAATTAAATAATACAAGTGTTATTTAACAAACTGTAAAAAGCACATTTCATTTTACCCCAAGACATGTAGGTAAGGTGTGAGACTGTAAGTCAGACATGGTTGGAGATTCAATCCCATTCACTCACCCTAAGCAGACACCTTCTCCTATGCTTCAAATCTAAAAACTATACCTTTACATGGTCTCATGTATTTCCTTTGCCTTGAACCTCTTGGCAATCATGCAATACACAAACAGAAACTGACTGTATATTTCACGTCAAGTTCTCTGGTTGGCTTCATTCATAGGTTTACTGTATGATATAAATCTTTGCTTTGCTCTCTTGGCTTCCCTTCTGGTCAAAACTGGCACCATCATCTGTTTCAGTCTGCAGCCTGTTAGCTTCATTGGGAGTGTGATGACTTGTTGTCTCTTTCATTTCACACCATGTAGTATTTTTCTTTGGAATTTAAACACTATAAGTAAATTGGACCCATAGATTGAAAGCTGCACACTCTTGTCTCATTTTTTGACATTGTAATCTTTTGCATTCTTTCAACCTGTGGCCGATGAAAGGAGAACAAGTTAGGTGAGAAGAAGCTGCCATTAGGAAAGATGAAGGGAGAAATTAAAAAAAAGCTGGTCATTAAGCATATTCTGTTTTTCTTCAGAAAGTGTCTTTGAAGCGCTCTGAAAGAATACAAAAAGAGAGATTAGTGTGGCTATGATCTAGGAATCTGAAGTGTCCTGGAATAGGCTTTGCAAAGTCTTTGATTTTAATGGTTCAAACATGGCCCCTGAAGTAGTCTGCAAGTCATCTCGCTGTTTCCCCTTTGTAGATGGCAAAATGCTCTCTACAAGAAATGCAGTAAGCAAGATTTTTAGACTGGTAAGAGGCCAGTTGTTTAATACCGAATTTACCAGAGGGAACAGATACAATGGTATTATTGGTGCCATATTTGCATGTGACACATGCTTTTGTTATAGCTCAAAGTTTCTGGTATAGAATGTGACTGTCCATTATGAAGTGAACTGCAGATGAGATGTTTGTATAGGTTAGGTGGTCAATAGTAAGAAATCAACTAAAGTTTAGCAAAAAAGGCTTGTGTAGAAGAATCGGTCTGCAAAATGAGGAAATGTTGTCTAATGACCTGTGAGAGAGGGAGAGAGAGAGAGAGTATTAGGATGGAATATAAGGAACTGTTGAATGTTTGTTTCATTATTGGGATTCCTCTTAGTGAATGTGGATGTTATGAGGCCTGATCCTGGCTTGATTGAGGGCCCTGACCACAATATGAGAGGGGTATACTCTATCAATGAAGAAACTTCTTATTCTAAATTCTTCATTTCAGGAGTCATCCCTCATCACTGCAGAATTGGTGGAGTCTAAGGAAACATGAAAAAGGTAGAGTTTTTAGAGAGTACAGATGGTAATTATGTGAGTCATTTGACTTGTAATAGACTGAGGTTTTTAGTCCTGGAAAGCTGATTGAAAGACTAAAATCTAAAACTGGTACAGTTGTAATGGAAACATTAACTGTAAACCTGAGAAATTGATAGAAACTAGTAAAATCCTTAATGAATTCCTATAGCTAGCTTCTGGAGCAAGATGCATCACCAAAACAAGCATCGATTTATCTTTTGTACAGGTCTGTTACGAAGCCTAGGCAGGAAGAAAAGAGATGCTCTTCCACGCAGCTAACAAAGATGTTGGCATAGCTACGGCTCATTCTGGTACCTGAGGCAACTTCACTGACCTGGTGAAAAGATGAGCTGTTATCAAAAGAGAAATAATTGGGGGTAAAAAACAGTTATGCCAGTTTGATGAGCATGTTTGTTTGGAGGATCCTAGACTGCATGTCTCTTAAATTAGGACAATGAGACCTTCATCATGAGGAGTACAGAAAGATAATGTCCATGGCAGAGATAAAGCAGTCAGCACCGTGAAACCTAAAGCTGTCAAATGACTTGAGAGCATGGTTAGTATCTTTTATGCATAAAGGGAGACTTTCAGCCCAGTTTAATCCAATTAGTGGGTCCTGGGAGGACAGAACCTGTTCCGCCAGCAAGGAGTGTAAAGCTGGAAACAGTGCTGGACCATTGCAGAACTCACTCATGTACACAACCACATTTAGGCCAGTGTAGAGGCACCAGATAACCAAACATGATCAAACTGTGGCACATGCCCCTAACTGGAAGGCTCCTAAGGAATATTCAAAGTTCACAAGTTCTCAGCTGTAAATAAATGTGGCAGTCCAGATGTCCACAGTTTACTTTTCCTTCCCATGACTTTCTTCATTACATGACAGGGTCTCTTAGCCTTAAATAGTGCGGTGAAATCTTGTTTCATCTGTGAAGTGACTTGTAAAGGCATAAGCTGCTATACAGTATAAAGGAACATTTATCAGTTGAACATTCAGGTGGATCATTCCATAACAAATGATCGGGACATGTGGAATCATTGAATGCCCTTTTGTACTTCGTTTATTTGCATTACATAACTTATCCAAGCCTGTTTAACCAAGTCCAGAATATAAAAGTTGGCACCTATACCAGTAGCATCAGGTGCCTGTCAGTCCCCAGTCCTACATAGGAGCCAGTCCTTTTAGACTACTGATATACAACCACCCACACTGGACCAATTTCCACTAGACAATTAACATAACTAACATTCCATCTTTAGGCAAGTGGAATAAAATCAGAGAACTATGCCACTGCCACAGTTATAGTGGCGCTATATCTGCTTTTTATTTTTATTTCTTTTTCTTTTAGCTTTTAGCCTATAACATTCTGAAACCTTCTTAAAACTATTCATGGGCACACAGGAAAGGGGTCTGTCCTTGCAACATGGGTGCACGGTAGGATACAACCCTAGATGCAGGCACTCCCATTCACACAAATTTATACAATGGTGTAATGCAGTTCTCTGAAAATACAACAAGCCCAGAAGAAAAAGTGCAGAGGAATGGAACAAAAGTTGGAAAAGACAGAAACTCCCCAAAAGAAAATAAGTACAACCTATGCATCAAAGATATAAAGTAGTTCAGGCATCCCTAAGATGGCCAATTGCAAAATCCACTGCCCTTAAGTCAGAACTAAGATGAAGTGAAAAACCTTGAACAAGTGTGAAAACCTGTATTTTAAAGGAGGTAATTGTTAACTTCAATCAGCTTTGTCCCATTATTTGTTTGGCACTGTGGCTAGTGCTCTTGTGTTACAGCTCCAGAGTCCTGAGCTGAAGTCTAATTGTTCTTCTCACCTTACCAAGATGTCTCTGTTATGGTATACATTGGTTGGTGGCTCTAAATTGGCAACATATGAATGTTGCGGCCTGTGATATTGGTTCATGCCATATGTCGTATTGTGCTAGATTTGACACAGACCTACATTAAATGAGTTGGAACATGGATGAATGAATGTTTCTTAACTTTTATTTTGGAGTGAAATCAGAAGGAAATTACTGAAATGAATTATTGCACATGATTCTCATCAGTCTGTCTAGAGACTATACTTTCAGTTGCATTTGAGAAAAGGGGAATTGTGAAATTCAAGATGTGTTTTCTTCACCATAAGCTAGAAAATTACATTTATTATGGTGCTGGTGGACAATGTGCTGTTAAGAAAGGAAAGTAATGTCTGGGGCATCACATATCGACCTGTTTGAATTGTACAAATAATTGCTTGTAGACAGCAGCTCATCTGCTGGAATAGGTTTAAAATTAATGAACTCTGCAATTGTTTTTAGATATATGTTATCATGTTGGTTTGGATGTAATTTGCATGAATTATACATCTTCCCTTCTAATCTTTAACCTCAGGCAATTACATAGAGTAAAAGACAAGCAGGAGTTAAAATACAACTTTAAATAATGTATTATTGATAATATTCATACATCCATCCATCCATCCATTTTCCAACCCGCTCAATCCGAACACAGGGTCACGGGGGTCTGCTGGAGCCAATCCCAGCCAACACAGGGCACAAGGCAGGAACCAATTCCCGGGCAGGGTGCCAACCCACCGAAGTAATATTCATACATAATAACAATATACAAAGTACATTTGAATATTTGCAACCATACAGCCTGATAAATGGTGATGTGTAGTTTCAGACGGCACACAGACAGTTGTTTACTTGTGGTCCATTTTCTTCATAACAGGCAGCATGCCTGTCTCAATATGGCTGCCGAGCTGTGCTCTTCATTGTGTTGTCCTTTTCAGTTCATGGTGTGAGATGCTCTTTCATCAGTTTGGTAAGAGAGAGAGAGAGAGAGAGAGCTGGGTAAAACAAGCAAATTTATAGGCTTTCTATCCTCCCCTAGAGCCAATAAGGTGCCGTGGTACTTAAAGGCTTTTGATACAAGACAGTTCCAAACAGCCAATGGGGGGACAGAATACATTCACACCTGCCCTCCAAACCATATGTTAAGGTAAAACTTGGCAGTTAGGCAGCCTGGCTTTCCTGTGGGGGTTGACTGAGAGACTATAGCAGAGAAATATTAGCCAGACTTGTTTGAGGCACTTCCCCCAACCCTGTCATAAAATTACAAAGAGACTCATTCCTAAAATGGGGGAAGGGGTTCTTAAACCATCAAACCATTCCTATTATTATGAGTAATGTAACACATAATATTACATTGCATTGTCTATGTTACAAATAAAGACATGTAAAATATTGTTCAACTTGTATGCAAAATTTCACATCACAACAACTTGGCCCTTAACAATAAAAATTGATTTTTTTTCCACTGATCCCTCTGTACTGCCAAGCTATCACGGTTAACCCTACGAAAATTCACACCACTGTAATAAATACTACTTAGAAGCTACCCATTAACAGCCTTTGAAAGTTCTCTTTTTAGGTAGAGTGGCTTTTCTGTGATTGAAGGTGTGGGTCCAGACATTGTGTTTTGATCTTGATGGGTGCAACTTTATTTAGGACAGATACATATTAGCCATTGATATTACTCAGCAGGTCCTCAGTCTGTTGAGACTGTACCAGCTCTGGATGGAAAGTTAAAAACACTTGGGAGAAATTCTCAGCAGTCAATGAATTAATGATGTGTTATTGAACTGCACATTCCTAGTTGAACAGAGGACAGACAGTTCGACGTCACATTAAACACTAATGTGATCAGAGACTCCAGTATCTGTTTAAAGTCACATTGGTTTGTTTAAGTTCATGGAATAGTGCAAGGACTAATGTATGCTTCAAATGATTGGTAGACCTGGAGACATACTACACAAAGTTAATGAAATTGACCATGGCTCTCATTTTCTTCTTCAAATCTCATTTTCCGTCTGGTTTTCCTGGTGAGAGGTGCAATGGTAACAGGCTGAGCAGTGCATTATCTCTATGTGAATATCTGGTGATCATCAGCCCCACATCTTGAAACAGCATTCATTACTGAACATGACTTAATACCCTCTTGCTAGGTGATGTAAAATGTTAAAATAGCCACAGTTTGTCCTCTCATGGTTGAGGTCTTCTTGGCCTCCTAGATCTGTAAATCTTCATGCAGCCCTCAACCATCACTTCACCATCATATTAACCTTACCAGTGTGTGTTATAGTACATAATATCACACAAAGTGATAATTTGTTATTTTTTAAATTGTTCAAAGGGTGTCACAAAGACATTTTTCTTGTGCTGTACTGGTCATTATGATCTGACGTTGTCCACTTTTTGCATTTTTGTTCTAAACCTGATGCACAGCCCTTCAGTAGTAATAGTAGACACACAGGACATGTAATCCAGTAATTTCCTGTAGTGGACCGCTGGGGCCCTGGGACACAGCTTATTCCGGACACTATCTCCCCCGGTACCCTACAGGGCAGCCCCCCTGGCTTGCGGCGGGGCCATAGGTTTGGAGCATGGAAGCTCAAACCTGCTGGGGCCCATGACCACCGTCAGGGGGCACCTGGACGTTTCCTGAACCCTATTTAGCAGCACTTCCACCACACCCAAAGAAGGTTGTTGGACACCTGGAGTCCTATAAAAGCAGCCAGTTGCCACTACTTGGGGAGCCAGAGTTGGGAGGAGATGGACAGAGCTTGCCAGGAGGAGTGGAGGAGGAAGGATTGAGAGAAATAGAAAAAGAGAAGAGGAAGAAGAAGAAGAAGGACTGTGCTTTGGTGCTGTGTTTGCATAGAGTTGCTGTTGGGGAAACGAGACAAAAGCCTTTCCCCATAGAAATAAAGTATGTGCTGTGCTGAAATTTGTATCTCTGGCTGTCTGTGACAGGTTAGTGCGGCTGTACACACCCTGTGGACCACATTGCATATCTGCCCATGCTGGTGTCCCACTAAGGTATTCATGTAAACTGGCCATTTATTCTGGCTGCTGCTGTTTTTTCACATAAAGTGTGTTTAAACTATGGACAGCTTTGTACTTAGCTCTTGTGCCTCACAGCTACAGAGTGTCCATTCAGTTTCTGGACCAAATTGCTGTCAGTGTTCAGCTTGCATATTCCTATACTTCCATCCATTATCCAACCCACTATATCCTAACTACATGGTCACGGGGGTCTGCCGGAGCCAATATTAGCCAACACAGGGCACAAGGCAGGAAACAAACCCTGGGCAGGGCGCACAGACACACACACACACCAAGCACACACTAGGAACAATTTAGGATCGCCAATGCACCAAACCTGCATGTCTTTGGACTGTGGGAGGAAACCGGAGTACCCAGAGGAAACTCACGCAGACACAGGGAGAACATGCAAACTCCATGCAGGGAGGACCTAGGAAGTGAACTCGGGTCTTCTAACTGCAAGGCAGCAGCGTTACCCACTGCACCACCGTGCCGCCCCTAGCATTAACCTCTCCACCCCCCGTATTTGAGTAGATTTTTCTACTGGGCTGGGTAGATTCAGTCAGCTGGCCACCCTCCATTTGCCTGTAGGTGTGTGCATGTGTTGTTTGTGATGGCCTGGCATACCTTTCAGGGTCAGTAAAGGTTTGCCTCTAATGCTTGATCTTACATCTCTAAATTAAGATTAAAAATGGCTAGCTTTAAGAAAGGATGTTTTCTGATTACTAACTTGAGACCTGCTACACACATTGGCTGAACAGTCCCATTATAATTCAAAATTATTTAAATTCCTAACTAACTTAAAGTCCATGGGAAAAAAACCCTCTCTCTAATTGCAGGCTTGATACTTTTGTATCAGAATACTAGGAGGAATGACCACATCTGGAAATCTCTTTTAAACGGTTAAGCCTTTTAAACCCATGAGTGAGGCCAACAACACAGGGACCTGTAATTGGATCTTCATGTTTGTTATTTTATACAATATCCTAGACAATTTCCAAAACTGAGTAAATACTTGGGAAGTGCAGTTTAATGCACACAACGGCATTCTTTCTGGTATTCTTTATAAATAATTATAAATGCAAGATCAGTGACACTAACCTGCAAGAAGCTGTTTCTAAAATGGATTTAAGGGCTGTGAACTGGGATCCGGACATAGGCAGGCGGACAACATAGTTCACCCAACACACGTTTATTTTCACAATATTTACAATTCACGAACCCCAGTGCCTCTTGCACCGATTCCCCAAAGTCCAGGCCTCTCTGTCACTGTGCTTTTCTCTTGGCCGCCTCCCGTCCTCTCTCCAGCTCTGTCCTCTTCCACCCGACATCCACTAATGACTGGAGGGAGGTGGCCCCTGAAATGGGAACCCGGATGGGCTCCAGCTGCTTCCCGGCACTCTCCTTTGGTCACACTACTGTGTGGCGGAAGTGCCGGCTGTGCACCCGGAAGCCGTCCGGGTGTCTCCTGTTCTCTTCCCCCCAGCACTTCCTGGTGTGGCGTAAGTGCTGGGCTCCAGGGTTCCTCAGGCACCTGGGCGCCGCCAGGCGGTGGCCACGGGCCCCTCCAGGGTTCAGCTTCCAAGCCCTCTACCCGTGGCCCCCAATACAACCAGGGCAATCGCCCCATTACGATCTGGAGGAGGCACAAGCCCTCCTCTGGTCCTCCTAGGCGGAGCCCGGCCGGGGACCAGATGGGATATTCCGGCACCGGGGTGCCGCCTGGCGGTGGCCACGGGTCCCAGCCTGTACCCGAGGCCCCCAACATAACCAGGACGGACGCCCCCTCACAGTCTGGAGGAGGCACAAGCCCTCCTCTGGTCCTCCTGGGCTTATATTGACTCAATATTTTCACTGTCTCTAGACAATGTGAAGAACACTAAAAGTCAAATAAATCTTAGGTTATATTCTAAAAACTATTGAACATACTGCAAGTCAAAGAATATCACAGGCCAACTCTATAGTATAATGTAATGATGAGTCTATATCTAGGGTACAATGTGTGGTTTTGGCTATCACAGCACACAAGGAGATGTGCAGAGGCAACTAAAGGGCATGTCCCGTTCTCACAGACAAGGGAACCAAAACTTTTTAGTCTTGTTACTGAATTTCTGAATTGGAAAGCCTTTCAGTGCTATGTATAATGATTAAAATTGCCCCATACTGTATACTTAAAGATTATCAGGTCTTTTCACAAAACTGATGCATTGATGAGTTAATCATCTTCCTGTTAGTTAGCAAGCAATGGATCTTGTTTTTTCCAGCTCACTTCTTTATCTTACAATAATCGATTTTTGCAATGTAAGAAGTATTGTTGAAAAGCACTATGCAATAACAGTATCAAAACTGCATGAAGGTTATAAAAATTCATGGAGGAATTCCTTTATAGTTAGCAAGTTAGGTATCAAGTTTCTTATGCCAGTATGCTAACAGTTTCAGCTTGCTTTTTTATTTTGTATTGAACATTAGCTTACTCCATTTCGACAGATTTATTATAATATGGAAAATATTATGTAAATTAGCTGTAATCTTATAAAATATTCATATTTGATCTATGTTTACTTACTAACCATTAAACATGTTTATTGAATGTTTCCATATAAATTGATCAATTTTTACAAAAAAATAGGATCGAAAACAAATCAACCCCCACCCCTGAGAAAGAGAGCATGGCCAATGGACTAAAACTTAAAAATAGTTTAAATGAATAAATTGATGAGTTTATTAGGCGGTGTAAAGGACAGCCAGGTTCCAAGCCCGGCAGGGACGCCCCTGCTGCTTATGTTCTGGGGGAGCCACCATGGGCACTCCAGTACCTCCCCCGGGATGCTTGTTGGCAGCCTCCCTGGCCGACGGTGATTCCCCAACCACCCGCAGGGCTCCATGGGAGATGGAATCATCCACAGCTTGGTTGGGGCCCAGGGTGGCTGCTAGGGGGGGCTGTCTGCTTCCCACAGCCCGGCTGTACGAGTCTTCAGCCCCAGCTGGAAGTGCAATTAGGACCAGGTGGTTAATCACCTGGAACGCTTCCGGGTGGGCTATAAAAGGGCCCAGCCACCACCACTCGAGGAGCCAGAGTTGGGAGGAAGAAGACGAAGCTTGTCTGGGAGGAGTGGTGGAGCGAGGTGAAGAATTGTGTTTTGTGCTTTGTGCTTTGGGACTGTGTTTGGGCTGTGTGGCACGGGGAAGACGTGTCCCACAGCTGAAGAAAATAAAAGTCTTTGTACTTTTTATACGTGCCTCCGTGTCTTTCTGTGTCGGGTCAGGCGCCTATATAGCACCTTTGTTACAGCGGATACAGATAAATGGAGAAGAAAAAGAAATGGGGAGAGAATATACTTCCTCAGTACTTTAGGAGCTTATTCTAAAACATTATTGATTAGATCCTGCCAGGTTTTGAAAAAGTTCTACACAGATCCTCTAAGTGAGAATTTGATTTTTTCCAATTTCAAATAATATAAAACATCAGTTACCCACTGACTTAAAAGAAGAGAGTTAGGATTCTTCCAGTTTAGCAAAATAAGTTTAGTGAAAGCAATCACTGTATGTTTGTCCTTCTCCACTTTAAGCCCATCTAGAAGAACACCAAACACAGCTGTAAATGGATTAGGAGGGATTGTGACACCAAGGCTGTCTAAAAAGCACTTAAAAATTTTTCTCCAGAATGATGTTAATTTGGTGCTTGCCCAAAACATGTGACCCAGTGAGGCTGGAGCTTGATTGCAGCATTCACAGGTTGGATCTTGTCCTGGAAACATTTTGGACAATTTCAAGTGAGACAAATGTGCTCGATATATAATTTTGATTTGAATAATTGTATGCTTTGCACATATGGAGCTTGAATGAATTCTCTGCATTGCTACCTTCCACTCCTTTTCTGATATGTTGAGTGAGAGATCCTTTTCCCATTGTTCTGTTGGATCTTTGAAAGGGTGGGACTGTAAAATATTTTTATATATTGTAGAAATGCTGTCTGAGTCCCCGAGACTGAGCAATTTTTTTTCCAGCATAGAGGAAGGTGGGAGATGAGGAAAATCGGGCAGGTTCTGTTTTGACAAAGTTACTGATTTGAAGATAGTGAAAGAAATGTGTTGCTGAAAAATTAAATTTGGAATGTAATTTTTCATAGGATGCAAAGATGTTGTCTATATGAAGATCTCTAAGCAATTTAATCCCAAATGTTTTACAGATATTAAAAAACTGCATATGTTTGTGAGGGTTGAGAAAGGTGGTTCTCATGCAGAGGTGCCACAGATAAAAGATTCTCCATCTTATAATGCTTTCTACATTGGTTTCATATTCTGAGTGAGTGAAGCACAATTGGGTTATTGGTATATTGCCGATAACTTGCATTTATTGGGGCACAAAGCAGTGAATATAGAGAAGTACTGCAGGATTTTATTTCTATTGCAGACCAAGCCTGTGTATGTTCGTCTATTTGTGTCCAGGTTTTTATAGCTTGTATGTTTGCTGCCCAGTAATAAAACTGAAAGTTAGGTAGAGCTGTGCCACCTTCTGTCTTAGGTCTTTGTAGAGTCGCTCTTTGGATATGTGGATGTTTTAAGTTCTGGTTGAATCTAATTGCTTAAAGAATGATTTATTGATGTATATTGGAATGTTTTTGAAATAAAAAAGAAGCTTAGGAAGGATATTCATCTTAACAACGTTAATTCTTCCAGCTAGAGTGAGATTGACTATCTATGCAAGTCTTACTTAATTTTTTCCATACACACAGCGAAATTTTGTTGATAAAGAGCTTTATGTTTACTTGTGACATTTACCCCTAGGTATTTAAACTGATCTGCAGTAATAAAAGGAAAGGAGTCCAATCTAATATTGTATGCTTGAGAATTCACTGGAAAGAGCACACTTTAATTCAGATTAATTCTGAGACCAGAGATCTTTTGAAATTTTGTAAGTGCTATTAAGATTGCAGGCACAGTATTTTGTGGGTCTGATATATACAGTACCATATCATCTGCATATAGAGAATTCTTCCTTCTCTGATAATCCCCTTTATCTGATAAGCATTTCGACAGTGAACTGCCAGTGGTTCAATTGCAATTGCAACGAGCAGTGGTGACAAGGGGCATCCTTGCCTGGTGCCATGTTCTAGTTTAAAGTAGTCTGAGCAAATGTTGTTAATACAAACTGAAGCTTCTGGATTGGTATACAGTAGTTTGATCCATGCACAAATATTCGGGCCAAACCCAAATTTCTCTAATGTAGGGAAAAGGTAGTTCTATTCAATTATATCAACTGATTTTTTTGCATCCAATGATAATAATAACTCCAGGGTGTTTGACTTTACAGGTGAATATATTACAGTAACAGGCGTCGGAGATAGGAAGCTAAGTGTTGGCCTTTAATAATTCCAGTTTGATCTTGTGATAGTACCAAAGACAGCACTTTCTCCATCCTTCTAGCTAGGACTTTGGAGAGTATCTTAACATCATTATTCAGAAGCGAAATTGGTCTGTATGATGCACATTGTAATAAGTTCTTGTTTTGTTTAATAAAGATGGTGATTAATGCTTGGTCGAAGAGTTTGAGGTAGAATTTGATTGTCTCTAACTTCTGTAAATGTTGCTAATAAGTGGGGAGCTTATAAAATTCAACAGGGTATCTATCAGGCCCTGTTGCTTTCCCGCTCTGAAGAGACTTTATAGCATCTAGAAATTCTGATAGCACCAGAGGTTTATCCAATTCCTCTGCAATAAAAGTATCTATTTGTGGCATCTGTAATGTATCCAGAATTGCATTAGATTGTGTTTTGTCGTCTTTGAACTCAGTAGAAGGATTTATAGTAGTCTCTAAATGTGTGCATTATATTTTTATCGTCAATGATTTTATCTCCGTTCGTGTTGGTGATTGCTGGGATTGTATTGCGAACTTCTTGCTTGTGGATTTGTTGAGCTAAGAGCTTATTAGCTTTCTCTCTGTGGTCATAGTAATGATGTCTTGATTTAAAAATTAGTTGTTCCATTTCTTTTGGTTGTTAAGAGGTTGAGCTCTGAATGTAGAGACTGTCTTTTCCTATGAAGAGCTTGACTTGGACACCTGGCATGTTCTTGATCTATTCTAGTAATTTCACTGGTTAGCTCTGATACCTTCTTGGTCTCTAATTTATTTCTGTAGGAAAGATATGAAATCATCTGTCCTCTTAAGAAGGCCTTTAGAGTATTCCTGCAGAGACCTCTGAGGATGTATTTGTCTCTAGGAAGAAACTGATTTGTTTTGATATAAATTCTGTACAGTTCTCATCTGCTAATAGAAGTGGCTTAAGATGCCATCTGCGAGATGAGTATGTGGGGCATAATGATTTCTGCTCCAAGATCCAAGGTGCATGGTCAGAAATAACAATAGCGTCGTACTTGCAAGATTTAATCGCAGGCAAAAAATTATTATTTATAAAGAAATAATCAGTTCTTGAGTAGAAATGATGCACTGGTGAGAAGAAAGAATATGTTCTTGAGTTTGGGTTTAGAAACCTCCAGGGGTCTGATAAGTTGTGGTCAGTTAAAAACTGTGTAATTGTCTTTGCAGGGTTAGATGTCACCCCCCACTGTGACAGGAGACCAATCTAAGAGTGGATTTAAAACACAATTAAAGTCCCAAGCCATTATAATTTTATGAGTGTTCATATTGGGAATAGATGCAAATACATTTTTGCATGAATTCCCTATCATCGGCATTGGGTGCATAAACATTTATCAGAATCACTTTACAGTTAAGTAAGTTGCCCATGACAATCACATATCTCTCTTCAGGATCAGATACTGCATCTGATGCTACAAATGAGACTGTTCTGTGTATAAGGAATTCCCACACCTCTATTTTTCTTTGTAAAGCTGGAATGGATCATTTGGCCAGTCCAGTCTTTTTGCAGCCGGAACTGATCTTTGCTTAATAAGTGGGTCTCCTGTAAAAATACTATTTTAGCGTTTAGACCTGTTAGGTGAGAGAATGCTTTCTTTCTCTTTAATTCGTGATTCAGGCCTTTAACATTCCAGCTCACAAAGTTAACTGTCTCATCATGGAGACATTGATTCTGAACTTTTGTAGTCTTAACTGGAAGTGAGACAGCTTTAACCTTAATTTCTAATTTTCCCACGAGTTATTGCCATGCAGTCTATTGTTACATTGGAAGTTATAATTATAAGGATTAAAAGGATAGATTAGATATAGCTTGCTCTCTTGTGTGTTTTTAAAACCCTGTCATGGCATGTGTGGTCATACTGTATTTAAACATATGATTCATACTTTTAGTCAGGTAAAAAATAATTTCATCACTGTATGGTTAATTTAAGATGTGTATACTAGCCATGAGTAGGTACCATTGCCTTGGGACATGCTGTGCTGTTTTCAATCAGCACAGACTCTGACATGTTAACTCAGAGAGTGATTCCCATGTCAGTACGACACCAAAGTAGTTCCTGCTGAAAAGATACAAAATTAAGGCAGTGTTTTAATTTTATGTACTTATCAGGTTTTAAGTAGTAGCTACAAGCATATGTGATGCTGCACAGTATATAACAAAATGTGGTCCTTCATCTCTTTTGATTGCTTGGATCCATTTTCTTCTGTACATTTCCTCCGTGGATAAGGTGTTGAGACTCAGGCAAGGTTGGTTTTTTTTTTGGAATCTGAATACAAAGAGATACTAATAAAGCTGTTATTTCATGATTCTGCTATTTTTTAGGATAACCATAAGAGAGTTTGCCTGTCAATAATGCCTCCCAGAAGAAAAAGTACGAAAGTGTGAAAAGCGGTAATTGCTGTAATTAAGAAAGGTTGCTATAGCCTTTTGAACAGCTTTACTCATCTCCATTTAGTAAACCTTTTAGAATTTATTTTATTTGGGAACAATTTATTTTCTCGTTTATTATTTACACAACATGAATAGCTGGTGGGCAGCATGGTGGCGCAGTGGTTACGCAGCTGCCTCGCAGTTAGGAGACCCGGGTTCGCTTTCTGGGTCCTCCCTGCATTGAGTTTGCATGTTCTCCCCGTGTCTGTGTGGGTTTCCTCCCACAGTCTAAAGACATGCAGGTTAGGTGCATTGGCGATCCTAAATTGTCCCTAGTGTGTGCTTGGTGTGTGTGTGCGCCCTGTGGTGGGCTGTCATCCTGCCCAGGGTTTATTTCCTGCCTTGTGCCCTGTGTTGGCTAGGGTTGGCACCAGCAGACCCCCATGACCCTATAGTTAGGCTATAGCAGGATGGATAATGGGTGGATGAATAGCTGGGTCATGTGAGCATGATCATCATCCCTGTCGTGTCACCTGTACTTTTGAAATAAACATTGCTGCAGCACAAGTTGAGATTATCCTTTAATTGTATAAGAAACAACAAAAAATAGCATGGGTTTGTTTCTTTCTAAGTAGAACTAATGTTAGGTTTGTTTTGGTTTCAATCCATTTATGATTTTCTCTTTGATGTTTGGCCTGCCCCTTTGCTTTGGTTGCTTGTGATGCTTTTTGATCACCCAGTTTAGATCTTTGCCTGGAGCTGGTTAAGATTCTGGTTCATGTTAGTATCTCTTGCCCCTTTGTTACTCACAATGACTTTAGAGACATTATCTTATCAGAATTTGGCATATTAAAGTTTTATATTTTTTTCATGAGGACATATTCTACACCTCCATAATTCTCAGGTTCAAGTTTATTTCAGCAGAACAGTTTAAAATATTTAATCCCATACACAAGAACAAAGGTACAACTAATCAGAAGCAGCAATCTAAAAAAAGTCTAAAGTGCTTAGGCAACACAAAAAATAAACACAAACTATTTGGCTATGACAGAATCCTTTAAAGACCATTAAAACTGCTTTGCTTTTTACATACCATTCTCATTTCATTGTCTTGGTGACTCTCAACATAATATAACCCCAGAAAAAAATCAAATTTACCTCATCATTTATGGACAGACTCATTCAGTTGCTAAATTTTCAAGATAGGAAGAGATATTAGGACAACTTATAAGCAAACTACAAAAGCTCAATGCACTAAATAGTCTCCTCCTATTTAAAAAATGTATTGTTTATAAAATTATACTTTTATGTTTCTTACTTATTATGCCTTATTACTGTAGTTTCACAGATAGAGGGGCTTGTGCTATTCAGCAGGCTTTAGCTGACTTAACAGTCTCCAGCAGCACTGCTCTTGCTTATCCTTGTTTGATGGGTGTCATGCCTGAGACCAAACCCATAAATCAAACTACAGAACTCCTGTCCTGAACAAAGTGCTATCCTTACAAAATCAAACAATAAGAAGTGAAATACAATTGTGGTATGTCACCTTCGGGAAAAAAATGACACCCAAATTTATTTTGTTTTTTTTTTTAATTTTAATTAATATACTGTATGGCAAGGAGGATCGATGAAGGAGCTTCCAATTAAACAAAGTGTGGGAGTGCCAATCAAACAGCTATTCCTTCGCATCCCACTTGTGCAAATAAGTAATCGTGTATACAGCAAGCAAATATGAGGGAAATTAAAAGATAATGCAAAATGTGACATATGGGTCAGCGCCTCTCGATTAGCTATTCATTTTGCTTCCAGGATAGTATGCATATACATGCATAGACCAAACATGCACACTGGGGCAGATCTCTACTGAATTTGTAGCATTTTAATTTTTAATGCTGCATGACCTTTGGTCAGAATGAGAAATGCAAGCAATTTAGATCCAGCTATAAAAAAGGAAAATGATACCACTTAAACAAAATGAACATGGGAATTTGCAAGCATGTGGACTTTTACCATCTTTCATATACTGCACCCACTTCCCCTCAGGTTAAATCTAAATGAACTTTCTTCTTTTTTTTGTATTCATTGCATCCTCTAAGTCAGCCCAATGTTTACGGGCAGTCTTGAAGTAAATCCACCAGGGGATGCACAAAAATTAAGTCTAAATTTTCACTTTGCAGTTCTCTGTAGTTTGCCTAGAATGAAAAACACCTTTTCATTAGTAACAGGAAGTCCCTGAAAAGCAGAGCTTGAAATCTTGTTAACCCACCAGCTCCAGACAAGTGAAACATGAGTAACTCAGTGGTCGCAAATCATGTATTAAATCTTTTATGATCTATTCTCTCTGCAAAAATTGTGCTATAGACATCTTGGAGCAGTACTCCTAAGAGACTCTTTTTGATCCCTGTAGCACTAATTCTCTTGAAGTCTATCCCATCATCTTTCTTCCAGGTTTGTCTGCTTCAGTAGCCAGACTTAACAACCCAGGCCTCATCTATCATATTAACATATGTAGACATATCGAGATTTGATCTTCATTTAAACACCATCTTTAGATAACGGTGGTGTAACTGGAAAAATGATCAAAAAATCAACTATGGAATAATTTATTCTATGAAAAATTAACAGATATGCGTGAAAAAAGTAAATCCTTCCCTTGGCCCTATTAGCTGGTATTGCCCTCTCAATTATACAGTTCCTAACTGTCTAGCAGTCTCTGACATCAGCTGGGAGAATTCTCCAACTCCTCAATGCAGAATTCGTTCAGGTGTATGACGTTTGGGGTGATGACTTGTGTGCACAGCCCATTACAAACAACGACCCCCCAAACATCTTGATTGGTTTTAGACTCAGGCTTTGACTTGGCCATTCCAGAACCCTCCATTTTTTTCTTTTCAGTCATTCCTTCATGGATTTAATGGTATGTTTAGGGTCATTGTCATGTTGCAAGGTCCACTTTGGGTTTCAGCTTTAATCATCTAATGGATAGTCTTATCCTCAAGCACCCTCTGGTACAATGAAGAATTCATAGCGGATTCTATGGTGGTGAGCAGCCCAGGCCTTGATGTAGCAAAGCAGCCCCAAACAACATTTCCAAGACCATGCTTTACAGCTGGCATCAAGTTCTTAAGGTCAAATGCTGATTTTGGTTTTCCCCAAACATGTATTGTAGCCAGATAATCTTAGCTGTGCTTCACCTGACTAGAGAATATTGTTCCAGAAATCCTGGTCTTCCTTAATGATCTTTATGGACAGCAAAGGTTTCCTTCCAGCATTTATGCAGCCTCATAGTAATGGTAGACTCATGGACTTTGACATCCAACAGTGGCAAGAGCTGCTTGTTGATCCCATGATGAAATTCTGGGCTTCTTATGCCAGATTTATACTTCACGTGACACGACATGTGCTCCAGCGGATGCTACTGCTACACAAGCGTTGTACTGTTTATACGTGCACGCGTACTTTACGTAAATTTGGAAGATTCCACCAGGTGGCAGTGCAACATATCATCATGGTTAGAATAGTTTCGGCTTTGCTGTATTGTGAATTGCCTGAAACTTCCATTAAATTCCGAGAACACCTTGCCACAATATCTCTGAAAAGGATGGATGTTTAATGATTAAATCTATCCTTCCAGGGATGCGCCCATTCCAGCTACCATTGCGCACAAGGCAAAAACAATCCCTGGACGGGGCATCGGCTCATCACAAGGTGAATACAAGCACTTACATACACTAGTGTCATTTTAGCATCACCAAATCCCCAAATCTTTGGAAGGAAACCATAGCACACTGTGGAAATCCACCAGGAAAATATGCAAACACCAGGGACATGACCCCTTATGAGACAGCAGCGCTACTGCTCCGCCACCGTGCTGCCCCACATGTGTCATTATTAACAATATTCGTTATTTAAATAAAGTTAACTATTTATCTGTAAAATTTAATATACACACTTTAATGTATTTCATTATGAAAGTGATATCAAGTATAAATCTAAGGATGCTAAATGTGCAGAGAGCTGGAATTTCATACATTTAATGTGTTCTGTGTGGCGATTGCTGCATGCCACTGCTGTCAATGCAGGAGGAAACCCCAAAGCACATAGCGATTAACAACTGGGTCAGTTTTAAGATGACGTTTACGATGGTCTATTTTAATGATAAAATAAACTACGATATTAAAGTGGACATTTCGAGATTTAAGATGAAATTTCCACTTTAATCACAAAGTACACCTTTTCACTGTGTCCCGTTTCACACTTTTTTTCTCTGTGGCTCAAATATGCTGCCGTACATTCTGATGCTGATGTGAAGGTGCAAAAAAAAAAAAAGGATGGCACAGAAAATGATATGTGATACCTTTAAAATGTATTGTGTCATTATGATTGTGAATATGTAAAACTTGAATATAAAAACACCACAAATACATTTGTATGTCGGCATTTTGCTTCACCACATCAAGCCATTCATCAAACATCGAAGCCCGTACATTGATTACATGGGATCCTCAAAGCGGCTTTCTATCACATGTAGATAGTAAACAGAGACTCTAACGTCACGTTCCGACTTTATCACACTGTGCCCCCTGATGTTTTGCTGGTACTGTAACTCGCTCACGTGTTGCATTCATTTCTGAGGATATGCTCAGTGAACGCATCAAATTAACGCTGGGAACACGTGGCAGCTATGATGCGTGCGTGTATGTATTCTGAGTGTGAAGTATAAAAAGTCCCTTAGAGATTTCTTTAAGCATCTTGCGTTCTGGTCTTGGGCTAACCTCGGTGAGGCAGCCAGGCCTGGACAAGTTGGCAGTTATTTAAAATCTTATTTACTTGTAGATGATCTTCCAGACAGTGGAATGGTCCATTTGCCTGGATGTCTTTTAAATCTCTTACCAGACTTATTGGCATCCATAGCCTTCTTCCTGCAGTCCTCAGAGAGTTTGTTTGATATTGTCATGATGATAATACACATTTCAAAAACAAGGAGCAAACCAAACTAAATGTCTGAAGTTTAGATAAGATGGGCTCCTCCAAGAATGTCTTTAATAAGGTTCTAATCTTTTGCACCTAATCTGATGATCCTGATTCTAATTTTAGGTATTTGAGATAGTGATACAATTGGGGTATACTTACTATTTCTACATCCACCACTTGCATTCAAATTGTTTTAATTACACAGTAGACATCAAAATGTAAATGTGTCATGATGCTTGTTATATCTCCTTTATCTATAGATACGTTTTTAAAAGAAGATCAAATCTTATATGTTAAGAAAAGAAAAGGCACTTCAATTGGTTTACTTACTATTTCTTATGACTGTAAAACAAACTGTTATGTCTGTATTTTCCTTTCCTTTCATCATTACTGAACATCATGTTTGATGCATTTCAGTACTTTATATTTTTATGTGCATCACAGTCAAGCTGAAGCAACATATTAAAACATGGAAGCAAACAAAACTGAATATGTCCTTTTAAGTGTTCTCAAGCTTGTCCACCCCCGGCAGTGATTCTGAGGATGTATTGGTTTGGAGTGACAAAACATTTAAGCAGATGAGTGTTAATGAAGATTCTGTGAGGAGTTCTCACACATTTTAAAGAACAGATTGACCCTCATCATGTTTGGATTGATCTGCCACTTTCCCACTTGGTGAAATGATGAAAACACTGATGGTTTTTTAAGAGAGATCTCAGTGTGATACCTTATCTTACACTCCTTTTGTGAAGTGCTACAGTGAACGCTGATTAAATGAGGAAAGCTTTCCAACTGCTAGTTATCTCGGGATGTTTCTTGTGTTTTATATCATCACCTTTTCTGTAGTTTATTTTGACTGACTAATTTAATGTCTGCGATGCAAAAACTGACATTTAAATACATGGGTATTTCTTAGAAACAGAGGAATAAACAAAGAAACAGAAAGTTGGCCTAGATTTTTTTTTGCAGCTGGTAGCCAAGGAGCCAGAGTCAGAATTGATGCCACATTGATGAAAACCTACAGATATCTCAGTTTTAACTGTTCCCAAAATCCAGAAACTAGAATATTCTGAATGCAATTGCATGCAACTTCCCCACTAGTGATATTTCAGCTTTATTTGACAATAATATAAAACCACTGGTTGTGAAAGATAGCAAACCATTCTCTGAAGCCTCTACTTCATTAATCTGAGACAAAGTTTTTGGACAATCAACTCAACATTTTGCATCTATTATTTAATAGATCAGTGCTATAGCCAAACTCCTAGTAAACTTTGTTGTCTCAACAAACAGAGGTTCTAACTTACCAAAAGTGAACTTCAGACACTACATATACTGCTTTATCATCAAATCTGCAGACAAGGGGGTACAGTGGTACTCTGGTAGAAAGACCTTTATGATACAAAAGCTTTAAAATAAATCTAATACAGCCACCTATCTTCCCCTCACCATGGATTGGACAGATGATTTACCAGTGGGAGATAAATTGTACCATTTCTTTGCTCATTAGCAGAACAGAATTGCCTCCCAATGCTAACGGCTTCATTTCTGAAAACCAACAAATATCTCAATTTTACCTTCTTTCCAAAATCCACAAACCGGACAATCCTAGTCACCCTATTGTTTCTGCATGGAACTCTCCCACTTTTCATATTTCAGCTTTTCTCGATAATCTTATGAGACTACTTATTGAAAGGCTCCCTTACCAAGCTCTCCATTTATTTGACAGCTTTAGGTTTCATGGTCCTGACTGCTTTACAGTATCTTTACCATGGACATCCCATCTCTATAATCAGTCATTTCTCATGATAAAGATCTCATTGACCTTAGGTAGGCATATAACAGACATCCAGTCCAAGATCCTCTGATGAATATCTTCACCACACTGTCAGAACTGGTTCTTTTCTTGAATGCCTTAATTTTTTTCACCAGGACAATTGTGTTACAATGGGTACTAGAATGGGCCCTAGTTGTCCCAACATCATCTTTGGCAGAGTAGAAAAGCATATATTTTCTTCTTACATATGGTTTGTACTGGACTTGTACAAAAGATACATCATTGATTGTGTCAGAAGTATTCTTTGTATTTAGTTTTGGACCTTTTTAGTCATTCTGGTGTATTTCTGAGAGAGTTTGTTGTTTGTTATAATAAAATGATATAATTTATTTATTTGGTTTCTGTAAAAAGTCAAATTAGATTCATTTATCTATCTATCAATTAATCAATCAGTGGTCCCAGATTTAAAACCTCTGTTTATTACAATCCTGCTGACTTACACAGTTTGCTTCTCTATAGTTCCTTCCATCCCTGGCATACTAAAAACTCTCTAACTCTTTCACAGTTATTTAGACTCTGCTGCTTCTGCAGAGATGAGGTTGAGTTCTGTAATGAAGCACTCAGAATGAGGAGTTTCTTCATCAATAGAGGATGCTCTTCTCATGTTGTAGATAGGATCCTCAATCAAGCCGGGAGCAGAAACCACAATAATGAAACTGCATCCCACTGGTCTGCCCATTCCACCCTAACACTTTATCTCTTCCTTAAATCATTAAACTAAATTTCCTCATTTTGCTTAATGATCCTTTCTCAGGAGCCTTTTTTCCTAAACCATCTTCTTCTGTTATTAACCCTCCTCTTCCGTCGTTCCGAACCTATGCAGACTCCTCATCTGCAGATTACTTCACAGAGGACAGCCATGTTCCCCACCAGGTATTTTTGTTGTAAGAGGAGTTGCTGTTATACTAGCAAATATGTCACCAGCAATACCCTTATATCTGGTCCCCCCGGTAAATTTAAAATTAAACAGTGGGCATCTTTATAGTCTAAAAATCTTAGTTACTGTATTTCTTGGAGGATGTCTCCTGGCATTTACATATATGATAAGGGAGACAGTTAGCAGACCATTTCAGGGACAGCATTTGCACCGTTAAAGTCAAAGACCTTCCAGCCTACTGTAGATCACTTTACATACTTTGATCAAAGCTACACTGATCTCTCTGTTTGTGTTCTTTCACAGGGCTTCAAAGACACTTAATGGTTGACTAACTTTTTAATCTCTCCCTTCATCTACTCTAATGGCAGCTTTTTCACACCTCCTCTTACCTTTTCTTTTTTATCTGCACTTAGTTTGTTTCCTCCTGAATCGTGCCTATCCTAGAAACATTAGATGCAAGGCAAGAAACAGTTCTGGACCGGGCACCAGCCCATCTCAGGCCCACTGACAGGATCAGTTTAGAATCTCTGGTTAACCTAACACACATGTTGGGGATGTAAGAACAAAACTGTGCCCATGCAAATTCCCATGAGGCACCAGCAGTAAGCAGTACTCTATCTGGGCACCCCCAGGACACTAGATGCTTTAAAAACATTAGGCCGGACGTATCAAGCCCAATGAAAGAGCACTGAAGAGAGGATATACAGCCCAATGCATAACACAGATGATTAACATGACTAAGCTAATATAAATGGAAAGAGAGGGCGAATGAGGTAGGGGAAGCAAACTATATGGCAACAGGCATGACCAAAGTCATGGCATCAGAGTCAGTTTACTGCAATTTGTGGGTAAGAAATAAGATAGTCTCCTTTGATAGACAAAAGAGTTACAGGCTACGGCATGTCAAAGCAGGCTTGGGGCTCTTCTTCCTTTCCTTCTTTTTAATAACTCTTGATTCCATGCTAATAACCTGAAACTGCCCTTTTAGGTAATTACTGTACCCTTTCTTTATGAGTTTCATTACAAGACTATAAAGTGATCTTTAAAACTAATTCATGCTAATCAACATTTTAAGCACTTCAGCACAGTGCTTCTTACTATCACGGACTAGGGTCAAGTGGGTCACGGAATTGAATTCTGAAAATAAACAGGCTGATGGTATACAAATCCTTCTCAAAGATAGATCTGAATGTCTTTCTTGAAGAGCGTACACACAGAGGAGGGTGCATTACCCCCATAAAAATGATATCCACAGTGAAGCTGAGCATATACCTGTATATCTGAAGACATCAATGGGAAGCATTGTCTGTTGCCAGGGTTAAAAAGACCCTCTATGCAAAATGGGTTCCACTCATGCAAAAAAGGGGAAAGTAAAAAAAAAATTAAGATCCACTGCTGTATCATATATTCATACTAAATTACATATACGGGTTTGTACAGAGAATGACTAGTGTGCTTGTCATTGGCACAACCAAGTTTTAATACCCAATTAATTGCCTGAAGGTGACCTCATATTCACAGCAACATATTTATACACTGAAAATTATTAGGAACACCTGTACACCTGCTTATCCATGGAATTATCTAATTAGCCAATCATGTAGCAGCAGCACAATGCATACAATCATTCAAATACAGGACAGGACCTTCAGTCAGTGCTCATATCAAACACCAGAATGGGGAAAAATTGTGATCTTAGTGATTTGCAACTGCAACATGATTGTCAGTACAACATGGAATTGCTTGAGTATTTCTGTAAACTGCTGATCTCATGGGCTAGTGTTATAAACAAAGAAATAAAAATGACATAGTTTTGTGGCTGGAAACACCTTGTTGATAAAAGAGGTTATAAGAGAATGACTAGACAGGTTTGAGTTGATAGAAAGGCAATGGTAACTCAGATAACCTCTCTGTACAAGTGTGGTAAGCAGAAAAAACATCTCCAAATACACAGCATGTTGAACTTTGAGGCGGATGAGCTGCAACAGCAGAAGATCACATCGGGTTCCACTTCTGTCAGCCAAGAACAGAAAGCTGAGGCTACAGTGTGCGCAGAGTTACCAAAACTGGATAGTTGAAGACTGGATAAATGTGGCCTGGTCTAATGAATCTTCAGTTCTATTGAGGCATATAGATGGTAGAGTCAGAATTTGAAATCAACAGCATGAATTCATGCACCCAACCTGCCTTGTGTCAGGAGCACAGGCTGGTGGTGGTGGAGGTGGTGTGATGTTTTCTAGGGACACTTTAGGCCTGTTAATACCAATTGCTAGAATACCATGACCTATTTGAGCATTATTGCTGATTATGTGCAGGCCACCATTTATCCATTTGCTAATGGCTACTTTCAGCATAATAATGCACCATGTCACAATGCAAAGTTTGTCTCAAACTGATTTCAAGGAACATGACAATGATTTCAGTGTCCTTCAGTGGCCTTCACTGTCATAGGACCTGAATCCAATAGAACACCTTTGGTAGAATGTGAAATCTCTAAAAATTGTGTAATACAGTCATCTCAACATGGGCCACAATCTCATAGAAATATTTCCCACATCTTGTGGAATCCACACCATGAAGAGCTGAGGTTGTTTTAATAAAAAATGGA
This sequence comes from Polypterus senegalus, assembly GCF_016835505.1. Taxonomy (NCBI): domain Eukaryota; kingdom Metazoa; phylum Chordata; class Cladistia; order Polypteriformes; family Polypteridae; genus Polypterus; species Polypterus senegalus. The sequence continues at coordinate 145,822,551 of NC_053154.1, read as the reverse complement.
GGCCCTAGACAGTATTAATATAGAGTTCCTAGTACATATTATTTTTAGTTACATGGACAAATGAATTTAAGTATAAAAGCGTCTTTTTTTGTAAAATAAATTGCTGATTCTAAATTGGCCCTGTATAAGTGAATGTGTATTAGAACGAGTGTTCTCAGAAGTAGAATTGCTCCCTGTCCCAGTCTGGCTTCCAACATTACATTATTTCTGCAACAACATCCCTAAATTTGATAAGTGGGTGGAAGCATCAATGAATAGCTCTGCCTTTTTGAAAAACAAATTAATACCATTACCTCGTTCCTGTTATTTTCTGTTATCTCACAGATAGTAACCCCGTGGAATAAATGAATCAATTCCAGTTGTTCTTTTTCATGTTACCTAGTGGGGGTCCTCTAGTAAAGTACATTTATTTAAGTTTTTATAGTAACAAAAATAACTGTTAAGTTTTCCTCAATAGCTCCGAGCACACACAATGAAAATACCTGTACATGTGCTAAGATCCACACTGCCTGCTAGCATAGTAACTTGTGCTTCTTTGTCACAAATGTTATGAACTCGTTTCTGATTTGTTACTGGCATCACTAAACACACCCCAGGCAGTCTTTTACTATCTATTTACTGAACCCACTTAATCCATAAATATTGGGGCATAAAGAGCTGGGGCCTATCCAAAGGCAGCAAGAGCCCACTGTAGACAAGGGGACAGTCTGCTAATATAATATGTATCAGATCAAACGAGCAAAACTGTCACAATGCATAGCAATACTTGTGGAAGCCCATGCTCTCACTTACTTTCAATTTCTAGTATAACTATATTTCACAATAGGTATGAAGATCATTTTTGCTTTGTGCACTAGAAATGCAAAATAAACAGATAAATAGTGCAACCATTATTTCATAATTATACCATGCAATCAGCTGCATCTCCCTCTCAATTGTCAAGTGAGGTTTCCCTTCAAGCACACCAGAAACTCTTAAGAAGGAACCCAGAAAGCCCTTGTTCTCCTTCTGTGCCAAAAAGTATAGGGTTGCTAAAACTAAATATCACCCACTAATGTTCTTTTAAAGCAGATGGACGGGGAAAATATATTCACATTGAGACTACAGCCCTACTCAACCATTCAATTTCAGTGCTTCTTCCATTGCCCACTTAATTAGTGTGGATCAGCTGTGAATGTCTTCATTAAGTACACAAGTTTTGTGAGGGACTTGTTCAAATAAGAACAGTCCTTGGGGTCTTCAAGACTCTATTTTCATATGTATGTATTAAATTAATTAGCAACTCTAATGGGCTTTGTAAAATGTGAGTTTGCATGGATGAACCCTGTAGTTAGGATATAGCGGGTTGGATAATGGATGGATGGATGGAACCCTGCAGTAAACTGGCATTCTTCCCGGAGCTAATTTAATGCAAAATGTTTTTTAAGGCAACATTAGTGCTTTGCCATTAATAAACTTTGTGCCATGTAAGATAGATATTAGCGGCCAACAGTTTGTTGTGCACAAAATCCCCATCTAGAGTTTATTTCAATATAGTGCAGATTTGGCACATTGACACCCTTATTTCCAAATTCCTGAGTTGGAACAAAGCTTGTGATGAACTTCCTAATCACAGCCTAGTGATGGCAATGCCCCAATATGCTATGTAAGTACTTCAGACGTTGCACAATACCAGTGTCTTTTAGAATATTTCAGATGAACCATTTCCTCTGGACAATATACTCCTCATGAGTATTTTAACATAGCGGGAAACAGAGCAGCACATGGGAGTGCTGACAGCAATGCAGCATTCTCTCCACTGTTCAGCCAGGATAGGCTCCAGCTCCCCAAGACTGAGAACTTTATAAGCAAGTTGTAAAAAGGATGTGAAATCAAATTATACATTTTAACATATTATTGTATATGATGGCACCACGGAGTAGTGACATGTTGCATGTTAGTCGAATGTTGCAATAGGAATTTCACTGTACTCTGTGTACAGTTCAGATATATCAAGTAATTGTCACAGATTGGCTTTTGTTTTTAATTTTTTGCAGTTCCTTCTTGGTCTCTAAAAATATTTGTGTTACTACTAGCATTTTTATTATTTTTTGAAAGCTTTCCTACAATGATTTTTATAAGCTATATACATCTACAATATTTTGGGATTTCGAACCCAAAACCCTAATGTTTTGATTTTGCTGCAGTGCCATCATTGTTTTACTTTGGGCATTTCCCAAGAAATGTTGACATACATTTTGTAACGAAAAAAGAGCACTTACAGTGTTAAAGTGTCAGGGATCCCAGGGTAACCCACAGGGCAAAGGTATTGATTTTTAAAATGTTGTGAAATACCTGTGTCTCTCTTTTTATACTGAGTGATCAGGACGGGCATGGTCAGCAGTTGCCTGGAGTTGTCGCCAGTTTCCTGTTCTTCTGTGCTATAAAGTCGAGCAGAGATTTGGCCAATGGTGTTGTCATCTCTCCCTCATGACCCCCTTGTGCCTTCCAATAAACCTCAGGCTCATGTATATGATACGGGCTAAGTGATGGTTCAATGAAAGCATAACTAAAGATTATTCCCAAAAGTAAATACATTTTATGTTTCAAATATCAGGTCTCCTTTATGTAGTTGCACAACTTCATTTGCCTTTACATGCTACTCCCTGAAAATTCATCACATCCTCTTTTACATCACAAGGTTTTTGCAAGCAGCTTGAAAACAATCTAAATGAATTTCTGAGTCTTAACCGGGGGTTAGTAGATGATTCTAGAGTAGTGTGGGAGGGAGTTAAAGGATTTATCTGGGATTTCAGTATTGCATTCTTATCTCACCAGTCTTATGTTAAACATCAAGCATTCATTGACTTTGAATCCTGACTTTCAGTTTTAGAACGAATGTGCTCTCCTGTTGATCAATAAGAATCCCAAACTACTGCTTGTTTAAGCTGGAACTGAAGTCAGTGCTCTGTTGATTCTGAGTGCAAAGTTTCTGATACTCTACACTAGGGCTCGTAATTATACATTGGGTGTCAAGTCCAGTAATTTGTTTGCACGAAGGCTTAGAAAGTGTGACACATTTGGTATAATCTCTTCTATTAAGTCTAAATCAGGTTTATCCTCTAGTGATTCTCAAACTATTAATAGAGAATTCCATTATTATTTTAGAGATTTGTTTTCTGATGTCACAGACTTTGTTATTTCAAGAATACTAATTAAAAAGGGCACTGCTGGCTTGGCATCCCATCCATTTCACCAGTGTCCAGAAATGTTATGTCAGCCTCCATTAATCCCAATTACTAACTGCTTTTGGTACCCAAGGTAGACATTTCTGCATCAATTAATGCAATAGCTTCTTTTAATTAACGCTGCATATTTAATGAAATCAATGCTTCTAGCTGTTCCCGGACCAGCATTCCCCTGTCCTTTCAATCCAGTGATTAAAATAAATGTAGCCACCCACTTTAATTTAATGAGCTCCGTAATTCCAGGTTCTCCCTTTTCCAGTTTCTGGTCAGGTGTTACATCTCTTATTTCCATCTCTTATTTTCCTATTTTGTATGGAGTGGCAAAAGATACAATCTTATACATACAGCGTTAATTTGAAATGGGTTTGATTGGAGCCCAAGTTGTTTACAATATTTGGCATCACGTGAAGAAACCTATTAGTGCAGCAGTGAAATTACATACTTGCACCCCTGTTTTTCCATAATATGCTCTTAATATTAGTGGCTATCCATGAATTTATGCTGTTTTGCAGGCTATATGAATTAGTGAACTTGATGACCTATTTAGTGATGCTGGGCTCCAGTTGTTCCAGTCTTTCTAGTCTAATTTTTCATTCCTTCCTTATCCTTTTTCTTTTATTGAAAAATCCATTAATTGTTAAGACCATGCATTAACTCTGTTTCCTCTACTTTGCCTGTTCATCCTCTTGACTCCTTATTTTGCTCTTTTTCCCTCTTTAAGCACCCAGTCTTTAGCCTCTATACTGTTTTGTGTAGCTCAACTTATAAACCTCTTTCCTTAATTTCAGTGTGGCTCAGAGACGTCTCTTGTTCCTATACTTCCCCTGCAAGGGAGATCATATTTTGTTATGTAAGAGGTGGTGAGGTTGTCGTCAGGAAATGCATTCTGTCACAGAGAAATAATTGGTTGGTGGAAGCTATTCTGATTGCAGTGAGCACAAAGCACTATCCTTCACTGGACATGGCACCAGTCTGTGGCAGGGCACATTCACTCATAGAAGAGCATAAAAGGATCAGCAGTTCACCTAACATGCAATGCTTTGGAATATTTGGGGGAATGTGGAGTACACAAGGAAAATTCAGAGAAAACTCCAAACTGAAAAGGACTCTGATGTGACCTAGGAGACAGGAGTACTAATACCTGCACCACCTCTAGGTTACCCATATCTTCCTGTATTGTATTTCTGTCACATGTTGTAGTTCTTAGTTCTGTAGTAAACCCTGTATTTGTACAGTAGGATTCTTGTGAAGTTCCCATTTTCATGCTGGCTACTAAAAGAATCTGACAACTCTCCATAAAGAATACTGGAAGTCAATGAAACAAAAAAATGTGTTTTGAAGAAGTTTAGGTCAGGTGTCTTCAGTTTATTCTAAATTATTAAAGAAGTAAGCTCGCCTACACCTCAGTCAACTGAACTTCACAAAAGATAGCAGAATATCTCAAAAAAGGCAAAAAGAAACACAAACTAGCAGATGAAGCACGTCCTTTTTACATCCCAAAGCTAGTTAATAAAACAGAGCCCAAGAAGGGTGCTGTTGAAATAACAGTGATGGGGATTATCTTTAGATCTGAGATCACGTATTATTTTGACATTTTTCCAGTACAAGCTCAGTCCTTTTAATCAGCTGACCCAAAACAGACATTCATTTATTTTACATTTTTCATCTCAGAGTTGTGTTATTTAAAATCATTTGCTTAGGGAGGCATGTCAGTATGGTAGACAGTCAATGGAAAAGTCTTTTAAAACATTTCAATGTTGTTAAATATTTTAAAAAAAGACAATTCCATCTTTAGTTCTATTGTCACAAATAACCCACATACATTATTTATAGAACTGAGGTTGCAGAAAAAATACATGCCTTTTTTTTTACAAATTATTTAAAAATATTACATGAAAATAAATACCATAAAATTTAGCTGTAGTACTAGGGTGTTGTACAGTGTTAGCCATTATGAATGTAGTGAGAAGTCAAGTAAAATGACACCTTTTATTGGCTAACTAAAAAAGATTACAATATGCAAGGGGCAACTCAGGCCCCTTCTTCAGGCAAAATAAAATCATGAAGAAGAAGGAGCCTGAGTTGCCCCTTGCATATTGCAATCTTTTTAGTTAGCAAATTAAAGGTGTCATTTTACTTGACTTCTCATAATATTTATCTTTAATTTTCAAAAATACTTTTATTTCAGACCAAATATCGGTTTTTGTATAGTGTCCTAAATGAGTTGCGACCCGGGTTCGCTTCCCGGGTCCTCCCTGCGTGGAGTTTGCATGTTCTCCCTGTGTCTGCGTGGGTTTCCCCCAGGTGCTCCGGTTTCCTCCCACGTTCCAAAGACATGCAGGTTAGGTGCATTGGCAATTATAAATTGTCCCTAGTGTGTGCTTAGTGTTTGTGCACGCCCTGCGGTGGGCTGGTGCCCTGCCCAGGGTTTGTTTCCTGCCTTGCGCCCTGTGTTGGCTGGGATTGGCTCCAGCATACCCCTGTGACCCTGTAGTTAGGATATAGTGGGTTGGATAATGGATGGATGGATGAATTGCATGGGTGAGAAGAATGGATGAATAATACGAACTTGTCTTTGAAGACACAAAAAACAGAAGTGCTGTCTATTCAGGGCAATGATACAAATCACAACAATATTCTGTCACTCTTTAACTCGGCAGGTCTAAACATTAGTTTTACTAAATCAGCCTACAATTTTGGTGTTACCTGAGTTTAAATTTAGGCTTCACAATATTGAAAAATTAAGACAGTGTTAGGAATAATTCCTTACATATTTTCACACCAGTTGTTCTTCAAATTGTATTCTCCAGCACTTCTTTAGGGAGTTTTTTAGAGCCCCTGAATTTATTTCTGACATTTATTTTTTGCCATTCTATTCCATTTGCAAATTATTTTTTGGCCCATCTTAGTTGGCGTTTTGTTTTGTGATTATTTGCTGTGATTTTGGGTTCCCTTTGCTAGGAAACAGTATGGTTGCTGTGGGCATGTCCTCAAAGGCCATGACACAGGTATTATGACACAATGGATTAAATGTTCTTCTGGGATAATCCTTCCCTGTCTGAGCTACAGATAAAAAAACATTGTTCACTTGCTTGCTAAAACCTTTGTGCTTCATTCTTTTGTGTATCGACCTTTCACTTTTGTTGTTGACTTAGAATTTTGTTCTTCTTTCTTGATTTTATTTGTTTTTTCTCCTGGTTTTGACCCATTTCTGCTTTCACATCCTTCTTCTGGTTAATCCTAAATCTTGTTTGCTCAGCAGATATAACAGACATGTTCTAAATCTAGAGGATACTGAGAAAATAATTCACAAATTAGTTCTAGTAAGATTGACTACTGCAATGCATCTTTCTTTGGCTGTTCTATTCATTGGTTTGGTAGCCTTCAGTTCATTCAAAATACTGCTGCAAGAATCATTTCAAGAACTAAAAAGTATAACCACATAACTCCTTTTCCAAAGTCCTTACACTGGCTTTCTTGCTTTGTTCTTTGGCATTATTTTGTGATTCTGTTGTGTACATTTTCTGGTCTTTGGACTGTTTAAATATGATTCTTTGGCTTTAGATGTTTGCTGTTTTATTTCTGACATGAATTTGAATTTTGCTTTGGATTGTTTGTTCTTGGATTGCCCCTTTTTTGCTTTTATCTTAGGTTTTGATTTCTTTGTATTTTTTTTGGAAGTTTGTTAATTTGGGAAATATAGTTTTTGGACAGTCTTTATTTGATGTAATAATCAAATTAATCATTTAGTTTTTTGTCTGTTTTAGGCTTTTGTATATTTTTACCCCACCTATTTTTGGCATAAATCCTAATAAAATACATTTTGCTAAAACAAAACTGTCAAGTCTCTTGTGGTAAAAAAAATTAGGTAGCAGACAGAAAAGGTTTTGGGGACGGCCACCCCATATACTGAAAAATCAGCAAAAGAAAAGAAACACGTCTTTACAGAAGCAGAAGTCACAAATGAACTGACTAACAGGTTGAGGCTGTGTTATAAATATGGTGGATAAGAGGAAGAGGTGGTGTAAGGGCAGCTAGAATAGGAACTGATGTAGCTGGATTGAGTACCGGAACGTATGGCATCAATGTTTGCAGGAAGTGATGTCAACAGTGGGTAGACTGATAGTGATGTCATAGGGAGGCAGGGTCTTTGGCTGAACTGCAGAAGAACAAGAAGAGAGAGGATCAGGTGAGAGCACCAGCCCCTGGTCTGGTTGACAAATAATACTATTTGAACCTATAAATTGTCCCCATGTGCTCATGTGTGACATTAAGAACAAAGACCCAAATTAGGACTAATAAATATGATACTAGATGTCAATACCCAGAATTTGTTGAATTTAATTTGAGTTTCAGAAAAAAATATGCTTTTAAGACTTAAAGAAATTGTTAGAATCCTAATACATTTTTTATGTAATAGATAGATAGATAGATAGATAGATAGATACTTTATAGATAGATCCCAAGGGGGGAAATTCACATAATCCAGCAGCAGTATACTGATACAAAAAAATATATATATATTAAATTAAATAGAAATAAAAATAAAAATGCATGTAAAAGTAGACAATAACTTTTAAGTAATGTTAGCATTTACTCCCCCAGGTGGAATTGAAGAGTCACATAGTGTGGGGGAGGAACGATCTCCTCATTCTGTCAGTGGAGCAGGACAGTGACAAAAGTCTGTCACTGAAGCTACTCCTCTGTCTGGAGATGACACTGTTCAGTGGATGCAGTGAATTCTCCATGATTGACAGGAGTTTGCTTAGTGCCCGTCGCTCTGCTACAGATGTTAAACTGTCCAACTTTACTCCTACAATACAGCCTGCCTTCTTAACAAGTTTGTCCAGGCGTGAGGCGTCTTTCATCTTTATTCTGCCACCCCAGCACACCACCGCGTAGAAGAGGGCAGTCGCCACAACCGTCTAGTAGAACATCTGCAGCATCTTATTGCAAATGTTGAAGGACACCAATCTTCTAAGAAAGTATAGTCGGCTCTGATCTTTCTTACACAGAGCATCAGTATTGGCAGTCCAGTCTAATTTATCATCCAGCTGCACTCCCAGGTATTTATAGGTCTGCACCCTCTGCACACAGTCTCCTTTGATGATCACAGGGTCCATGAGGGGCCTGGGCCTCCTAAAATCCTACACCAGCTCCTTGGTCTTGCTGGTGTTAAGGTGTAAGTGGTTTGAGTCTCACCATTTAACAAAGTCTTTGATTAGCTTCCTGTACTCCTGCTCCTGCCCACTCCTGATGCAGCCCACAATAGCAGTGTCATCAGCAAACTTTTGCACGTGGCAGGACTCCGAGTTGTATTGGAAGTCCGATGTATATAGGCTGAACAGGACTGGAGAAAGTACAGTCCCCTGCGGCGCTCCTGTGTTGCTGACCACAATGTCAGACCTGCAGTTCCCAAGACGCACATATTGAGGTCTGTCTGTAAGATAGACCACAATCCATGCCACCAGGTGTGAGTCTACTCCCATCTCAGTCAGCTTGTCTCTAATACTAATCTAATACTTAATGTCAGTAAATTGCTGGTGCTTTGTCTTTGAGTGCAACACAACAAAGTATTTCTAATTGTAATTATTCAGTTAATGGTATTTGTCAATGAGTTCTTTATCGTTTAATTATTCTATTTTGTATTTGTTATCCTCTGACTTAAATCTAGAATCAAGGCAACAGGGCCCCTAATTACGAAGGCATGTAGCCTTGTGGGCCTGAACCCAGCACCCTTCTTAAAGATCTTTTCAATCCTGTTCTTAAGGTATGCGCTCATAGTTGTTGGCTTCCCTTTACTAAGTTGATATAATGTAAAAGCTTAAATTATTGTTAAAATTTAGGCTTTAGGTATGGAGACTCCCTCCTTTTGAAACTTCATCAGCCTGATATTAGATCCATATTACTTCATATTAAATATAACTGTTTACAGATTTTTTGTGACTACTAATTTAAAAAGAATATATTCGTTTTTTCAGTCAAAATGAAAGTCATTTCTGCTCTTACCACCAAGTCATGATGAGGTCATACTCCTACTTGGCATCAGATGCTCACTAGTTTTTCAGCACTCTCCGAGCTATAACTTTAGCTCTATTTATTAAATACTCTTAAATGAATGATTGTAAAAAAATGTCAAAAACAGCATAGTTAGTTTAAATGGACTACAAGTGTAAGTTTTATTTTTTAAGTGTAGATCAAAAATTGAATCGAATAATTGTTATCTTAATAATAGTTCCAATATAACAGATGTCCATACCTTTTAAGAAGGATCAGTTGAAGTGTTTTTCAAAATCTTTTAATTTATGCTGGAAACAAGTTGTGATTTAGCACTAATCTACAGATTATAAAGTAAAAATATTAATTAATTTTAAAAGTTAAAAGAAATTCGAAATTAAAACACTTTTGCTTTTTGCCTTTGTATTTCAATTTTTCTTTTAGTTTCTCTGTATTGATTTTGAAGTAAATGGTTGTATCTGTGGCTTTATTACTTGATTGAGTAGCATGCCATTGTAATGGTGTGCTTTTTGAAAAAAAAAATTAAATCCAGTTAAAAAAAATTAAATTTGTGGCCAGGTGGTCTGAAATGTATACTCTTTTTATGACAGAATTTGGTTTAGGCTTTATAACATCTTCTGTCTGAATGTTGCGTGAGTTTCTTCTTGAAAACGGATTTTCCATTGAATTCAACGTTCAAGTCATGCTGTTAGAATAATTAGTGGCATCTGTGTATGTGCGGGCATGGCCTCTCTTAGCTCTGGGTGTGATTTGGTCTTGCCATCAGATATCCTTATTGTGACCATCTTATAGTTAGAGGCATTTTTAACAAAATTTTATGTTAATACTTTGAATATAGATAATATATTAGACAATGTTTGACTAATTAAAGACAACAACCAGCCAAGTACTGTTAAAAAGAATGGGAAAGGGGTCTGTCAACATGCTGCTTCTGATAAAGACAATTTACAAAATAAAACAAATCAAGTCCACCACTTTTCTACAACAAGAAAAGACATTTCCATCAATTGATCCTTCTACATTTCAAACTCACATTTTTCATTACAGACTTGTGTGTAGACAGAGATTATCCCAGCATAAAGCACTTTTAGGAAAGGGGTTTAGGGTTACCGTTAGTTCATGAGTTTGTTTTTTTTATTGTTGTAATAAACTTTGGAAGACTAGCATAATATTTTAAAAGCACTATTGCATAGCTGCAGCAACAATCAAGTAAATCAAAGAATAGTGAAACAACCTTCCTTCTTATGATAAATCTTTTGATCAATCAAAATTAATTCACTGCTATTTAATTTTTATCTAGTTTTATTTTTTCAATACCTTTGCAGTGCTTAAGGCATTATACGCATTATTAATATATAAATGCAAGTTAAGTGATGAGTTTTCTTACACAATGAGTCATGTGCATTAAGCCAGCAACTTTATGGGTTCATTTTCAAAGACTCAGTGCCTGTCTGCAACTGGTTGTTATTCTTCAGATATGGTCTCATCTTTCACACTACTTGAATAAGCACTTTAGGCATTAATTCTTTACTTGCACTCAGCCATGACAAGCTTGGCCATCTTGACGTCCTTATTTCAAATTAATGAGGTTGCCAAAAATATCTTTTATGAGGTGTTAATGTTGAATATACCAAAATAGGGAAGCAATTTCTCATATGATGATCTTATTATTATTTTGTGTAGCTGAAACCAACTACTGCTGTCCATCTTCCCTGGTGCAGGCATTCGTCCATTGTCCAAGTTACATTCACATCTAAATCCACATGCACCCTTACTGGACCAAATGAGAATGGCAAATTGACATCAAAGAAAATCACTGCCAAAAACCTCACAATGACATGAGAAGAACATGCCAACTCCACCTAAAGAATGTACAGGCTTATATGGGAGCTCTGTTTCTTACAGCTTTACACATCCCACCATTATGCCACTTGGGAATATTTTATGAAAAAAATCACAATTTTTGAGCTTTGTTGTAACACATCACTGATTATGAACGAATCTCCTGCTTCAACAGGCTGCCTTTCAACCTTTTCTGTCATTTGCTCCTGGGCTTTTCTGACACACAATCCCATCCCCCTGACTGTTCCCATAAATTATTTTCCATGCTAATCTCTTATCTGGAAAGCCAGGCTTTACAGTGGCAAATTAAAATTTAGAACAATAAGGTTTAATTTTTCAGGTAATCATCTTTATTTGTTTTTCTGGAATGGAAAATGGAGAGACGTTTGATGAGCTCATAAAAAGGTGTCTTCCAGCCATTAAGCAATAATCCAGTGAAGCGTCTAAAACATGGAAAGCATACAAATAAGGTCAGATGGCAATTTTAATAAAATTCATTTTTCATAGAAAGAATGTGGTGCTATCAAGTAAAGATAAATCATCCGGCACTATAATTGTTGTATCTGATGGAGAATACATGAAATGAATTAATAGCTAGAGAAGAAAATCTAAATATCGCAAATACATCACACAGCTCAAACTTTTTGAAAAGGGCTTCTGCGTAGAATGAAAATCCATGGCGTGAAAAACAGAGTGGTGTGTGCTTGGAAAAATAAAATGTCTCATGAATTTCTAAGTGTTCTCTTCCTTCATAGGGCTGCTCTGACAGATGCGCGTTTTCTCAGTTAGCAGACGAAGTGGCTGTACTTTTGTATATTCCTTCAGATTTGTGAACAGGAAGAGTTAGAACTGAGTAGAAAGAGGAGGGTTGTGTGTCGTCTGAGCATCTGCACCATGTTCAGAGCCAGAGAGAGAATGATGTGACTGTTTTTTGGGATTGTGTCATTCAAGATGTTAACACTAGACTAGACCTGCTTTGATGGACTTATGCATACGTGTATGGAAAGTGGGCAATATAACATACAGGGCAGAGCAAGTAGCCTCCACATTGGTCAGGCTGTGTTAGTAGGGCTTGCCTATAAATTGTGAGATGCCTGAACTTAGCAAGTTGACCTATCTGTATTAATGATAAAGATGTCTAAGTATGTTTTTGTTAAATTGCTCACTGGGGGGCTGGTGAGGAATGATGATTACTGTTGTCCTTATAGTGTACATTTGTACTGACATCTTATACAGTAGGTTTCACCAAATCAAATTCCATGCTGTTATGACAATAAGGCAAAATAAAACAAATTATTTTTTTTCAGTACTGTTTTGCTTGATTTCTACAGTATCATTAATAAATCAGGCACAGTAATACCAGATAAACTGAATCATATAAGATATTTAGTCAAACTGTTTGCATTTATTTATGACCTAATGCTATATGTGATAGAGTATGTTTTCCATACAGAAACAATCCAGCATAGAAACGAAATGTGTTGGATTTGCACAACAAATAGAAAACAATAGTCGGTCTTTACAGGTATACACAGAATCTTCTGGAGCGGTCAATGGCCATCATCCCAGTAGCCACAGCTGCATGTTAAAAAATCCTGCATGGCACACTGGTCCAAATCAGGGCTCAGTCACGAAGATTCCTACTGTAAGGTTGAAGAATGAATCTGAAACACTTGTCTTTGGGTTGAAACTGGAGTGTGTGCAGAAACAACCACGGACACACAGGGAGAGCACTTGAAGACAAGCCACTGCAACTGTCCACCTAGGGACCATTTAATAGTGAAAATATATCTATTAATTGTATGTGCATAGAAAGCAGTAATGCTTTTATATTAGCCAATATTGCTTATTTCATAACTAAACAGTTGTTTATAAATATATGTATACAGAAAAATCATTACTGTATACAATACAAGCAAATCAATAATGCTCTTTGTATGGACAACAAGTAGAAAGCAGCGGTGATGATATATAAACAGTGCCCATATATATTTAAATGCATAATTTTAGTGTATGCACGGAAAGAGCATGTGCCAAAACTACAATGTCCATGCAAGTTGCAAACTACCACTATAGAATGCTGAAGCAAACTATGCAAGAAAAGCCATATCTGATATTTCTTTCTAGGTTTGCTGTTCTTGGCTGGATTATTCCTTCAAGCATGTATTTCTCTGACTGACATCCACCTGAGTTTAAAATATGGAGGAAAAAAAACGTCACTTGCATGAAATATCTGACAAAAGGTCACGCATGTCAGAGGTGCCATTTGGTGCTTGACTGATTTGCAGCATCACTCCACTACTTGCTGTGTTTTCACTCTAGGTAGTCAAATCTTTCGCTACTTGAATTTATGAAAGTGTTAGTAACTCAATCAATAATTCATCTTTACAGTGAATATCTGACAGTTAAAGTGACTATAATGCTAATGTACAGTATAATCTGAAAAAAATTAATATTAGTTCAAAGAATTGTACATTTTTAAACTTTTTTATAAAGTAAGTAATTTATCCAAAGGCCACGGCACCCTACGCAATTTTTGTGTCTGCAATTTTTGAGTTGCAGACTTCATCTACATAACCTAAGCGATTTAGAGGCAATCTCAGTCCACTTGCTTGACCATCAGTCACATAGTGTGACACACCTAGCGACTCAGATGGAGTTTGTCTTGCACTGTATGGATGGGCTGTGTTTTAATGAGAGCTGCCAGCCAATGAGTGCTCATTTGGAAGTACAATGCAGATAATATAGTGAGAAAGAATAAGGAAGTGTTTTGGACCTCTTGAACAAAAAAGAGAAACTCATCTGTCTAATGTGTTGTGTTCTACATACCACAACATAATGGGAAAAAGAAAAACAGGGCCATAATTTTAGGTGAACTTTATTTACCTGTTAACCCTTTGTACAGTTAAATAAAGGGGCGAACTTGTGATACTTTGGAAATGTGAAACTGAAGTGGAAAGTCATCATGTAGGCATATAATTTGTCATCCCCAGAGATTTCTAGTTTTATGAGGTGACGTCCTCAGTCAATGAGCTGAGCAACCCCAGTTATCAAATTTGACATTCCCTCTGACCAAAGTCTTGTAATATGACAACGGCTTATGGTTTGTATGCTCTCCCCTTGTTTCCAGGTACCTCTTAAAATATAATGACATGCAGTTTAAATTTAATGGTGACCCTAAATTAAATTAATCCATTTTCTGCACATATAATTTAGAACATTAGAACACTCTAGACGAGAACAGGCCATTCAGCCCAACAAAGCTTGCCAGTCCTATCCACTTATTTCTTCCAAAAAAACATCAAGTCGAGTTTTGAAAGTCCCTAACGTCTTACTGTCTACCACACTACTTGGTAGCTTATTCCAAGTGTCTATCGTTCTTTGTGTAAAGAAAAACTTCCTAATGTTTGTGCAAAATTTACCCTTAACAAGTTTTCAACTGTGTCCCGTGTTCTTGATGAACTCATTTTAAAATAACAGTCTCGATCCACTGTACTAATTCCCTTCATAATTTTAAACACTTCAATCATGTCACCTCTTAATCTTCTTTTGCTTAAACTGTAAAGGCTCAGCTCTTTTAATCTTTCCTCATAATTCAACCCCTGTAGCCCTGGAATCAGCCTAGTTGCTCTTCTCTGGACCTTATCTAGTGCTGCTATGTCCTTTTGTAGCCTGGAGACCAAAACTGCACACAGTACTCAAGATGAGGCCTCACCAGTGCATTATAAAGGTTGAGCATAACCTCCTTGGACTTGTACTCCACAGATCGTGCTATATAACCTAACATTCTGTTAGCCTTCTTAATGGCTTCTGAACACTGTGAAGTCGATAGCTTAGAGTCCACTATGACTCCTAAATCCTTCTCATAAGGTGTACTCTCGATTTTCCGACCGCCCATTGTGTATTCAAACCTAACATTTTTACTTCCTATGTGTAATACTTTACATTTACTGACATTAAATTTCATCTGCCACAAATCTGCCCAAGCCTGTATGCTATCCAAGTCCTTCTGTAATGATATAAGGATTCCAAATTATCTGCTAATCCACCTATCTTGGTATCATCTGCAAACTTAACCAGCTTGTTACTTATATTCCTATCTAAATCATTTATATATATTAAAAATAGCAGCGGCCCTAGCACTGACCCCTGTGGAACACCACTCTTAACATCGGCCAGTTCTGATGAGGTTCCTCACACCATCACCCTCTGCTTCCTGTGTCTGAGCCAATTCTGCACCCATCTAAAAACATCACCCTGAACTCCCATTTCTTTTAATTTGATGCCCAACCTCTCATGTGGCACCTTATCAAATGCTTTCTGAAAGTCCAGATAAATAATATCATAAGCTCCACTTTGATTGTATCCTTTTGTTGCCTCCTCATAGAATTCCAACATGTTAGTAAAACACGACCTCCCTCTTCTGAACCCATGCTGACTGTTCAGAATAACTCCTGTCCTTGTCATGTGTTGCTCAATCTTATCCTTAATAATTCCTTCCATTAATTTTCCTGTGATGTTAAGCTTACTGGCTTATAGTTGCTTGGACCTGCCCTGTCACCTTTTTATATAATGGGATGATATTTGCCATTTTCCAGTCCTTCAGAATCTCTCAGTACTCAGTGACTTCCTAAAAATATGTGTCAAGGGTTTATATATGTACTCACTAGCCTCCTTAAAAACACGAGGATAAATATTATCTGGTCCTGGTGATTTGTTTGATTTCATCTTATTTAATCTGAGCAGCACTTCTCCCTCTACAATTTCCAAATCCCTCAGTACCTCCTTAGTAGTCGTGTTTACCTCTGGGAGGTTATCCACTTGCTCACTTGTAAACACCTCAGAAAATGTAAGTTTAGGGCATTTGCTATTTCATTGTCTGTATCTTTTAATTCCCTTTACTATTCCTGATGAACTTGACCTCCTCCTTAACTGTTCTTTTACTACTAAAATACTGAAAGAATCTCTTGGGGTCTTCTTTCGCCTTATCTGCTATATTCCTCTCCAACTGTCTTTTAGCCTCTCTGATATCCTTCTTAATGGTTGCCCTCATGTTCTCATACGCTCTACGATTCACTTTGCAGTCATTAGTCTTATATGCCTTATACAGCAGTTTTTTCCTTTGCAACTTCTTTTTTAAATCTTTATTAATCCACCGTGGAGTTTTTTTTTTATTAATTCCAGATTTAGGTATGTATCTGTCCTGCATTACATGTAAAACATTTTAAACCTGTTCCACTGCTCCTCGACTGTCTCCACATTTAAAAGCTTATCCCAGTCTATCCTACTTAGACTTTGTTGCATCTGCTCAAAATTAGCCCTACCAAAGTTCAACTTAACAATTTTAGTCTTTGCATCTGCACTCTTACAAAATACTGAGAATTGTATTATATTATGGTCACTTGACCCTAGTGGTTCAATCACCTCTACACCCTCAATTCTATCCTGATTATTACAGAATACTAAATCCAGACAGGCTTCACCCCATGTTGGTGCTTTAACATGCTGTGTTAAAAAACAGTCACTGATTACTTCTAAAAACTCCTGCTCTTGTGCTCCTCCATCTGCAAGGTTATCCCAGTTAATTTTTGGATAATTAAAGTCCCCCATTACTATAATATCCCCCTGTAAACTTGCCTTTTTGATATTACTAAAAAGATGTGTGTTGAAATTACTGTCTGAATTGGGTGGTCTATAACACACTCCTAAAATAAGACCTCTGTGGTCTTTGGCCGGCTTGTCATCCTGGCCAATACCCCCAGGCCACCAGATGGAGCCCTCCCTGTAGCATGGAGGTGCCCCGAAGACCAGCAGGGAATCATGCACAATGGAATTTTCATCCACAGCCCTGCTAGATACCACAGAGGCCGCTAGAGGGAGCTGCAGGGAGGAGCAAAGAGTCATATGTGCCCTATAACCCGGAAGTGCGTCATAGGCAAAGCGACAGCAGAAGTGATGTACTTCTGGGATGAAGAAAAGGGCTTTTTATCTGACCCGGAAGTGGTAAGGATCACATGAACTAGGGATTGGAACACTTCCGGGTCAGGGAATATAAAAGGATTGTGGGATCTCCCAGACGGCGAGCTGAACTTGGTGGAAGGGTGGCAACACGTCTGGGAGTGGTGGATTGTGTTTATTGTATTTGTGATTGGTTATTTGATGAGTGGAGAGGAGGGTGCTTTGTGCACTGTTGCATATGAATAAAGTCATCCTTTGGACTTTTATCTGGTGTCTGGCGTTTTGGACAAGGGTTTAAGGGAGCAATACTGCCCCCTATCTGTCACACCTCTTTCCCTAATATTTTCCAGGTGAAGCCACATGTCCTCACTAAGATGGGGCTCATCATTCAACTGAAGAGGTCTTACATTTAAATCCTGTTTGGCATAAACAGCAACCCCACCTCCTTTTCTGTTCTCTTTATCCTTCCTAAAAAATATGTATCCCTCTATGTTACACTCATCCCCATCTTTGTTATTTAGCCTGGTTTCCATTATTGCTATAATATCATAATTATGCTCAGCTACATACAACTCCAAATCACTTACCTTATTTTTGATACTTCTAGCATTAAAGCAAGCTTTTTTTAATATGTTACTCCTTCTACATTTAAATGTTTGCTTAGAATTTACATTACTATGCATTTTTATTTCCACACCGTTGTTTGTTCTTTCATGTATTGATCTAAACCTGGCCTGTCCTAAACTCCCTGCCCCCCCATTCCCTAGTTTAAACAATCCTCAACTTGCCTACACATACGCCTCCCCAATACATGGTGCCCCTCCAGTTCAGATGTAACCCGTCACGGCGGAACAGTTCCCATCTGTTCCAAAAGGAGTCCCATTCCAAAAGTTGTTACTTAACGCTTGTTATAGAACGCTATAGTGTCACAGCCACAAAATATAAGATAAGTGGCACAAATTGGCTTTTCATATTCATCCACCCTCATCATTGTCTTTAGTGGCTATAACCTGCATGTTTTTAATAAGCGGGAGGAAATTTGAGAAACCTCCAATGCACAAAGGAGGAACATGCCACCTCCATGTAAACAGTGCCTGGGCCAGGATCTACCGTAAAATGAGCCTCTAGGGGCTAGGGAGTACTAATCTGTACTAATGATCCACATTTTCTCACCATGTATGAGGTTTTCTTTGGGTGCTATTGTTTTTATTCTTCATTCCCAAATATGTATGTGGTAGGTTAAATGTTGACTCCATAACTGATCCTGGGGCAGCTGTGTCCATAAGTGGGCTCGGTGATGAACTTGCAGTGTAAGCTCCTGCCTTGCCCCTTAGGTTGACTGGCACTATATACTGGGATAGTGGCAGGCAGGAAATGCTGCAGCTCCTGGTGTTCCTGATTTAGATTAAGAAGAATGCAGTTATATTATGTTGTATTATGTAATTTTAACCTTTAGTGACTGTTACAACCGTAAAGAATGGATAGCTCTGATATGCAGTAACAACTTTTTAAAAGATGCTGTATGGATAGCATTATTATGCACAGAAGCATGCCCTGTCTTGTTTTCTTCCTCTTATTATATATTTAGCTTCATATTGGATGTGTGCAATGAAACTGACCTCGCGGGACAAATTACATCAATGCAAAAGAATATAATTAACATTCTCAGTAGCAGTTCATGAAGTTCACAATAAAACAAAAAGATTTAACCCCAAAACCTTTCAATGTAAATGACAGATCCTTTAATCGATTACAGTCATGTCATTGTCATTTTCGCAAATAGATCTTCAGCAGTAAATAACAGCATATTTATATAACTGAACCCGTAGAATCAGAGGGATTGTCAGTTTTCCAAATGTGAGCTGATAAATATGGTAATGAGCTCATATCAGCGTTAGGCCAGGCGTCATTAACAAGTGGAATAGATACAGTTTTATCAATAGGCAGGCGATTCATTATTTTTTGGTCTGCTTAAGCTTAGCTGTCTGTTTGTATCAACCAGAGGAAGCCTTTTTCTGACAGAAGGACATGGATTTCTGACGCATTGTGTATTTTGCCCTGATAGGCTGTAAAAGGCATGCAATGTAAGCTGTTTAATGCAAATGGGACATAAAAGAGATTTTATGAAGGGCAGTATAAGAAAAAGAAACGGAATGCTTTGTAGTACTGTCAGTCAACGCTTACCATACTAAGCACCCCAAATCATTTAATTGGTATTTATATTTATAGCATCACTTTCATCGTGGTTGACACCTGGAATGGTGGGAGAGCTATGTCCTGTTAGGAAGTGTGTATAGGTTCTGTTGTTGCCCAGATATTATTTTGGTATTTTATTTTATTATTTGTTTTTTTTTATTTTATGTTATTATTATGTTATTTCATAGCACCCAGATCATAGACACATAGGCGTGCTAAGGTTTCTCTTACAATCATGGTGTCTAAATCTAATTATGGTTTAATTATGTTTTCCTTGCAAAGAATTCTATTATCAAATATCTGAATATGTGAAATGTTTCAGTCAAATGTAAAATTGACTTTTTACTGCATATTTGTACATGACAGGGACGCATATCTAAATTCCTGTTTTGTAGGAGTATGAGGCTGCCATTCAGCATCTTGTCTTACTGTCCGTGACAGGTCCACCACTCCTGTACAAACGCAAATCAATTAGAGCTCTTGTTCACTGGTGTTTACCCAGTCTTTAGTTATCCCTTCACATGTGGCATGTCCTACTTTAGCATTAGGTTGTCTTTCAGCAGATGTACCCAATTCCCTTTTAGCACCTACTTACTGTACATACAGTACTCAAGCACTAATGCTGTTCTACAAGTACACACTGGACAGTTGTCACAGCCTGTTCAGCCCCTTCCCCTTGCATGCTTGCACTTTCTTACCTTCTTCCTTTCTGTTTTCACCTGTGCCTTGTCTAAAACAAATGACACCTTGTTACAGAAACTTTCTTTTCTCAATTACTCTTAAAATATCTTAGCTTTTGAAGATGTTCTTCACAGACTTGTGAAAAGCATCTCACAGTCTGCTTTTTACATATACTGTATAATGGTCATATTCATTTTGCATAGAATACTCCAAGCCCCAGTCTGAGCCAGTCATGGGCTTCAAGCACTTTGTTCTCAACCTAGTTTGTCAAATATCTCTCCAAGTCTCTGCTTCACAATTGAAATGCCTTCAAGCACCTTTTGTTAATGTCCCATTTGACTGCTGACTATTCCTACTTGTAATATACTTTGGAATCTTGGTAAATCTTCACCCCCAATGTGCAACACCATTGTTCTGTCAGCAAATATTTGAGATAAATTTTGATACGCTACATCTCTTAATGGGCGGCACGGTGGCGCAGTGGTAGCGCTGCTGCCTCGCAGTTAGGAGACCTGGGTTCGCTTCCCGGGTCCTCCCTGCGTGGAGTTTGCATGTTCTCCCCGTGTCTGCATGGGTTTCCTCCAGGCGCTCCGGTTTCCTCCCACAATCCAAAGACATGCAGGTTAGGTGGATTGGCAATTCTAAATTGGCATGGGTGTGTTTGTGTGTGTCCTGCAGTGGGTTGGCACCCTGCCCAGGATTGGTTCCTGCCTTGTGCCCTGTTGTTATATACTGATTAGTACACAAGAAGTCTTCAAATCCTTCTTTATTATAGAAAAGCCTCTCCCATACAATCTCCTTCCGGAAACTCTCTTCATCCCTCTTCCAGTTCTATTTATATATATATTTGTACAGTGCCCCCTACTGCCCAAATTAAATAACATTGATACCACAACATAACATCTCCCCCTTTCTTAAATATCTAACTTCCCCGTCCAAAACTTGCCGTTAACAAACGGAAATAACACAACAAAAGAAAACGACAGACTAATCTGTTTGTCTTGCGTTACGATCCCGTCTCATAGTCTTTTAACCACACAGGACGGCGGCATAGGCGGCCCTTCAAGGTGGATTTCCCATTTCCTTCAGGGACCAACAAAGCAGGTGGTTTCACTGTTGGAATCGGAGGCGGAAAACTCTCAAAGAATGAATCCCCGTGTGACTCAAGCGGAGAAGTAGGAGGCGTACCAGATGATTGATCAGCGGCTGGCGTGTCATTTGCCGAATCTGCATTTGGTGCGCAAGGGGACAACCGTGCTGCATTCCATACTTTACCATCTCTAAGCACGTAGCTGCTTTCTCCAATTTTGTCAAGTACAGGCGTTGGATTACTGTAATGTGGCAATCCTTTGGACACACGGGTAGGCATTTTTACTCGCACTGTGTCTCCCTTGGCCAGTAACGGAACACGAGCTCCTCTTCTATCATCCGTGTATTCCTTCATTTCAGTCTGTTTAGCAGCAACTCGTTGTCTTATACTTGCATCGTCTAGTCCAACAAATGTTGACAAAGGCAATACGTTCAGTTTGGTACGCATCTTGCGTCCATGAAGCAGTTCAAAGGGCGAAATACCCGTTGTTGCGTGTGGCGTAGCTCTAAAAATGTGAAGGAATTCCGTAATGGATGATTTCCAGGGCTTACGCTGCAAATGAAGCGTCTGTACCGTTTCCTTGAGCACTCGATTAAACCTTTCAATTGCTCCATTAGCCTGAGGGTGATAATTTGCAGATCTAGTGTGCTGAATGTCCCTCTCCTGTAGGAATGTGGTCAGCATTGAGGATGTGAACTGAGGACCATTATCAGATACCAAGCATTGAGGGTTGCCATGGCGACTGAAAATAGATATTAAAAAAACAACTACAGCTGAAGCAGTAATTTGGGACGTAAAACCAACTTCAGGCCATTTTGAATAATAGTCAATTAGTGTGAAGGCAAAGCGACAGTCTGCAGGTGCGATTTCAAACGGCCCTACCACATCAATGGCAACTTTCTGCCATGGCCCGTCTGGCCAAGGTACGGGTTGTAACGGCGCAGCACACACCTTTGCGGTCTTATCATTGGATTGGCAAGGCTGACAGGACTTGATTGCTGTCGTGACAAGATCATCCATTTTCGGCCACCAGTACAGGTCGCGAAGCCTCTGTTTTGTGCGGACAATTCCTTGATGACCCTCGTGTGCTAGGTCCACAATTACCTGTCGCAATTTAACCGGCACAACTAATCGATCTGATCCTCTGAATACAAAATCATCTTTAACAGACAGTTCGTGCCGTATGCGAAAGTACGGTAAGAGCTCATTTGGTACAAGTGAAATATTTGCAGGCCATCCAGAATGAATGCGATCCCGTACGGCACTCAGTTCTGGGCATGATGCAGAAGCAGCTTCGAATTCTGCATGGCTTACTGCCTTCACGAGCGTGGACAGAAGGGCAACATATTCCGCTTGAATTCAGATGGCACATTTGGAGCAGTTATAGGGAGTCGAGATAGGCAGTCCGCAGTCGAATTTTGCGCTCCCGGGCGGTACAACACGTCATAATTAAAGCAAAGGAGACGTGCCGACCATCGGGCAATACGCAAACCAGCTCTCCCCATACCTTTCGTAGTAAGAAGTGTTGTGAGGGCCTGGTGATCTGTTTTCAAAGTGAAACGGTGTCCCCACAAATACGTACGCCACTTTTCAACTGCCCAAACGCACGCTAAGGCTTCCTTTTCCACTGTAGAATACTTCCTCTCGGCCTGAGAAAGTGTACGAGAAGCAAAAGCAATGGTGTGCTCTGTTCCATCAGCATGCATTTGTGTAAATACTGCACCCAGCCCGTAGTCTGAAGCGTCAGTTGCTATAGTTGAAGGCAAAGCAGGATCAAAAATTGCCAGAGCTGGACTCGTCAGAATTAATTCCTTGACCCTATGGAAGCTACGCTGTGCGTCCTCTGTGAAGTCAAAGTTGGATTGCCCACGTAAGCAAGCACGCATAGGTTCTACTATCGTGGCGTAATGCGGTATAAACTTTGCATACCATGATGTTAGCCCTAAAAATGAACGTACAGCTGAAGCATCTGTGGGAAGAGGTGCGTTAAGGAAAGCATCTACATGCTCTGTGTCAGGCGAAATACCCTCCGCAGAAATGACATGCCCCAAAAAACGAAGGGAGGTCTGCTTGAAATGACATTTGTCCTTGTTTAATTGTAGCCCGGCCTTCTCCAAGCATTCTAAAACAGCTGAGAGGTGACGATCATGTTCAGCAGCCGTGGATCCATATATAATAATATCATCAAGGTAATTCTGGACACCTGGAAGATGACGGAGAAGTGTTGACAGTAACTTTTGAAACGCGGCTGGAGCGGACGCCAACCCAAAGGGAAAACGGCAAAAGCGGAACAAGCCATCGTGTGTTATAAATGCAGTCAGGTCCCTACTCTCCTCGTGTAAGAACACTTGATGGTACGCGTTTGCAAGATCTATAGTGGAGAAGACAGTAGCACCTCGTAATTGAGACAACAGTTCCTCAATATGTGGCAGCGAAAAGAATCAACAATAACTGCCTTATTAGGCTCACGAAGGTCCACACATAAGCGTATGCCACCAGTTTTCTTTTGTGTGACTACTATTGGTGATACCCATGGAGAAGCATCCACGGACTCAATAATTCCTGCATCTAGCAAGTGGCGCAGTTCAGCAGAAACAGCAGTCCGTACTGATATTGGCAAGCGCCTTAATCTCTGCTGCACCGGCGAAACCTCTGGCCGGATTCTTACCTTATGTACAAACCCCTTTGCACATCCTAGGCCTTTGAATGGAGTGGAAGACAACTGTAGCACTGGGGCTGGTGGGGTAAGTACTGTATTACCTTCGATCTGCAATTTCAAAGATGTAACTAAGTCCATGCCTAGTAAAGGGGCACCGGTTTGCACGATGAAGAAAGTAGCCGGTACCGTGACAGCTCCATATGAAACTCGTGCTTGGAGGCATCCTATAACCGGTAGTTCAGCTTTGGAATAACAGAGCAGGCGTACGGGAGGTGCAGATAATTTACAAGTACCAAAATACCGGTTACATAACCCGCTGGGTAAAATGGATACAGATGAGCCCGTGTCTACGAGGAGACGCACCGAATACGGTTTAGAAGCGTTTGCTTGAATTATAACACAACATGAAATTTTTCCAGGCCGGTTTGTACCATCATTCACACACAAAATGGTAGTTTCTGGAACCTCAATACCTCGAACTCGGTCTTGTGTAGGAGAGCGACATACACGAGAAAATGTCCAGATTTACCGCAGCTTCTGCACGTAGCCGACGCAGCCGGACACTGTGGAGCATTTGCGAGATGTGCTTTGGATCCACAGCGGAAACACGACCGATTCTTATTGGATTTAATAGGAGTGCCAAAACTAGGTTGTACGCGGGCCTGACCATCGCGGCGTCGTGTAGATAGCATCGTGCTTTGAACTGCATCGACTGAAGCTGGAGAAGAGGCCGTCAGGATCCCTGCTTGATTTTTAGCAGCTTCAATTTGCGAAGCGAGCATCACCGCTTTTTCCAGAGTGAGGTCATGTTCAAATAATAACTTCTCGCGGACACGTGGACAGGCTGCCTTTTCTACCAACTGGTCCAGTAACATTTCATCAGTTTTATCTTTAAAATCACAGGTAGATACAAGATCTCGTGACGCAGAAATATACTGAGCCACAGTTTCGTCATGTCGTTGGGCTCTACTACGAAATTTATGGCGTTCAACAACCACATTGCACTTGGGCAGAAAATGCGCCTTCAACGCCGCTACAGCCTCTGCGTATGTGTTACCTGTATTTGGTAATGTATAGAAAAGTCTGTGTCCTTCAGTGCCCAAACAGTGCAGAAGCAAAGCTCGTTTCCTGGCTTCCGTTCAGTTGTCTCCATCTGCCCCAATAACAAGTAAATAATTTTCAAATATTTTCATCCACGTATCAAACGGAAGCGTGGGCTCTCCTGGACAGGGAAGAAAAGCAGCTGGTAGTGGAACAGTAGAAGCGTCCATCATTGCTTAGAACTCTGCTCATCGCCAATTTTGTTATATACTGATTAGTACACAAGAAGTCTTCAAATCCTTCTTTATTATAGAAAAGCCTCTCCCATACAATCTCCTTCCGGAAACTCTCTTCATCCCTCTTCCAGTTCTATTTATATATATATTTGTACAGTGCCCCCTACTGCCCAAATTAAATAACATTGATACCACAACATAACACCTGTGTTGGCTGGGATTGGCTCCAGCAGACCCCCGTGACCCTGTATTCGGATTCAGCGGGTTAGAAAATGGATGGATGGATGGACATCTCTTAATTAACTGGAAGAATCCTCATCTAACTATTATTTTACAATAGCAGTTTATTATATTGCAGTATTTCAGATTGGGAAAATGCAAATGTATTCATTGAGAAAGTCCTCCAAAACTCTGTAATGTTTGGTAAACCTTTATGAACACTGTGCAACACATCTTAAACTACGTGTTGATTGTACTCAAGAGTTCTTAGCCCCCTAGCTGTCTTTCTGAACTGTAGTGTCCCTCGCATTAACGTTTCTTCATTTACATTTTTTTCTTCCTATTATTTTTGGTTAGGACCTGAATGGCATCATAGAAGATGTTGCTAAACTCAATCCATCAGGCTTCCTCCAGTTAAACTGAATCCCTTCCTCAAGGACACCAGTGGAAATTAAGAGAAATGCATTTAGAACTTGAGCCAAAAAGCCACTCTTCACACAAAGAGTCATGGGAAACCAAAATAAGCTATTGAGTCAAATAGTTTATTTAGAAGCTGTGATGTATGGCAAGTTTCTGGGTGAGATATTAATACAACTCATCTATTATCTCCCCAAATGAGCTTGATGAACTTAATGATCTCCTGTCATCTGCCAAACTTCTTATGTTCTTATGTAAATAGGGCTGGACCAAAATGTTCTTCTTCACTAAAATATACAATACAATTACAATATAGGATGCAATCTCTTGAATTGTGTAACACGTTAAAATGTTTTTCTGAAACATAATGAAAGGTTTTTATCTTTTTTTTCAGGTCTGCTTTGTGAATCTGGACAGTGACTATGAAGATTTTAGTCATGGGGACATCACAAAGGTAAGCAATGTGCCCAGATTTACTGGTTCAGTGGTGATTAATGAAATGTTTCACCATTGGAGAAGGAGCAGAAGCTGATGTGCCAGCTGAGCAGATGAGGATCATTTTGAGTATGCAAATATCTGGCGAGTACTTCTGCTCGGCGGTACTAAAGTGCAGTGAAGTGCGTGTGTTTTCATTTTTTAATTAGTCCATTGAGGCTGCTAGACTGAGCCCGTGTCCGGTGTTATCGAGATTTCAGTGTCTCTCCAAACTGCTGCATTATTTTGTGTGAAGAGGCAGATATTTTGTGTTATTTTTCCTATTGTTTAAATGTGTGTGTCTATGCCCATCCCCATTCATTTTGATACTGCTATTTGAGAAAATAGACGCTAACATAAGCATGTTGGATGATGGATGGATGGTCAATGGAATGCTTTTTGGTGTAGCACATAAATTATGTCAACACTGAGTGCACCTGTGGATATATACTTTGCACATACAGTATATAAGATGGCTTAATGGTTAGATCTGCTGCCTGAAGGATCATTTCCTGGGTTAAAATCCTGTGGATGTTATCTGCATGGAGTTTGCACAGCCTTCATGAGTGGGCTTCTTCTGGGTATTCCAGTTTTTCTCCCACATCTCCATGTGTGTGTTAAGTCACTAGGTAGTTTTGTGTTGGTCCAGTTTGGGTGGGAATGCGTCCGTGAACCCCATGGACTGGAGCTGCTGCTGGGATAGGTGCCAGCCAACCAACACCCAGACTTGCCTCAAGCAGATTTGAAAAAATTATGTACATAAAGAATGTCTAACAGACCTCTGAGCAGTCCTGGGTTCCAGACTGTTTGTCATGGAGTGATCATCTTCAATGTTCAGCCAGTCAAAACTTGTTTTGTAAGAATCTGTAACAGTTTGCACCAATACACTGCACTTCACAGAGGAAAATTATATTTTTGTGAACTTTTCATGTGAGAAGAAGTGGATAACCTCCCGGCCATGACAGGGACTAATGAGGAGGTGCTGGAATCGAACAAATTACCACGACTAGGTAACATTTATCTTTAAGTGCTTCAGGAGGTTAGTGAACACATATAAACTCTTGACACATATTTTTCAAAACTCACTGCACACTGGAGAAATTCCTAAGTTCTAAGAAATAGAAAATATTATTATATAAAAAGTGATCAGGCATATCCAAGAAACGTTAGGCCAGTAAGGTTAATGTGCATCCCAGGTAAATTATTGGAAGAAATTATTAAGGAGAAGAATGAGCAACATATGACAAAAGCAGGAGTTTTACTGAACAGTCACAATGGGTTCAGATGAGGGAGGTTGTGTTTTAGGTCAGAAGTTGTGCTAGAATTCTATGAGCAACAAAAAAGATATGAATAGTGCATATGATACTATTTATCTCGACTTACAGAAAACAATCCATAAGGTCCACATGCAAGGTTGGGCATAACACTAAAAGTGGTGAAAGTTCAGAGAATGATATGTAAATGGATGCACAATCGTCTCAAACACAGGAAACAGAGGGTGATGGTGCAAGGCATATTATCAGATTTGGATCGTGTTAAGAGTGGTGTCCCACAGGAGTCAGTACTAAGGCTGCTGCTATTTTCAATAAATATAAATGATTTGGATAGAAAAATAAATAACAACTTGGTTACATTTGCAGATGATGCCAAGCTAGGTGGATTGGCAGATAGTCTAGTATCTGTTGAATCATTACAGAGGGACTTGGACAGCATACAGGCTTGGGCAGATTTATGCTAGATGAAGTTTAATGTAAGTAAAGGTAAAGTATTACATGTAGGAAGTGTAAATGAAAGATTAGAATACACAATAGGAGGGCTAAAACTTGAAAGTACCCCTAATGAGAAGGATGTTGTCATAATGGACTTTTCACTGTCTAGATCTTGACAGTGTACAGATGTAAACAAGAGGATATTTGGATGTTTGGTTATATGTAGTACAAGTCAAAGGAGGTTATTCTTAAACTTTTTAACACACTGGTGAAGCTACCGTGTACAGAAAAAGACATAACAGCACTAGAAAAAGGCCAGAGAAGAGCAACTAGGCTGATTCCTGGCCTGAGAGGTATGATCTATGAGGAGAGATTAAACCTTTTCATTTTAAGCAAATGGAGATTAAGGGGTGACATGATTGAAGTTTTTAAAATTATGAAAGGAATTAGTACAGTGGATCGAGACTGTTAATTTACAATGAGTTCATGAAGAGCACAGGTAAAATTTGCACAAATGTTACAAACTTTTTCTTCACACAGAGAACCATAGACACATGGAATTAATTACCAAGTATTAGGACTTTAGTTATTTTGAAGAAATAAGGTGGAAAGCTGTGTTGGGTTGAATTGTCTGTTCTTGTCAACATTTTTCTATTGTGATAATGTTCTAACGAATTATAATTTCACTAAACTGTCAAAAGTTATGGGACTACTTCATGTAATGGAGAAAATTAGGGCCTAGAAAGATTAAACCCCTAGCATCTGTGCAGACACATGTGGGCTTGCTAGTGGGTGGCAGCCCTTTAATTTACAAGAACTCAGAAGGTCCCTGGGGAGCCTAACAGTTAGGTGCATGTGCTGGGACTGCCTGAGTTGATTTACTGCAATTCAGCTCAATTCAGTATGTTATTGTATAGCACTTTTCACTGAGTGTGTTTACAGACCACTGTGACAGTTCAAAGGTAAATGCCCTTACAATGTTTAAATAATTACATAATGAAGGCACATAAAGACACAGATCCATTTTAAACACACAGGAAGACAAAAGAGTTTGAAAGTGAATAACATAAAAGCAACCTAACAATATTCTATTCATTGACATGATTGATGAGAGATGTCCAGTTGACAACAAAAGAGAGGAAAACAAAAACTCCTATCAGCAGCATCCCTGAAAATAACAAAACTCTGGAGGAGCCACAGCAGAACTCAACAGAAATATTTGGCTAAAAGTAGAGATGCCCTTCTAAAAAGTCACTAATGAAAAAGTAAAATTTGCCTGTGAGAAAACTAATCAAGCAGAAGTTTTTAAGTATGTGATATTAATTTAGGATCAAAATAACAAGTAAATGTAGGGTCTCTCCCTGTTTTATATACACCCATTAATTTCTGAAACCCGTTTATCCGGAGCAGGGTTACAGGGAACCTATCCCAGCATGCACTGAGTGCAACACAGGAACAATCCCCGGACAGAGTACCAGCCCATTGCAGGGTGAGCACACAAACCAATATCAAGGGTCCAATTCAGCAATGCCAATCCACCTTTATGTCCTTAGACTGTGGAAGGAAACATTACATTAGCTGTACAAACTTAGAAACAATTGAGACGGGTATTGAGTGTTACAAATACCCAGCAGCACCACAAATATTCAACACCTTCTCATTCTATAGAGTGTGGACTTGGAACAACTGCATTGATGTCTTAGCACCATTGACACCCAATTGAAAATCATCTTTGTATGCATATATTTACCTAAACATTGACATAAACATTGTGTATATTTGAGTAGTCATTTTGTTTCCTGATTTAATATTCCAGTAACATTTGTCCAGCAAGATATACTGGAGTAAAAGAAGCCATTTGTTTTTAAAATAATGAAGTAAAAGTAAAAGCAGACAGAATATGTAATACAAGCTCAAGTAAAGCAGACTATTTTCAAAACAGACTCAAGTACAGTAATGAAGCATTTCTACTTTGTTATTATAGAGCACTTGTCCATAGTCAGGTTTAATGAAAGGTCACTGCCCTGAAGACCTCTGCAATCTGGTGGCACAGGCCCTTCTGGTCATTCTACAGTAAAAACTTTCCATCCTTTGACTCCAAAGCTCCCAGTATCTCTCATGCCTTTTCATGGGCAGGGTAACAATTTAGAGGTAATGCAGTGGCACTGAATGCCACAGGAGGACACCGAGCAGAGAAACAGGACAACAATGTCTGGAATAACAAGCACACCACCATCTTAGCCCTCACAGGCAAGGATTTACCACAGATGTGGTAAATAGTTTAATAGTTTAAAAGTATCTGCCTAGATTGAAGTTGACCAGCCTAGCAATGTTAATTACTTGAAATGGACTGTGGGTATGTGTGGAGGAGATCACATAATACATTTGAATAATATTTGACTTCCTTATCCAAACAGTCTTGTGTTGACATTCATGTCTAGTTTCATTTTAATTTAATTAAACAACTATTAATGGCAGCATGTGAAGGAGATGCCATTTTAAAAAATGATAACACGTCTCCCAGACTAATTTTAAACTCCTTCCTGTGTTCCCTTTTGTAACTTATTGCATTATTTGAACGCTGAACACTACATTTTTATTGCTTAATGCTTTTTCATCAAATGTAGACTTCAATAAAATGATACCCAGGAAGAATAAAGGTGAAGCTACACCTGGGCCAGCATGCTCGTGTGAACAGGGCTTAAGAAGTTAGAAAAACATGTGTATTCACAGGATATGATAAATTAACAATTCCATACATGGAGTACTTTGTGGGTCTCCATATCTCAACTTGATGTCATTTTACAAACACAGGATGTCCGGCAGCTCGTGTCTTAACTCAGAACCTTGTCATGTCTTCTTAGACACTCCATCTTCCTCTTGTATCTCCAAGATGTTTTTACTCTTGACAATAGAATATAGACATAGCTGGCTGATTGGCAGCTCCATATTGACTGATGTAGCTGTGTCCATAAACGTGACCGGCAATAGAATGGTGCAAATGTAGAAAAAAGTAATGACAGGTTGAGGGCTTTATGATCACAAGAACTGGAACAGGCGGCACAGAGAGGTGTCCGTGTACCTGTCTTCAAATACTAAAGATGCCAGCATGTCCTCTGAAGCCCTCGACAGTGTGGGCAGAGTCAGCCTTGCCAAGTAGCACAAGGCAGGCCAGCCCAGTTAGCCTCTTAAGCTTAAAATGCCAGCTCTTAGGCACTGATAGCTGATCTTATTAACTGAGAGACGCTTATAGTTACTTGACCTTTGTGTCAGAAGCACATTCTTAAATTTGTTTTACTATTTTATCATGTTTTGATATGTGTTGCCATGTTCTGTTTTTCATTGCATTGACACAGTTACTAATGTAAGAAATAAAGACAAGGTAAAAATTAAAGAGTCGGGGCATTTAGCAGCGAACTCTATATATTTTATGAAAAATAACAAAAACTAGTTTAACATGTTGTTGATACGTCTTTCCAGACACAAGTCCCAGTGTAGACTGTTGGAGGATGGTAGTGGAACCCCTTAGGAGGAAGCCAAACCCAGAAGGGATGGGTTCAGGGGACCAGACACCAGAAGTGATGTCACTTGTCATCTGGTTGGTGGTCATCAGACCTGCTAAAGAGAAGGGAGGAGAAGCATTAGACAACAGTGATTCAACTTGACTCGGAATGGTATGAACATTTCATGAGCCCTGAAGTTGACTCTCAAATGTGCGTGTTTGACACTAGGCATATGTCGCATGGCCCATGAAATAAAAAATAGCTGCACTCCAAAGCATTTGTAAGAGTAGCAGTAATATGATCACGTGTACAAGGTAAAGTGACATCCTTACTTGACATTATATACAAGAATGGATTACAATACCTCTAATGCACACAGGGTCAAACCGTTTGGCCACTGATTAATTATTAATGTTTTTATAATATTACATTTCCCATGTCAATAAGATGAAGATGAATTAGAATTTTTACAGATGGAGAGAGAGATTAATCTATTACTAAATCTTTTACATATTAGCTTTTGAAAGAGTATTATCACAAGATGCCTTCCAATACCCAGAACAACACACAGAAGTGAAATATAACAAGTTAGCAATTCAGATGCAACATAAAATGCTGTAAAAAGGTGAGAATGAAGACAATGTAAGAATGTGAATGTGAGAATGTAACCCAAAGAACTTTAATTATTTTCAAAGGAAAAACTTTGCTAGAGTTCTAATTGAAACTTTTAGAGATTTAAAGAAGCAGTTCTGAATGTAACTTCAGTTTTGTTTCCGTCTTCATCTTTTTACTGAACAAGTGATTAAAAAGCTTATGTATGATGCACAGCTCTGTCCACTGCCACATCTTCAATCCAACGTGTGCTGTCATAACACTCTTGCCACCTTTTGTGTAATGTCCTTAGCTTGTATAATGGGTAGCCATGTCAGAAGTTCACTGATTCCAATATTGATTGGTAAAATTAAAAGAAGTCAGAGCTTTGAAGCTGAGAAGGTGTACACAGTGTTCAAGCTGCTCCATTGCTTTCACAACATTTTAAGAGCAAACACACCAAAATGTTCCCAAGTGCCATACAAACCCTTGTACCTAAACAAAGCAATAGTGATGATTTACACTACCTTTTACATAAACTATCATGAATTAAATTAAATTTAAATTTTTTGAACAAGATGCTCGTTAATATGACATAATACTATGACATGTCCAGGTGCTGCCCTGAGCATTCCCAAAGAGGGCTTTGATAAATAGAGATGTCTAGGTGCTAATAGAGTGCGGCAGACCTCAGAGTTTGAAAAAGGCAAAAAGTGCAGGACATAGGTAGGAGGGTGAATTGAGGCAGACAAGAGACAGACAGGCTGCTGGTGTTCCTCAGCTGTCTGTTAGTTTACAGGTGTTTTCTATACACCCAACAATGGAACTTGTAGCAGTGAGCAGCATTAATAAAGGCCCTGTGAAACGTGTCTTTCAAGTGTGTTGTCTCCTGCCATTTGCTACAATGGTGGCATATGCTTGTCTGTAATCTCCACTTGAACCTCAACAGGAAACATTTTGTGATGCTGGTGTGTACTCAGAAGTATTCAGAATTTACTTTTTCAAAGGATATGTGAAACATGAATTTTTATTTGTCAGTTCTTTAGTCTCTATTTCAATTTTATTTGGCCTGGGTAGATTGTACAGATATTTATCAATTCCACAATGACTTTCAATTATATTTTTACGTTATACTGTACCTCCATCCATTTTTCCATTTTTAAATACACATGGATGGGGTATCAGTTCATCACACAGCACACCCATTGTAAATTTGGAGTATCCAGTTAACTTTGTATACACTTCTTTAGAACCGCAGAACTCAAGGAAGAACCTCAAGATGGCAACACCAGAAGGCTCCATTCCAGGG
Organism: Polypterus senegalus; assembly: GCF_016835505.1. NCBI lineage: Eukaryota > Metazoa > Chordata > Cladistia > Polypteriformes > Polypteridae > Polypterus > Polypterus senegalus. The sequence goes on along the minus strand of NC_053154.1, from coordinate 145,789,381 downwards.
GACTGCATAGTCAGCCCTGCTGGCCCATAGTGACTGCAGGCTTTTGTTCCAACCCAGTTCCTCATTGAGAAGTGAGTCATTGCTGCTCAAGCAACACTTTTATACATGATTTTAGTTTTCTTGCTTGTTAAAATTTCCCACCGTTAATTTCTTATTTTAGTCTTTAATCAGTTTTCGATTGCTCCTTATTAGCAATACAATGCAGTTGACAAAGGAATGACAAAGGTACCAACAGTTCTCCATCTTCCTTATTTCTAGCTTCACTTCTGTGTATTCATCATGGACTGCATGATGTCCTTGGAAAGGAAACACATCTACAGTATAATAAAAGACTATCATGGCAGAATGGAAACACTAACAAGCCATAATTAAAAAATATCTATTTTTAACAACGATTGGGTTCTAATTACCATAAGCTATCAGGTTGGAACAAAAATCTGCAGCCATCGTGGCCCTCCAGGACCAATTTTGCAGAGCTTTACTATTTTGGTGTTACCTGCTTGGGGTTCTGTGGTTCAAAAGAAGTTTTCTGGGTGACTGGAGACTTTAAGTTAAGTTCATAACAGGTATGCTGTGTGATAAACTGGTACCCCATCCATGTGGTCAATGATTCGACTGAGTTTTAAACTGTATCTTCAGGAGTTTTGAAGCAGCAGCACTAGCCACTAACTGTTCTTTGAATTCATCTTGCAGTCCTAAGCTAAATTAAGCTGATCCAATAACAGATGGGTTGATTCTCTTTTGAACTTTTGAGGTTATTGATAAAGTGGTGCAAATTGTCAAGGAACTGGCTTGGAGAATGGTGGCCCATGATTAAAATATACTGTATTGCGCATTATCAAATGCTGTTTTCTTCTGTCTTTACCCACCAAGATATTTTGTTAACAGGAACTAGCCAGTGTGTCACCAGATCTTCCAAAACTGATGGATAGCTTAAATTTACATCAACCCAAGGAAAATGAGATTGTGCTCCTCAGCAGATTTGACTCTTCTGAGAATGGCCTGCAGGACTCAAGTGACCAGCAGGTGAGTTACACATATATAGTTTATGTTATTTTTCATAAAAAAAAAACAAAACTCATCAGCTAATCAGTCAATTAACAAAATTAATGTATTTACATTTCTGTGTGCGTTAATTGACTTCTGTAATTAAGCAAGCTGTGATTCAGTCACGACTGGCATACTTTGTAAACCATTTGTTTTTATCCCTAGCATTTCAATGAGGAGTGCATAATAATTTGTTTCATTATTTTTGGTAATTGTAATGAATTCCCCTGTTTGGTAGTATACCTAATTTGTCATTTATATTGATACATTTTTAATTTATTACTCAATTACTGGAAACTGATTTTTGGACTAGATGCTTTATTTACGTGTTCAGGGTGCTGTCAAGTTATATTGAAACATGACACACTCCAGCATTTAAGGCATAAAAGCACACAGCTGTCATTTTGCTTTCACAGGGCTTTCAATCAGCAGACATTTGCCTCGTTCAATGTGCAAAAGGAAACAAGAAGAGCAATCCCAACTGTTTAATTTATGAAATAAATAAGTTTCTGATTGGACTGGAGACTGGCCAGGCAAGACAGTTAGAGATTGACAGATATGGTCATTCCCGACCTGAAGATGACACAAATCGCTCAGTGTCTTCAATTGAGGAGGACTTTTTGACAGCTTCGGAGCACTTGGATGAAGAGAGTGAAGAGGACAACTTCAGAAATGGTAAAAATCTACACATTTGGTAGGAGAGAATTTATAGTGACATATATTCTCAACTTTTGTTTTTGCATTTAATGGGTTTCAGTAATAGAAAATGTACCACATGGATGAAAAGGAGGTATTAAAACATTTCCATGAAGCTTTGTCTTTTGCTTATTTGCATTTGCATTTGTATTCTGATAATAGTAATGTCATTGTTATATCCCCAACAGACTAAGCGGAGGCATATCAAACATTCAAGGATATTTATATTTATATTTTAGCAAAACTTGCATGGGTGGCATGGAAAGAATCTAAGAATCTGGGGTGTCCTTTATAAAACTGTGCGTGGATTTGAGAGTGAAAATGTGTATGCCAAAAACAGGAAAATATGCATATGTGAACACACCATGAACCCTGCCTGGTTGGCACTCTTGACACAAGCATATATGGACTATGCTAATCAAACTCATACATATGCAGTCACAATGCTGCAGAATGTCATTGTCCAGTAGTGCAGCATCCCTTCTGACACATCGAGTCACATTTCGGAGCACAACTGAGTGTGCAAGAGCATGCACGGCATTATGGCACCTCTTCTTTGCATTCTGGAGTTGGGGGAAAGCATAAGGCACAAGTGTCTGACCGGGTACCCACTGTCATCTGGCACATGTAATGACATGGTTTTCATCACAGTAAATAGCACAGGCATTATGAAAAACTGAGGGTTCAGCCAGTTGCCTTACCAACAAGCCAGCTACCCTGCATAGTACCATTTTATCTCTCATTCTGTACATTCTATTTATCACTTTTAAGGTTTAATATGTTGGTCACGTCAATATGCATTATAATAGCGGCTCTGTGATATGAATTATTGTGCGTGTGAGTCATCATTTCTTTGGTTTGGTTGCATTTCCAAACTTAATCAAGGGTGTCGTCCTTTTCCAAGTTCTCTGAAATGTTGCGTATGCATGGATCAGAGTTGCCATAAATATAAACTCATTCTCCCATCGAGTTTTCTTTTATAAATTCTGACTTTGTGTGGAAAATTGTGTATACACATTTTGGGCCTCATTTTGTGTACACACAAGTTTTATACATCTGACCCCGGTCTCAAATTAGTTTTTTCAAAGGTGACTGCATTGTGTTCTGAGTTCCACTAAGGGTCTAAAGAGTAAGCTGAGTGGGGGCTATGCTGTGTGCTTGCATCTTCTATATACTTGTTTGTTGTAGGAAAAGACTCCATTTCTTGCTATACTTAATGGTTTTTTGTCCTATAGCGCAGTCAAACAATACAGTATGCAAAGGTTGATAAAAAGTAAAACTCTCTTGATTATAGATACCTAAGCATAATCATATCACCTCAGTTTACCAGTTTCACTGATAATAAACAATATGAATGAATTACATTAGACTGGATCCAACACTGAGGGACCAAACCCCTTCTGACTGTCAGGAAAATATTAACACAATGCAAGTGTATTAGTCAAAATTTTAATGACATAACTGTTGCCATTGTTGAGCAGTGAAAAATATTGATCGTGGATGGAATATAAGTGGCCTGCAGAACATTTAGAGTAGTATTCTGAGAAACAATGGTGCTATGTTAAAAAATAATATACAATTTCAGATTTAATAAAAAATAAATCGACTATTCTATTTACCATCATACTTTATTAAATAACATCTAAAACTTTGTTCAGATAGCAAAATATTGTGGTCTTATTTCTTGTGCCACTGCAAACACTAAAATACGCTGAAATTCAGAAAAAGAATAAGACATCCCTGTCATCCCAATGGAATTATTTCATCGTCTTGAAACATTCCTGGTAAATTAATGAAAGGAAAAGTCATAACATGATGGTAAAAGTGAAACACATGGTAATAATGGTTACTCCTATAGCTGACAATCTGATCATATTCTTATGGCAAGCTAAAAGCACAAAGTCACTACATAACAAAATACATTAAAATACACTAATCAAATAATTAATGAAGAAACAATTTCATTATTGCTAAGTTGTTAAAAGAACAGTGTCTCATGTTGTTTGTCGGGCTGTAGCTTCTATTACAAATTGAGAGGTTTACGTGCACAAGACGTCCTCAAGCCGAAATAATGATCCAGAAGGCCAAAGTAATAACAAAAACAGGAAAGAATAATTAAAACCGGAACACGATAGAAAAGAACAACAACCAGGGAAAGACCTAAGCCTTCTGCGCTACCTATACAAATAGTGACCACTGTTCCCCTTAAAACAAAATCAGTGGCCTTCACTACACTCTGGCCTTCTCATCCTTTTCCCAGACCTTTCCATCTCTACAACCCAATTCCAAGCTCATCACCCTGGTTCATTACAATTTTTATAACATTTCTGAGGGTCCTGTATAACATGTAAAAGCCTTGGGGACTTTGATAAGGATCTCCATTGAGCAGCCCCAGGTATTCTTGGAGTGTCAGATTAAGGCTGCCCAAGAAAAACCATGATGAACCCTAGACAAACTATCCATCACATTATGCTGGGGATCCACACAGCCAGCTAGCAGAGTAGAGAATTCCTACTATTATACTCCTTATTACTCCTGCGCTGTTTAGTTAAAGGCTTTGCAATGACACTTGTTCATCTGGTTTTGCTCCTTTGACCATAAACAGGGATTTGTGGTATTCTGTTCACAATATTAAGTGTTACTGTAAATCGCTTGTATGATTATCTTCTGTTTTGATGGGCATTTTTTATATGGTCAATGCATCCATAATTAAACTGGCATTCAGACATATTTTTGGTGGTATCTCATTTTTACTTTATTATGCATTATTTAGCAAGAATCCATTAACATGTCCAAAAATACAAGACTATGGCAACATTATACTAACAATACATACAAACTCTTAAAAGAAATAATGAAAATTGCTCTGTGAATGCTTCAGAGTGTAAAAACATATTGTTCATGTTTCATTACATGCAAAGGATTTTTAAAAAATTCTATAGGGAAATCAGGCAACAAGAACAATACAAAATAATTGCTTGACATGTCATAATAATAGAGAGTCTAACAGGAGGCTCCTGGATAGTCCCACCCACTGGTTTCTTCTATAGAGCAGCACATGCTTTCTAAATATAAAGAATCTTAAAATATCCAGACCAGTGTTTCAATGATGTGGTCTATTATTGTATAAAAAAAATATTTTATTGACAAATATATCTCTGTAATGCTATTCTAACTTATGTTGTGATTATGGCAGTATATAAAAAAATAAATTGATAGATAGACTAATTGATATACAGTAGCATGGTGTTCCATCTAGTGCAAATTGCATCCTTGTGAGACTCCAGCCCCCTGTGACTGGCATAATTGGCTAAAAAGACATATGGATGAATAGTTGACTGATGTTTTCTTCCTTTAGAACCGGAGAACATTGATGGCATGGACCTTCACAGTGACATCAGAAGAGCTGCAAAAGAAAGACAAGATAGCCAACAACATAAACAGACATCTCCCTGTGGATCTCTGGATGCAGCTGTCTTGGAAAGAGTGACTGGTAACACTGACAGCAAAAAAAAGCAACAGCAGCACCATCTTTCCAGTCTTGACAATCAAGAGGCAACAAAAGTCTCTTCTGACCCAAAGAAAATGTGTGAGAATGTTCCTCATGGTCATAGTGGTGAGAAATCTGGCAATAGAGCCCTTCAAAATAGAGCAGGCTGTGAAAGTTTTGCAAAGCAAAGCAGAGGAGCACATTCAGACACACAAAGCACACAGCGTTCAGCTGGGTATTATGCCACTAACCTTGCTGAATCTGTTCTTCAGGATGCCTTCATCAAATTGTCCCAGGCTGAACCCACGTTCACAACTGAAGCTGCATTAAGCATTTCATCAGAAAGACAGAGCATGCTAATAGGAACATCTGAAGAACTGAAGCCAAACCGAGCATGGAATGAGCTCCCAAAAATTGTCATTGTTCAAAGCCCTGATACCACTGAAAATACTCAGGACTGGCCGGGAGCACCACCATCCAATACTGGCTCATGGTCAGGAGTGGAAACTGCCCAGTGCCATAGTCTTGAAGACAGAACTAAATCTGGTGTTTGTTTAAACAGCGGTCATCCCGTTGAAATGGCTTTAGCATGTGCCGCCACTGTAGTTGGTACTATTTCAAGCCCCCAAGTGACCGAGAAGCTAAAGTTGGAACAACATTCAGTTGAATTAAATGCAGAACTAGAAAAATCATCAGGAGAAGATGAAGAAGAAGAAGAAGAGGAAGAAGACGAGGCAGAGGACGACACAGATCAAGGGGAAATGAAAAATGTGGATTTCTCTTTTTCATCAGCCCTTTGTGGCATGGCACGGGTGGCTGGTGCAATAGCAATTGTTGGTCTAGATGAAAGTAAAACTGATGAAAATTACTCTCCTTCTTGTGGACTCCTGTCTGCAGCTGAAACACCAACCTCTATTACTCTTCACTGCAGTATAAAAGTAGGGAGCAAAATTGAACAGTTTACATCAAATATTGCTGACGTTTTACTTAAGGAAGCATGCTTGGTTCTTACAAAGCCCAATGAGTACAAAAGCTTGGGTGATTTTTTAGAATCCATCCAAAACAAAATAGTAGATAGCATTGCAAAACCAAAAAATGTCCAAAGAGAAGATTTAGAGGTAGACAGTTTTTCCCAGATCCTTTCAGATGTCATTTTCAAACACTCAGTTGAGAAAGCCAACAGAAAAAAATCACAAAGGAATCAAAATAATGATATGGGTGATATTATAAACCCGCAAGCAATCCTGTTAGAATGTACAAATGATTTGCTGTTTAATGTGCTGCATCATACTTGCAAGAAGATCAGCGCTTTTGCAATGCAAAATAGTGTGTCGTTAAATATGGCCGAAGACAGTAGTAGCTCTGCAAGTAATGATACTGTTGGTGAGCAAAATCCCCATCTCTTGCACTCCACATTACATCCACAAGAATCAGGCAAAGAGAATATTGATGGCAGTCCTCATTGTCGGCTTGCTACTACTCAAAGTGGAATGGAGAAGACTGTTGACCGAGAAGAGAAGACCACTATGAAAGAAGCAGAGACTGGTTCTGAGGTGCAGTGTAAGAGAGAGGTAAGTCCAGGTGTAAAAGACCAGCAGAGAGCCAGCCAAGTCAGTGCAGCAAGGGAATTGCCAAATATTCAGGCCAGTAAGCAAAGTTCAAAAGATTTTGACATTCCATTCGAGACACCATACGTCATTCAGCACTCTCAAGAAGATATGTTTCCACATGGTGCCATCAGCCTTGAAAAAATTAAAAGCTATTTGCCAGGAGAGACAGAATTGAAATTGTCTTCATTGACTTTACAGCAGCCTCTGATAGCGCCTGTGCCTACTGTGTTAATAAAGCCATTGTCTGAAAACTGGTCCCCTGTTACCGTTTTTGCTGATGATCTGGCTACCACTGTAGTTTCAATGGCAACTGAAATGGCAGCAATATATTTGGAGAATTCAAATGGGAAGCAGCCATGGTTCTGTGCATGGAAGACAGGTCCAGACTGCTCTGAAAACTATTTAATGCCTTGTAGAACAGTGAAGCGGAAGAAGGAGGCACAGGTGGCCAATGCATCAGTCACAAAGAAACATAGGCCACCAAGGCTGAGCGAGATTAAAAAAAAGACAGAAGAACAGCCTGAGTTAAAGGAACGCCTTATGAATCGCGTGGTGGATGAATCAATGAATTTAGATGAGCCTCCTGATCCTTTTGCCCTGTTTGCTAGTGAGGTGACAGCAAAGATCTTGAACTGCCCAGAGTTCTCCGTGGTTGACACTTCGAAGCAAAGTCAGTCTCTTCCAAGAAACCGGTTGCATTGTGACAGATGGAACAGAGGGGGCAAAACATCAAGTTACGAGAGCATCCCAGAGGAAGATGGAGATTCATCTAATCCCAATAACACCTTGGGTCCAGGCAGTCGACTCGGGCAAAATTTGAGTAGAGGCAGTTCCATATCTAAGCAGTCTAGCTGTGAAAGCATCACTGATGAGTTTTCCCGGTTCATGGTAAACCAAATGGAAAATGAAGGCAGAGGCTTTGAACTTTTGCTTGATTATTATGCAGAAAAGCATGCAAACAACATCTTGAGCTCTGCCATTCAACAGGTGACCAAAAAAAATGGACATCTCAACGTGAGATCGGCATGTGTGTCAAAGCAGTCTAGTACGGAGAGTATTACAGAGGAATTTTATAAGTTCATGTTGAAAGAAATGGACAAAGAAAATAAAGACAGCAGTGTGGCGAAGGCTCGGGACTGGAGCAGTCGCCTGCTCTCCCCTTCTTCAAGGACACCCTTTTGCTTTAGACAATCATCCATGCCAGACAGGAGATCATCAGACTCAAGACTCACAGTAAACACACCAATGAAAGCCAACTCTTTTGACGGCTTTGCTCGAAATGCACATGCTGATCACCTAAATATATACCCAGTCAACACAGTATCATCGTCTGGCCTCTGCAAATCTGACTCATGCTTATACCAAAGGGGGCGGACAGACCAGATCACTGATATGCTCATTCATGAGACGTGGTCTAGCTCCATCGAGTCGCTAATGCGAAAAAATAAAATCATTGTAGATGAGGATATGGACTTTGAGCAGCCTGTAAACGGGTCACAGCCACATGTTGAACACTTTGCCAACAGGTTAGCTGCAGATATTGTTGAAGGAGGGAAATCATTGGTGACTGTCCCACATGAATCTCTTGTTGGCCGCCATGCCACTCCTTTATCTGAAAAGAGGCAATGTTTTAGAAGTATGACAGAACACCACACAAAGCACTCGACTCTGGACAAAAGCAAACACTCACAAGAAAGGAAGTCTTCCATAAGTACTGACTCATCTTGTATTACATCTTCTCGTCGATGCTCAAGGGAAGTGCCTTTGATTCATATAGAGACAGATCAAAGAGAAGAGGTTATTGAAGACGCAATGCCCCATGGCACTCTCTCTGTCTACTCTGGGACATTAAAAGCAGAATGTTATCCTGAGGCAAAGTCGACGGATCCATCAGGTCAAGGGAACGCTGAATATCCCCCTTCAAATGAGAGAAGGTAAGACTGAAAAAATCTAACAAAATTGCTAATCAGATTGGTGATTTTCATTGAATGGAAAGAAATATCTAAGCTACAAAAAGCTCATCAAGTACAGAATCACTTCTCAGTTTTTTTTTCTGCTCGTGTTTAAAAACATTATTAAGTCAAAATTTAAAGATCCCATTGGAGCTATTTCAGCTGTACTACTAGGCAACAGGGCCATATAGGCATATAATTCTCTGTATGAGTAAACAGTACTTCATAGCACATTTTAGCATTAATTTATACCATTTCATGTATGAAAGTTGTCTGTACAATAGTCAAATGGCACATACTATAGAATCTCTACTTCACAGCAATATGAACGTGTTTGAATTCTTGATTAAGAACCAATCTGTATCAAACACACATGGTCTGTTCATCTTTGGGTGGGCTTACAGTAGGGGCTCAGCTTTTCTCCTGCAGTCCAGAGGTGTGTGGTCAGTTTGTCTGGCATATCTGTGTACCCTGCAGCTGAAGGACATCTACTCTCTACATGCCTGCATTGTGACTTTGTAGTCAGAATAAATAATATTTTTCCATGATCCTGAATTGAGTAAGTGAATTAACATGATGGATGGATGGGTTTTGGATGGAAAATGAATGTAACAGAACTACATTACTTATATGAATGTTTTTACATGTGTAATTATTGACTCCCATACTATTTATTACTGTCCCCACCATATATGTCATTACTAGAAATCTCTAGATAACTGCTGGATTACAGGAGAATTAAAAGGATCCTAATGACATAACATTAGGATATTACAAAATGCAGAATAGCTTAAAAAGCACACATGTCAGAGAGTTACAACACTGCATAATCCTTTGTTTAGAATAGGAAACAAGACCTAAACCTGGGGTTTGTTTCCTGCCTTGCGCCCTGTGTTGGCTGGGATTGGCTCCAGCAGACCCCCGTGATCTTGTAGTTAGGATGTAGCAGGTTGGATAATGGATGGATGGACCTAAACAGATAGGAAGATATAATATAAGATTTAATATGTATTGTTAAAATGTAATGTACCTATTTACCCAATTTAAGCAAAAAGCAATTATAATAATTGTTCTACTTATTAAATTTTGTTTAAGAAATTACTGCAAGTTTAATAAAATTTTGAAAAGTTAAGGGTGCACATTATAAATTATTTCTTTTTTTTCCATCCATCCATCCATCCTCTTCCGCTTATCGGGGGTCGGGTCTTGGGGGTAGCAGCTTAAGCAGAGAGGCCCAGACTTCCCCCTCCCCGGCCACTTCTTCCAGCTCTTCTGGGAGAATCCCAAGGCGTTCCCAGGTCAGCTGGGAGACATAGTCCCTCCAGCGTGTCCTGGGTCTTCCCTGGGGCCTCCTCCCGGTTGGACGTGCCTGGAATACCTCACCAGGGAGGCGTCCAGGAGGCATCCTGATCAGATGCCCGAGCCCCCTCATCTGACTCCTGTCGATGTGGAGGAGCAGCGGCTCTACTCTGAGCCCCTCCCGGATGACTTAGCTTCTTACCCCATCTTTAACGGAAACCCCAGACACCCTGCGGAGCAAACTCATTTCAGCCGCTTGTATTCGTAAACTCGTTCTTTCGGTCACTACCCATAGCTCATGACCATAGGTGAGGGTAGGAACGTAGATCGACTGGTAAATTGAGAGCTTTGCCTTACGGCTCAGCTCCTTTTTCACTATGACAGACCGATGCAGAGCCCGCATCACTGCAGATGCCGCACCGATCCGCCTGTCAATCTCACGGTCCATTCTTCCCTCACTCGTGAACAAGACCCCGAGATACTTGAACTCCTCCACTTGGGGCAGGATCTCACCCCCAACCCTGAGAGGGCACTCCACCCTTTTCTGGCTGAGGACCATGGTCTCGGATTTGGAGGTGCTGATTCTCATCCCAGCCACTTCACACTCAGCTGCGAACCGCTCCAGAGAGAGCTGAAGATCACGGCCCCATGAAGCAAACAGGACAACATCTTCTGCAAAAAGCAGTGACCCAATCCTGAGTCCACTGAGTTCTTTTTTTACCTGAAAATTTTGGGCTAAATTAGCCATGTGCAATATACACAAGTGTGCATTATACAGTATGTGAGATTTTACAGTATATGTTAGCTTAAAATGTACCCTTTACTAGCTACCAAATACCAAGTAATCATTGTTTGCTTAAACTGAAAATATCACAGGGCACATTACCTCCATGAATTCTGTCCAATCCATCTGTAGCAATTCTACTGAGAGTAGAGTACCTGCCATTCCACTGAGTTTAGTGTTATTTGCTAATGTGTCACACTAGACAACTCTTCCAGAGATTTTAAGTCATAGCCTTTATTTATTTAATCTTAGCAGTCGGAGGCAGCTGTGGCATACTCCAGTGAAGACAATCACCTAATGTGACATACTGTACCTAATAACTGAGACCAACTAGTCTAGAGTACAATACTTTATAAACACTGGTTAACCTATGCGATTTGAGGCATTCTAATAAAGGCTACTCAATAAAGATTGCAAAAGGAGAAAGTAGAGTAATATAGAATGGTAAATGTGACATTGTCTGTAATTTTATATAGTGCAGTGACAAGATCAGTGACTTTGGTTGACAAATCTGACATATACCATTTCAAAAACATGTGAATTGTGACATAGACTTTAACCAGACTTGCTACTTATAATCTTATCAAGATCATTTATGCATACTTATAAGAGCAGCACCGCAAGTGCTGATCATAAATGGATACTCTTTGCTTTCTGTGTTTAAGCCCATTTTTCCTTCCATCTGCATAGTGCACCATCAATTCCCACATCTTTTAGTGTGGTTACTAAAATAAGAATTAATAATATCATACATACACTCTTAGCATTTTAAAAATGATCACCCTTGTCTGACTGTCCACTAATATATCGTCCTCAATTTTATGTTCAATAATTGCATCCCTGGGTGTTCCCACTATTCATGTTATCATTACAGTAATCCCTCCTTGATTGCGGGGGTTGCGTTCCAGAACCCCCCGCGATAGATGAAAATCCGCAAAGTAGAAACCATATGTTTGTATGGTTATTTTTATATATTTTAAGCCCTTACAAACTCTCCCACACTGTTTATAAATATTCTCTGCATTGTTATACAGTAAACCCTCGTTCATAGCGGTTGATCTGCTCCAGACAGATAAAAGAATTTCCAAGAAGTAGGATTCTTTATTTATAAATCTAATATTTTCACAGAGCATTGAAAACCTGTTTACGACCTTCTAAATACGTTTTTTAACATTATTAGAGCCCCCTAGACATGAAATAGCACCCTTTAGTCAAAAGTTTAAACTGTGCTCCATGACAAGACAGATGACAGTTCTTTCTCACAATTAAAAGAATGCAAACATATCTTCCTCTTCAAAGAATGCGTGTCAGGAGCAGAGAATGTCAGAGAGAGAGCGTGAGAGAAAAACAATCAAAAAATCAATACGTGCTTTTGGGCTTTTAAGTATGCCGAAGCACCGCGATAAAGTGGCATTTTTGAGGAGCGTCCATATCCTCTAGGCAAACAGCCTCTGTGCAAACAGCCCCTCTGCTCACACCCCCTCCGTCAGGCGCAGAGAATGTCACAGAGAGTGAGAGAGAGAGAAAAAGCATACAATCAAGCACCGTGCAGGAATCATATCGTATATCATTGAGGAGTTTTATTTAATACGTAATACATGCTCTGATTGGGTAGCTTCTAAGCCATCCACCATTAGTGTCCCTTGTATGAAATCAACTGGGAAAACAAACTGAGGAAGCATGTACCATAAATTAAAAGACCCATTGTCAGCAGAAATCCGCGAACCAGCAAAAAATCTGTGATATATATTTAGATATGCTTACATTTAAAATCCGCAATAGAGTGAAGCAGCGAAAGTCGAAGCGCGATATAGCGAGGGATTACTGTACTATCCTGTAGAACTGATGTATTGTATGTTGTTTAGACCTACTTTGTACATGTGACAGTAAATTTAAATTCAAATTTGAATTCTTGTGTACAAATAAGAGACTCTAAAGAAATACAATCAAAGAATAAAAGAGTTAAGAATCAGAATGTGAATATGTTTTTTTTTTTTGTGCAGTGCATTCAAATTCTGGCCTGAATGGAATCTGCACATTCTCTCTTTGTATATTTGGGTTTTCCACTTGATCCTTTAGTTTTCTTCCTCCCAAAGGCACATACATTCATTTAAATGGTAACTCTAAATAGGTCCAGTGTGTGTTAATTAATAATTCATTTTAATTTTAATAATTAATAATTAATTAATTAAATAATCAATAAATAATTAATTGTTTCTGATTACTTTGTGTGATCCTCTGATGCCTTGTTAGGGTTTGGTTCCTGCTCTATACTCAAGGCTGCACAATGATCTGGACCCCAATGATGTATAAGCGAATTTAAAAATGGATTTACATGCAGTGCGTGTGTATAGGCATTTGTGGATGGCATATTGGCACAGTGCAGGATCTTCCTCTGCTCAAATGGCTTTTTCTCTAGATACTCTGGTTTTACTCCTATATTCTAAACACACGGGAGTGAGTTGAATTGGTGACTTAAAACTGGCTTTCTGTATTTGCCCTTTAGTGAAATGGCGCCCCGTAACCATTTCTTTCCTTTGTCTTGTCAAGTGTTTCTGAGTTGGAAAAACTAAGCAGGAAAATCAAAAGCTGGATATTTACTATATATATCTGTCATTTTCCCCCAGCATCCTGCAGGTTAAATGATGGACAGCTGAGTAAATTAGAGCTACCAGAATGATCAGAAAATGAATGAATGCACCATAGTCTCCAATTGACGAGTCTGTTAAAAGGGAGCTCTTTTGGAACTGGATCCTGTAATTATTTGAAATCAAAATTATTTAGCTGGATTGAGCTGTGAAAAAAAAATCAGATTGAAAATAATAGCTATTTGCACTGGAGTAGGTGCTTTGGTATACATTATATAAAAAGGTTTCTTTTTTTATTCCCCTGCATATTTAAAAAGTTCAAAGAAATAAATGTCTTCCATAATTTTAATAGAGATGACACAAAAAATCTGCAAACATGTTGCTCAAAGACAATTTTCACCTGTTGAGTATTTTTTTTTATAAATAAGCATTTTTTCAGTAATGAAAAATAAAATATTCATATTTAGTCCATATCAAGAGCATTTTTATGAAGGATATCATGGCTTAGTAAGACAGATTTCATATTCAACTGGTAATCAGCAGAGCAGAGATTGAGGACGGAACCCATATATTAAACTGCAAGGCAGATGCTTCCTCAGCTGTTGCTGGGGCCATTTCATCAATGCTCTGACATTTTCAGTGGTGAGATAAGGATTAGTTGAGTTGGGTCACCACTATATTATTGCACGTGGCAGTCAGTGGACAATATATTAGAATAATGTAGCTGTAAGTGACTGACTTGACAGGAATGTAGATTAGCACCTGCTCTTCAACAGTGTTTTACGGGTGTGGCTAACAATACTTCAAGTTAGATTTCTAACATTTCCTTTCATAAATGCAGTTTGATACTTTTTATAACGTAGTTCAAGCCCAGTGATATTATTCAATGAGTAGTGATAATAAAAAATGTAGAAGCAAATGATTTGCTAAACCATTTAAAACCTATCAAAAGATAATTTGATTAAATTAATTTTGGATGTGTGCTTGCAGTTTGTAAAAAGGCATTATATCCAAAGGCACTTAACTTTAAACTACATTAAATAACAAATTGATGGAGTTTGCTCGACCATCACTTAAGACTAACCCTTTACTCAGCTTCATTTCTTGACTGCAGTCATGTGTAAAAGTAAGTAAATCCCATGACATGTTTTTCTTTTTTAACATAAGTAGACATATCAAGATTTCATCTTTATTTAAACAGCTTTATGTCATCTTTATTTAAACAGTATATAAAGATTAAGGTGTTATAATATAACAAAGCATCATGACACATTTACATTTCATAGTCCTTTATACTATTTAAATAAAAATAAATGTAGATTGTATGAGTGGAAAAAAGAAGTACACCCTACATTTATCACTACTGCATCTGTATTAAATAATGTAAGGTTTCTCCCCCAACAGGACAACATGCCAAAGAGCGTCTGTGAAAGACAGTTTATCTGTTGCCGGGGCAACCGCATGCTCCCAGCGCTGCAGCAGCTCACCATGAAAGCAAATCGACCATGGTCACGCTATATTAGGGAATCCATTGCCAGGCTCCCGATTACCAGGAGCCCGGGATTCCCGGACATTTTTCATTCTCGCAGTCCCGGGAATGAAACTGCTGTAATTCCCAGGAAACCGGGAACAGCCAAGCTCACATATATAGCATGTAAAAGTGTAAAAATCGATCAAGAAATAACAGAGTTATAGTTAAAAATAATTAAGTGGCACTTTTTTGGCCCATGGTGTAGTGTTTTGCAGATTAATTTAGTCAACCAGCAGCAATCGTCAGTCTCCCGGCTCCGACTAAGACTGAGTATAGTGGACTGGGAGGAGTCTGCACTCGGCAGCTCACGAATGCTGGGACACGGCAGACTTCATTGACGTCTGTCAGACAACAGCTTTGAACAGCAACTTGAAATTGCAATGCGTCAGTCTATTGCATCCGCATTATCTGTACCAAGAACTTAGTATCATAGAATGATGACAAGAAACTGGATGCATCAGTAAAAGCTGAAATGGCGGTGTTTCAGAGCAACAGCAAGCGCGGGCATTGTTTAGAATAAGTGTATCAATATCTGATCAGGTAGATTGTGTTGCATTCAAAAAAAAATTTTTTTAAACATTAGTCTATCATATATCCTCCCTATGGCATTTGCCACTTGATTGACATACAGGGCGGCCAGTCTGAGGTCTCTTTCCTTTTAACATACTGGTCATCCCGCACGCACCCATACAATCAGATTGTGATTCAGACTAAGAATGCCATGAATGTAATTACAGTGATCTACATGCTGTCAAATAAACGAACCACACGATGTGGCTACGCCTCTGACGCTGACGTACAGTGAGTGTGTACGCCTGATGAGCCCAGAATTAGGGCGAAAAATGTGTTGCGTAATCTTTGCATTATTTGACAGTAAAACTTTGCAACATTCTATGATCTGCTTCTCGCAACTGAAGAGGGCACCGTGGCAGATGTTTGCCTACACAAGCATTACCTGGTAGGTAACCACCCATACAATCAGATTGTGATTCAGACTACGAATGCCATGAATGTAATTACCCCGATCTACATGCTGTCAAATAAACGAACCACATGCCATGGCGCAACGTAAAGGGTGAAACACGTGTCGTGTACTCTTTGCATTATTTGACAGTAAAACTATGCAATATATATATATATATATATATATATACTAATAAAAGGCAAAGCCCTCACTCACTCACTCACTCACTGACTCACTCACTAATTCTCCAACCTCCCGTGTGGGTGGAAGGCTGAAATTTGGCAGGTTCATTCCTTACAGCTTCCTTACAAAAGTTGGGCAGGTTTTATATCGAAATTCTACGCGTAATGGTCATAACTGGAAGCTGTTTTTCTCCATTTACTGTAATGGAGATGAGCTTGAACGCCATGGGGGCGGAGTTTCGTGTGACATCATCACGCCTCCCACGTAATCACGCAGTACATAGAAAACCAGGAAGACCTCAAAAAAGCGCTTTAGAAAACATGCATTATATAATTGAGAAGGCAGCGAAACAATAAGAAGCGAGCGAGTGACATATACAACCATATTCATGAGTTCTGCTACTTCGGAAACAAAGCACGATGTAAACCTACACTTTAAATTAAGTTCATAGACAGGCTGCCGCTGGCGTTTGTAATTTAGTGCCTGCCCATATAAGGCGTCCGTCAGCGGCAATCCAATAGCAAACTGCCACGGGTAAATATTCACGGGTGAAGGACTGTGCTTATGGAGAGGAAGATGAGATGGTCAGGGTGGTGTTTGACACAAACTCAGCGAAACTGCGAGAGAAAGTTTTAAGTGCCAGGACTAAGGTAACATTAAATACAGCCATGGACATAGCACGAGATGGCACCAGCACAGCTGGGAACCCTCGATGCATGTACACGGAGCGGCTCACGTGAACTGACGCAGTGCACAGATAAAAAGCAACAGTTCCAAAGAGTGCTGAACAAAAACCGAAGTACACAATTGAAAAGGCAGCAAAAAATATGAAGCGTTTGATAAGCATATTCATAAATCCAGCTACTGCGGAAACAAAGCACACGGTGGAAAAAGTCAATGTCCCGCTAAAGGAAGACAGTGTTAAAAAAAAAACCCGTGCATGCAGTGTGTCAGGTCTCAGATAAACAAGAAGACGAGCTGTTTATTGATGCAGTAAGAAACGAATCGATGAAAGAAACCTGTCATCTTTACAACGATTGACAAACACGGAATGTAACTTGAACACAACACATCCTACAAATACGAACCTGATTGAAAGAAATAATGATAATCAAATCCTTGATGACAGCAACACTCAGTAACACTCACAAACAAATACTGTATATTGACAGTCATGTTACGTTATTTTTAAAATGTTCCCTTTTCTTTTTCTAGCTTTTTAAACACACTACTTCTCCGCTGCGATACGCGGGTATATATATATATGTATATATATATTCCGATCTACATACTCGAATAATGGATACTTTATTCGCCATCAATGATTGTTTTGGTAAAGCCATACTCAGTGTATTCATTAGATGAACGGTAAAAAGTAAGAGCGAGGAGGATGACTCATTGAGGCATGCAGGCTGTAGTCCGTCAACTCTATCTGAATTGCGATCACATTTGAAAAATATATCTTTTCAAGTTCTATTTACTCCATATGTGTCAAAGTCAAGGCCCGAGGCCACATCCGCCCGGCGTAATTATATCCGCCCGAGATCATTTTATATACTGTATTATTGTTATTAATGGCCCGGGGATATGAAGCACTGGTAACACAATAAACTACAGATCCCATAATGCAGTGCTTCAGCTGCCTTGCCGTCTCTTCAGTCGTTTCCTTACTTTGCGAAGGAAGCAGCTTTCTCAGAGCTTCTGCACTGTTTTATAAACGAATGATATATAAGAAAGTCCTTTTTCCTTGCTTCGCCAACGAAGCAGCCTTTTTATTTAATCCACGGGTTCTCCGCTGTTTCATTGTTCATTTATTTAGATTTTTATAGTTATTGTGTAGGTTTTATTTAATCCACGGGTTCTCTTCTGTGTTCACTGCGGTGTCTTCTTTCGTTTACGAGCTTGCCAAGGAAGCAGCTTTCTCATAGCTTCTGCACTGTTATAAAAACGAACGACATATAAGAAAGTGCTTTTTCCTTGCTTCACCAACGAAGCAACCTTTTTATTTAATCCGCGGGTTCTCTTCTGTGTGTCACTGCGGTGTCTTCTTTCATTTACGACCTTCGCCAAGGAAGCAGAAACTAACAACCACCGAAACTTTGTAACGGCACAAGACTTCAGGTCACATCTCTATAAAACAACCTAATTGAAGCAACTATATTTACTGGCAGTGCCTCAGTGACACCGTTTTTATTTCTCGCATCCCCGTTATACCATCTAATCTCCCATTTTAATTCAAACGCGTTCAATTTCCAGTAAGGCTCTGCTTCGCAATGACAATTAATAAGTCTCAGGGACAAACACTACAAAAGGTTGGCATTTATTTGAGTCGGGATTGCTTTTCACATGGCCAACTGTATGTTGCATGCTCAAGAGTGAGCTCAGCACACAGCTTAGTCATATTACAACCAGAGGGCCGAACTGACAACGTGGTATACAAAGAGATCCTTAACAATTAATTTTTGACATTTTCGTTCAGTCTAAAAATGTTTACTTTTTTATTAATAAAAATATTCAGACAGTATTTCACCGATCGAAGCGCGTGTATTTTGCTAGTATATATATATATATATATATACATATATATATATATAGCATTTTTAATGTAGGTAGATCATCTCGACTTGGTCATTTTAAAAGTAGCTCGCAAGTAGAAAAAGTGTGGGCACCCCTCAACTAGATACATGTACTTATATGACAACATGAACTGCTTGTAGATAAGGTTATTCTTTTATTGGTGTCAACATATTGATGTAGTTATATTAAAAATAAATGTTGGTCGTTCTAAAACTGTTCACATGTGAGGCCCGTGCACTGTGTCATCCCCGCGATTCCCGGGAATGACATGTGGGATTCCCAAATTCCTGGGAATGGATAAAACCATCCGGGAATTGATTCCCTACGCTATATGTGCCTGTTGTCAATGGGTAATACAAGGAACATTATAAATGCAGAGAACAGTATTACTTGGCCACTAACCTGGCCACGACCCTGCCTGATTGCTATGTCTATGTATAGGAGAGTGGCAGATCACGCTACAATAAATAACCGTGCTGTTCCTGTTCCAAGCTGAATAAAAGCTGGTTTTGCTAAAGTACTGAACCTCATGTTTTGGGGTGCAAGACAGGGACTCACACGTCACAATAAGAATTTGGTGCAGCATCATCAGGTGCATATTATTAGAACATCATTAGCATGGATCTCAAAGGATGCTGCCTTATTCACATCAGACATTTAGTATGGTTTGCTCTTGGTTGTTGAACTGTATGTTATCTCCATGCCTAGATCAAAAGAGGTCCCTGAGACCTTTAGAAAGAAGGTTATATTACTCATGACTCTGGGAAAGTATTTAAAAAGATCTCCAAATAATAAAGTAATTATTATAATTTAAGTAATGCAGTACTGCCTACAAGACCCTAAGAAGGAATTAAAGATGTCAAACAACTGCCAACTTCTCCAGGCCAGACTGACCCAGCACGTTCAGCCTGGGAGCAACATGCAGGATGCTGAGAGAAGTCTCTAAGAACCCCAGAATTTCATCACATGATCTATAGTTAGCTCATGCCCTTGAAAACATTGAAGAGAATGAGTCTATCATTAGAACAGAGCTGCACAAATTAGATCTACATTGGAGGTGTGCCAGGCGGTTTTGCTGTCCAGAAAAAAACACCAGGGGCCTCATGTATACCACCGTGCGTGGAATTCACACTATAACATGGCGTACGGACAAAAGCAGAAATGTGTTTACACACAAAAAAATCCAGATGCATAAATCTGTGCGAATGCCAACTTACACGTTCTTCCGCTACATAAATCCTGGTCAGTGTGAAAAGTAACATACATGCACATGCCTGATGTCCCGCCCCAACTCTTAACTCTTTGAATATGCAAATCAATATAAATAGCCCTTAAGCTCAGCCTTCTGTGAAAAGGCAATGGCAAAAGCAAGAGGGAAAATAGAAAAATATTTCAGTTAATACCAAATGGAGAAAAAGAAAAACGTACTATTTGTTGGCTTAAACAGTGGTATTAACAACAAAAGAAAGTTGATCGAGTGACATAGCGTGTCTGAGAAAATCGAAAGCTCACATTCACAAAGTCACACAGTGCCCGAAATAAAAAAGTTGTCAGATATCAAAGTCACTTTGAAAAGGCGAGTCATAGCCCACTGTCTGAGTGTCATATGAAAGCTTATTAGGGTGCAGAGAAAAAAAAGACACACAGTGAGGAAAAAGCATGAACTGTCAACTTTAATCTCTAAATTTCCACTTTAAACATGTAGTTTATTTTGTCATTAAAGCAGAACATCATAAACTTCGTCTTAAAATCGTTTAATATACTAGTTTTTCAATCCCATTGTAACTAAAGTAGCACGTTAAATGCTTTGTTTTGTATTTCATCTTCTTTGTGCTCTATGTATGTGAATCATTACGTGCTTCCGGTCTTTCTCTTCCTCCGACAGGACACAGAATCCATTACATTCGTGATAATATAGCTCTCTGAATAATTAAAATACTGAGATGTATATGTGATATAATTTTCATGATGACAGAAGTTAAAGCATGTTATTAAACATGGGAACACAGTGGCGC
The DNA here is from genome assembly GCF_016835505.1 of Polypterus senegalus. NCBI lineage: Eukaryota > Metazoa > Chordata > Cladistia > Polypteriformes > Polypteridae > Polypterus > Polypterus senegalus. The sequence goes on along the minus strand of NC_053154.1, from coordinate 145,768,645 downwards.
AGTGATTGTTCATGTCTCACGCAAGATGCTTGCTGTGCCGTGTGCTACCTTCGATGAAATAATTTATTGTAGCAGTACTGTCTGTTTCAAACTTACTAACCCCCAATTCCTGTCCTTCCTTTTCTTTCTCCAAATCGTCACACAATCATCTCTGTAATAGACATTAAGCCATCTGTGAGCATAGACCGCAGATTCTTCAAAACTTTTAAGGAACATCGAAATATGTTCGTAGTATGTGTTTAATTATTCTATCCATCTGTCCTTCCAGTGTCGTGTCAGCACCACCAAGAATACAGCGCGAGGCAGGAACAATCTGTGAACAGAGCACCAGCAGCTCGCTAGCACTGCGGCACCGTGTAGTTAAAGTTTTATCTGTATAATATAATAAACATATTTTGATGCATTTCATCTTAAAAATGATATCGTCATCATATGTAAATAGACACTTTATAAAGTGGCTCAAGTTGTGCAATATTATAACTATCGCACGTTTACAGTGAGGTGATTGTACTTATAAGTACAAACAGTTCTACAAGGAGCAGTTCATGGAGTGATTGATTGCATTTAGAGCTCTTGGCATGAAACTCTTTCTGAACCGTGAGGTCTGTACAGGAAAGGTTTTGAAGCGTTTGCTGTATGAGAGCAGTTCAATAGATAGCATGGCTGAGGCAGCGTGTGCTTGACGCTGTATACCGATAATTCTCTTTCCGATCAGCTGCTTGGAAAGAAGAAGGTGCAGTGAGAGTAACAACGCTAAAGCAGCTGTGGTATTTAGAATAGTTTGACCATTCTGTGGACCATTATATTGTTACAGGTTAATTACAATCTGATGCATTAAATTATGTGGACTAAGCCCCGGACACAGACAGGCAGACATGTTGTAAAACACCACCACACGTTTATTTACAGTTCTATTTACAAAGTCAATAAGTGCCACACAACCCACTTTCCCACAAAGTCAGGCCTCTCACACTCTTGCCTCCCTCTTCAGTCCGGCTTCACTCTCTTCTCCAAGCTTACTCACCTCTCCTCACCTGACTCCAGCCTTGAATGAAGGCAGGCGGCCCCTTTTATAGTAACCCAGATGTGGTCAAGGTGCTTCCTGGCAATCTTCCACCAGCACTCCCCAGTGTGGCGGAAGTGCCGGCTGTGCACCCAGAAGCACTCTGGGTGTCCCCGATTCTCTTCCCCCCAGCACTTTCGGGCGTGGCAGAAGTACTGAAGTCCACGGCTCTGTAGGCATTGGGGTGCCCCCTGGCGGTGACCACGGGCCCCTACAGGGTTGAGCTTCCAAACTCCCAAACCGTGGTCCCCAAAGCAACCAAGGCTGCCGCCCCCTTCATGGTCTGAAGGAGGACGCCCTCCTCTGGTCCTCTTGGGCGTCCTGGCTGGGTTCCAACCCCAGGCACTCGCCACAACTAATAAACAATATGCGGTTAATTTCAGTGTATTTATAAAGCCGCGTCACAGATGTGGATCTGAAAAAGAAAGATAAATCACACAGGAACAGTAGCATTGCTTTGACACTGGGTACCACCAGTCTGCAAAACCGAGTGGAGAACTTGCTTACGACAGGGTATGAGGTACCATGGAAATGTGCGTAGCTTTACGCCAAGTTTAGGTTTTATACATTGCGATTTGAACGTGGAAACATTCTTACGCAACATTTCTGTGCCTACGCACCATTTATACATGAGGCTCCTGGTCTCTAACTACTTTGAACACTTTCCACCACTAAGGGATATTGGTCACAGTATAACTTTGAGTCCGAGGCTGAGGGGAGTATAAAGAACGCCACGTCATAGTACAACTTGGACAGTCAAAAAAAAAATAAAAGAATATAAATATCATCAACATAATAGTATAGAAAGGATAAAGTGTTGATAACCAACTAAAAATAAAAGATAAATACATCAAACTGTTTTATATACCATTTGGTTAATGGTTCATCATATACAGTAACCATTCTCAATGTGCAATAGAGCCTTAATTGATTATATTTTATAGAAAACTACAACTACAAGCATTTTTCCAAAATCATTAAAAGATACTGCTTCTCCCACTCCTTTTTACATTTTACGCCTTGCTGCACCAATGCACCTGAGTTGGAGATGTTTATGTGATTTTTTCAGAAGGATGTTATGCAGATTGAATCTCAACAATATAAATGGTTCTATAATAGAACTACTGTATATTATGTACAATTGGTTGTATGTAAGGTTAGATAGATAGATAGATACTAGTTTAATTATTTATTTTTGGGGAGTATGAAAAACCCTGGCTGTTTAACAGATCTTGGGATCTAGGAGTACCTTGTTCCCAGGGTCCACACAGGGAGTCTATAACTATGTGGAGGACCTTTCTACCAGGTGTAAATGATCACTTCCTGCCAGAGAGATGCAGAAGAAAAATGAGGGAGACATTGTGGTGTGTGGAGAAGCTGTCTGTAATTCAGATTAACAGAGAATGTGGTGAAGTAAGGCCCAGGGAGCACAGGGATTGAGGAATTCATTTGGGTTTGTCCCTTACCAGGTATTATTTGTTTTATACAGCCCTTGTTTCTTTCATTTATATTGTGTGATTTTGTTTTTATCTTGAGCAGTGGTTCTCAACCTGTGGGGCGGGCCCCCCTAGGGGGTTGCGAAGTAACAAAAAGGAGGGCGCGAAGATGTGAAAAAAAGAAAACAAGAATTAAAAATATAAAAACAACTTCTGTTAAAACCAAAACAAATTACACTACATTCTGATACTAGAACAATAAATACAGAATTAGATAAATGTCGATAAAAATTAAGTAGGTATAATAAAATATGCATCTACATTTCAAAAAAATGTTAGGGGGGAGCGATTAAAACTGTTATGAAAACGCGGGTCGCAAATACTTAAAGGTTGAGAAACGCTGATCTTGAGGATTCTGGCTAGGGTCAAAAGCTTGTGCCATATATTGCTCATATATTGCTCAGACTATATAATGCACTGGTGAGACCGCATTTGGATTATTTTGTGCAGTTCTGGTCACCACACTACAAGAAAGACATGGCAGTACCTGAAGCTGTGCAGAGGACAGCAACCAGATGCACCCCAGGACTTAAAGGACTTGTACTCAAACAGACACAGAGATTTAAACCTATGTTGTCTCGAGCAGAATGTGTATGGAGCTAATCTTCAAAATCCTCAAAGCTAACAATAAAGTGGAGCCAGCAGAATGCTTTCAGCTTAACAGTGAGTCATGTCCACCAGTCCACCAAGACACCAGTAGAAATTAAGTTGGCATATCGGACTGAAGTCAGGAAGCACTACTTTACACAAAGTGTAAAGAACCTGGAACAATCTATCAAGACATGCAATTGAAGTTAAAGCCTTGGCAACCTTGGCTTTACAGTTAAGAAGCATCTGAATGAGATACTGGGACAGCTTAGCTATTAACTAAACAAACAGGCTTGATGGACTGAATGATCTTGTCTCATTTGTCAAATTTCTTATGTTTTTATTTGAAAAATACCATGCCATGCCATGCCATAGATAGATAGATAGATAATTGATCCAAATGGGAAGCTCCAGGTCCTCCAAAATATTTGCATTTGCACTGCTTCTTTCTGTTGCAATAGTATCAAGCTTCATTTTATATTACACCTTTCACAGAGAGACAATTAATGATGGACACAAAATACCAATGCAGAGTTCAGGAATATAAAAAAGTAAAAGATGCAGAGACACGTTTGTGACACTTTTGAGATGCCATGATATGCTGCCATGCCTAGTACTTAGTCCATACTTCCTGGCAAGGCCACATGCCAGACTGTTGTGCTTTCATGGGTAGCTGGTTTTCAAAGCGAGGAGAAGTCATACTGTTATCCATTTAATGCACAACTTGGACTGGTCAGGGTCATAGCTCTCCAGTTAAACCAAGGTTTTCTAAATTACCAAAAGGTTTAACCATTGAACTTACAACATTAGAAGATAAAAATCTCAAAGCAGCTACATTTTAAAAAGATAGACTGTAAGGTCATGTGAGGAAAAAATGCGTTTTTCCATGAGTTATAAATCATTACGTTTTGGGATAAGGGTTTATAAATTTACAAGCATGACTGAGATAGTGATCATGAATTTATATGATCCCATGTGATTGTACTTTTTACCACAAACATGTCCTTCCTTTCCTGTTCCAGTATTTTCATGGTCATAGACAGAGGCAGTTGAGTCATCACACATCTTGAAGTTGAATCTTTGAACTGAGGGACATAATCTGGGGCCCTGGTGGGAACCCACCTAGGAGACAGTAACAATGCCTGTTGCACCTCTCCTCTCAAACATGCAATATCCCTATGATAAATACTTTTGATCTTCCACTGCTCTATCCATTTTCTAAACTTAACTCACCAAACCAGATTTTAATCGAGAGCAAGAGGCATAAGAAAGGAAGCAGCTCTGTATAAGAAGCCATTCTGTCTCCGGTCTCATTCATACTCACTTGTTCCCTGCCGAATTAGGCTTTACAGTTAAGGTGCATGCATTTGGAATGTGCTGTGAAATTGACATATCCATAGAAAAGCCAGGAAAAAAATTGTACGTTGAACTGTGTCATTAAGATCTGTGAAGCAGTAGCATTAACCACTGTCTCCAGTAGTTTAGTTTTAAAAAGCTGTCAACTTATAAATTGAATTTTCTTTCTACATTTAGTGGCTAATCTGAATGCACAAATCTGTGAACTGAGCAGTTTCTCTAGTTTGCTAGGGTACAGCGGTTGGCATCGCATCAAGTCTGGCGTTTGAATCCCAGCCCAGTCACTGTCTGTGTGGATTTTTCCAAATTTCAATGTTTCTGTTCATTCTGAAGAAGAAAGGAGTATAGTAATTAAATAAAATAGGAAATTGAATGACTTAGTGAGGACAAGTATCAATAGGACATTATACTATCTACTATTATTTTAGGATTTGCCTAGAAATGGGAAAGGTGAAAAAAAAAGATAGCAATATATTTGTCTTGATCTGCTCAAGGTCTAGCCTGCAATCTAAGGTGTACAAAAGGGCTACTCGTGTATCACCCCTGGCCTATAAAAGTGCCTTGAAGCCCAAAGTTTGTCATTCCGATTAGCCACAGGTGACCTCATTTAAGCCCACCGTGATATGAAAAGTTTCTGAGTGGCTGTCTGCTGAATGAACACATTTTAATTTTGAAGACCAACAGCTGGCCATTAAAAACTGCTGCGTCTTGAATATGCAACTCGAAAGATCTGTAATTAGTTGGATAGCATGCCATTTCATAGGCTCTTTTGAGGCATGGAAAATACTTAAACCTGAGTGAAAAAACACAAAAGCTCCCTTTTTATTTCTTTTGTTTTGCATAAAGCACAAGCTGAGTTCAGTAAATTCTTTTACAATGATCCATCTTGAAATGTGCAATTAGTTCTTAATGGACCAAAGCAACTGACATTTACAGTGGAGGTGTAGATGCTGTGATAAGTCAAGTTGATGGCCGTAGCTGGTGTAAACTGGAAATTCATGACCTGACTCAGCTTACTAAAGTAGCTGCCTTCTCATCAGATCACTAATGGAGGTTATTGAAATATTCCTTTTCTAGCACCCTGTGCTACAAGGCTTTAACCAGCGTGGTCGCTGACAAGGAACATGCAGTGGAAGAGTCCCAGAACCATTTGAGCTGCAGCGATGAGAGCACGGGGAGCTGGTCCCAGATCACCGGTGAAGAGGAGCCTCCAGAGGACACCAGCAGCTATCTGCAGCTGAGTGAAGGGTCAGTAAGCAGTGACCTTTCTTACTTACAGTTCCAGTTTGTGCTATGTATGCCACTGCAAGGGTCTTATGAGGACTGGCTTTGTCTGCTGTTCTGGGTTTTACCACATATACACACACATATACTGTATATGTGATTTTGTTTGTTTGTTTTTTAGTTTTACATAAGTCTCTAGTCCATTGAACAGAATGACAGTGACTGCATGTCTGCCATAAGTGTAAATGATGAGCTTTAATAATAATATTAATAATTATTTATATTTATATGGCACTTTTCTCGCTACTCAAAGAGTTTACACAGTGAGTGGAGAGCCACTTTAAACACCACTAATGAGCAGCATCTACCTGGATGATGCGATGGCCGCCATTTTGCACCAGTATGCTCACCACACATTAGCTGTTTGGTGGTGAAGGGGTGAGAGATAGTTTATTAGAGACAGGGGATGATTGAATGACAGGCTGTGATGGGCAATTTAGCCAGGACATCAGGATATACCCCACTCTTTATGAAGGATGCCCAGAGATCTTTTATGACCATACAGAGTCAGGACCTCAATTTTATATCTCATCTGAAGGATGGCACCATTTTACAGCATAGTGTCCCCATTACTGCACTAGGATCCAGATTTAGACCTAAGGTTAAGCGCCCCATTCTGGCCTCCCCAACACCTCTCCATGAGAATTACAAGCAAATTGTCCTGCTTCTGTCTTATTTGATCCATCATTATCCTGAGCCAACTTAGATGAATTCAGCAACCAGTCCTGAATGGCACGCACATTTGCATTTAGAAATCAACCCTAAATGTACTTGTTTGGGATGTGTGGAGAAGGCAATCATGCCCTGACAAAATTTAATGTAGACACAGGAAGAACATGCACACTCTACGCAGACATTGACTGGGCTGGGATTCACATTGTATATTATAAAAATTCATTACTTATATTACCACAAGAAATATACAAGATGACTAGATCTATAGACACAGAATGTACAGTATACTTGTATGATATTCACTGTTCTGCACATCAAATAGACACATTCACTGACCCCTTTAGTGCATTTTGTGTTATCTGTAAGTAAAATCAAATAGGCAGTTTTTAGGTATTTTTTACTTGCCTATGAAACTTTTCTTAACAAAACTCTGCTAACATTCATGTCTCATAGTTGATGTATTGAAACACGTACAGAATATGGTGAAATTAAATCAATACATGAAACTGACTCAATGCAACACATTCACAATGGCTTATGCCCAGTGCTCTGCCATTAATCTAATTGAAGCTGAGGTCAAATGAACATTAAAGCTCCACTACAGGATTGCACCATTGTTGAACAACGCACCATATTGAGATTTCTTTGGGCAGACAGTGTAAAACCTGATGAAATTCATCAAAGGATGTTGATTCAGTTTGGAAGTGAAAACAGCATGACTCAATGAAAAGATCATGAATGAGGAAAAAGGTTTCATGCGGGAAGAACAAATGTAACTATCGAAGCTCGATCTGATCATCCATCAACATCACATACAGAAGCTCAGATCAACATGGCAAATGCCTTCATCAGTGAAGACAAACAGATTATGTTGTCTGTTATTGCTGCTGCACATTTGAATATCAGCTGTGAGTCTGCACATACCACAGTCCATGATAACTTGGGGTACCATAGAATTTGCGTAAGGTGGATACCCAAACAGCTTACTAATCTGCCAACATTTCTCAATGAATTTTAGCAGGTTTCATTTCTCAGCATGGCACATTGTTCAACAGTGCTGCAATCCCATGACTTCAATTAGACTAATGGCAGAGCACTGCACTCTGCATGTTTGAACCACCCATAAGCCATTGTAAAAGTGTTGTATTGAATCAGCTTCTTTCTGTTGTGGTTACCACATAAATTTCAAATCTCCTTTACTTTTTGATTTACCCTTGTATATTGCACCATGTGATAGACTAAGATAGTATGCTGATGATACTTTTGTAAATTTAAGAATGCATTCCTTGTCTTCAGTCTCTAGTTTTCTTGCTATTCAACTTTACTCCTGGTTCCCTAACAGCTCATTTTTGTTACCCGTTTTATATTCTGCACATTTGTAATATACAGAGTGACATTTTGCTGTTTGTTTAAAATTTGGATTTTAAGGTGTACATCTGAGGCTTATGGTATTTAGTGAGTCAAGTTTACACAAGCAAAATGTAACATTTGTTTGTTCTGTTGAACCTCCAAAAAATAAAACATAGAAATTACAGAATAAAAGCTAAAAAAGCTCCAAAACATGCAGAGCAATTCAACAACCTAACAAATCAGTTTTCACAAATCAGGATGTGAAAAACAGCTTGGAGACTACTGCTCCTACTATTTAGACCACCACTGACATGAACAGTCTATAAACTCCTTACTAAAGGTATTTTTTGTTATGAAGACATATGGCACTGTGGAGAAAGGAATTCCTAAAGCTGTTTGAGTGGATTTGACAGCACCTGACCTTCCAGATTTACTGGAGGTAAGTGCTACGGATAGCTGGTCATCAGTGGAGGTCAATCCTAGTTTCTTCCACATCACCCTCTGGCACCTGCTTGCCAGGTCAGCGATGTCAATGCCATTAATTCTGCCTGCCTGTTGGGTAACCTGCTAGTGTTTCTTGATATTTTGGTTGGTCTTCAAGACAGATTGATTGATGGATTTGATCATACTGTTAGTAATAAAATTAACTCACGCTTGACATAGTTTTCAGTCCACACCAAAAAAAAATCAGCTAAACAAAATAGAATTTTTTACTCAAAACTGCTTGTGCCTCACTTTTTTCCATAACTTATAAAGTATAGTAACTTACTATACTTTTAAGTAAAAAGTAAATATACATTTTCTGACAATTTTAAGGATCTAGATTCTCACATATACTTGTTATTGCATATGCTGCCTTCTAATAAATATGTGTACAAGGAAGACAGGGCCTTTGAGAGCCAAATGCTTGTGACATGTGTTAGTGTAACTTGGTCAGTGTTTGGAGCTAAACTGGTTAGTCATAATTATACATATTTACAGTGCCCACCAATAATGTTGGCAACCTTGGTAAATAAAGGGGACATGGGCTGTAAAAAGTTTTTATTGGTCATTCCCTTGATTATACAATCAAAATAGTAACACAGATCTAACCTTTGAATGAAGTAAAACTGAATGTAAAAAGAAATTTGTGTCATAAAACAAATATCAAATATATGTGTGCCACAATAATTGTGCAGCGCCCCCTTTGCCTTGGAGGACATATGACAAGGGATCTGAGACCATTGCTCCATATAAAATCTCTCTAGGTTCTTCAGATTTTAATGTTGACGCTTATTGACTCTACTCTTCAGCTCATCCCACAGGTTTTATGGTCACTGAACAATATTTCTGTTAATTTCGAGGTGTGCTTGTCCTGTTGGAACGCCAACCATAGCCCAACGTAAGCTTTTTGAAAGAGGTACAGGAGTTAGGCTTTGGATTTCTATCTGATGATACTTGATGCAGTCCATAATGCCCACTAACAAGCTGTCTAGGACCTCTGATAGAAATACAGCCCCACAACATCAACAATCCACCACCATACCTCACAGTCAGATGAGGTACTTTTCAGTATTTAGCTTACACCAAACCCACCTGAGGTATTATTTTGGCTACAGATCTCTGTGTTTCATCTGACCATAGAGTTCAGTCTCATTGACAGCCCCAGTATCAAGAGGTATTTTTCTGGTGACCCTCCCAATCAACTTGTGGTTATGTAGGTGGCGTCTGGTCATATTTTTGGAAGGTTTCTGAACCCGAAGCCCAACTAACATCTGTAATTCTACAGCTGGGATGTTTGGACAATCTTTGACCTCTTAACCCTTCCTCCTCACTTTGTGTTTGGTTACAGGCACATGTTCTCTACCAGGCCAATTGTTAACATGTCCAGTTGCTTTAAAACTTGTTCCGATAGTGGAAATGGACACTTTCAACTGTTCAGCTATTATCTTATAGTCATTTCCTGATTTCTGCAGCTTTACAACCTTTTGTCACACATCGTTACTGTGTCCCTTTCCCATTTGATGGAGACTAAGGGAATTTGGCCAGTGTGTCACCTCATATTTATAACCCAGTGAAACATGAAGTCATGGCTAATAGATTACTCACTCAGTTGAACTTAAAAACATAATATACAAATGGGAATATACTTCAGTTTGATTTTGCTCATCAGTATATGTGACTGCTGTCTCATAGGTGGAAAATGACACAGCTTTAATTTAACTGTACATAAAATTAAGGAGCATAGTATTTTTGGTGGCTGTTGTTAGATTTCAAACCACATCCTCACTGGTTCAGTCTTTCCTTCTAACACATTTGCTGAACCAAAACAGACTTGTGTGTCACTTTTATAAATGTATATAAACAGTTATACTGCGTCCCTTTAATTGTAAGCTGCTTTGGGACAGTGTTCCCTATAGAAGATACACAATAATTTGTTTATGCTCAACATGACAATAACCAACTATAAAACAAATGTCTCCAATGTAAGCACTGAGATCATCCTGCTGTTTATTTTAAAAAATACTTCTTCAGTGCATGGATTTTTTATAAATAATTACATTTACTTAAATTTCATGAGCCCAATATAAAGACAACAGTGGTAATACTGCTGCCTCACAACTAGGAAACCGGGCTATTATCTTATAATAGGTGCTCCCTGTGTAGAGTTTGAATGTTCTCCCCATGTCCACATCCAAAAAAATCCTCTGGCTACTCCAATTTCCTATCACAGTGCAAAGATATGCATGTTAGGTGGATTAGCATTGCTAAATTGGCCCCTGTGGCAGTGTTTGTGTTCACCCTTCAATGGTATTTTTCCTGCCTAGTGCCCAGTGACTGCTGGGATAGGTGCCAGCTGCCCCATGATCCTACGATGGTTAGATGGAATCTAATTTAAAGGGCATTAAATGTAGGACTTAGAATCAAACCAGGATTGTTCTGCATTGTTTAGCTACTTATTTTAAGTTATTTAAAGAACACTTCTTTAAAATATCAATGGCAAACACTGTATATTTTTTGTGTGTCATACTGCAGCTCTGAGCATAGCATTTTTGGTAGCACTTTAGGATGGGGCTATCATGCATTTGTTACTAAGTTAGTCTTGTCACTTACAGCTGCATTACAGCGAACTCTGGAAGTGCCTTTTCTAAAGCCATCTTGCATTTTTATAACATCTCCACCCAATGCTGTTGTCAGTATCAGCATACAACAAGAGTAAATGTATGTCTGATCTCTTCCCAGTGAGTAAAGAATGTGCAGCTCGGTGGTTTAAGTCCAACACTTTAACCAATTTTGTCATGTAAAGGCTAGACGAGTCTATTTAATAAACAGAAAGCCTTGTAAACCATGGCACCAGAAAGTGGGGATGTGTTACATGTTCTCCTCACACATTGTTTTATTTTCAAATTTTCTGAGAAGACCTGAAAATACAAATGTCATAATACAGAGTATCTGTGACAATAAAGTTTACTTGATTTGACTTAAGTTAGGTAATTAGTTTAACTGAAGAAAAGAAGCAGCATGAATGCACCCTTAATCAATGTTACCTTAATTCAGAACTTTTGTGGTGAACCACTTCCCGATTTGCTTTATGTGTGTGTATCAGCAAAGCTTACTGAAACACATGGGCAGTCATGAGACCTGCTAAAGTCAGCCAGTGTTGTACCTTTGTGTTTTCCAGACAAACTCCTTACCCCGATTGCTGCTCTTCCAGCTCTTTAGAGTGTCATCCGTTATATGTTCATTTACAAGTCAAAAATTATTCTTATAAAAAGCAATACCAGGAAATATGTGCGCAGCCTCGAGAAATCCTAAGAATGACCTTTGATATGCCCAGATTGGACGTGACTTTCAGTTCAATTTGCCCCCTGAGTTTCCACTTATCTACTGTTATCTTCTCTCTTCCTAATATAGAGCACATCCCTCTGCATTGCTGCCTGGGTGGCTTGACATTTATTAAGACTGACTCAGTGCGCTAAAGTGTAGCTTTGTGTCAGGTGATGCAAGACCGCTTACCTGACAGGCGTCAAGGGGGACAGACAGCAGGAATGCAGCGAGCAGATGCCTTAAGAGATCACAGAATATCTTTAGGACATGAGGGCATGACAGTGGAGTACCTCATCACTCAGTGAAGAATAGTAATGAATAAAATGAGTTCTGTCATGATTAAAGGAAGCCGCTGCTGCCTAACAGTTAATACTTTGGCCTTCTGTAATTCTTTAGATGGCACACTTTATTTTAAAGCTATTCTAGAAATTGGCAGTATAGTGGTAATGCCACACGGATCCAGGGTCCTGGGTTCCAATCCCAGTTCTGGTAGGTATCCTTGTGAATTTTCATCTTCTCCCTCTGTTTCTGTGGGGTTTCTTTCCAGTATTCCTGTTTTCAAACCCCACCCAACACCTCCTGAAAAGAGGTGCAGGGCAATTGATCTGGTGACTCCAAAGTGACCCTCGTATGAGTGTAAGGGATTGAGCTGTGTAATGGACTGGAACCCAGTCTCAGGGCTGTTCCCATGTTTACGTCATATGCTGCCAGGATTACCACCAGCCACCATTGACCCTGAATCAGATTTAGCATGTCATACCAGTATCTGGAATTAAGATTTTTTCAGTGTAACTTTTACAAATACTGTAAGTAAAATAGTCAGATCCAGTATACAGCTTGACACATTAAAGTAACAGTTTGCTAGTGTGGGGCTTTTACATTCTGTTCAGTTATTCGCAAGTTGAAAACACTACAATGAGTGGGCAAACAGTTTGAGGAAAGTACAAAGTGGGACTTTCACATCAGCAGCTCGGGGAAGAAACCACACAACAGGGAGCCTTTAACACAGATACACACACAGTAATATGTCTTATGAGCTTCAGTGACAATGGAAGATGTTTAAATAGAGCTCTGTGCCTTGAAAACAAATCAGGCTTCAGAGCTATGGCTTTTCAAACCTGCTCCTTCTGTGTTAATATTTCTAATTATAATACTGCATATGAATTCTATAACAGCAGAGAATCACAGATGCTAGGTTATGTTCCATGTGGTGTTACTAATACAATGTGCTCCTACTATACATCTAAACTTCCATTCATGTCACTACTTTAGTAATAATTCTTGATATTTCAGTTAAAGTGTCAACATTGTTTAACACTGTTTCTGCCAGCAATGACACCAACTGATCATTCTGTACTTCTGTACTCACCCCTTTCACTCATTCTTCAGTTTTCTATTGTAGGGTCAATTCTACTGTTCTTATTACTGCTATTACTGTTAATGCATCATTCTTCCATACTGCTGCTATTGGAATAAATAATACTGTATTGAATAGTTTCTAACCCCTGTCTGAATTTCCATTGTCAAACCTACCTTATCCAATTCAGAGCTGAATAGAACATATGTCTATCCAGGCAGAATTTGACCCAAGGTATGACCAACTGTGAATGGGTTGCCAGTCCATGGCAGGTCACATTAATGCACACCCACACTCACTCTAACATATGTCTGTTTTAAAGTCTTCAGTTAGTCTGCTAAATCTGGACACTTGTTCTACATGCTTTTCTCTATTGATTTTGGTAATGTGACACTTGCTTTTCTGTTTTTTTGCATCACTCAGTCTGATTCTGGCACTTCTGCTTTGTTTTCAAGTTCAATAATTTTTTAAAACTGTTTCGTCTTTCATTTTGGTTTGATTTTTTGGTTTACAGTTCCCATCTTTGAGGTAAATGTGTTAATTGTTAGAGACATGTCCTGTAAAGCCATGGCACGACACAATGGTTGAAAAGGTTCTCCAGGGAATTACGTACTCATCCAAATCCTGGATTCCAAACTCTTACTAAACGACTTCTTTGCTGTTGTTTTTTCACCACAATTTTTGTCTCTTGTTTTTCATTGACACTTATTCTTTATTTGTTCCCTCAGTACTGACCCTTTTTTGACTTTCGTACTTTCTGCTGGCTCACTCTCAAACCCGGTCTGCTTGCAGACATTACACTAACATATGCATCTTTTGGATGTTTGAGAAAAATCAGAATGCTCAGAGAGATATCCATGTAGGCACAGGGAAGACATGCACACTTTACACAAATAGTGCCCACCTCTAGAAATCTATGAGTCAGAGTTTGCCTACTTAAAGTGGGCACTGCTTCACAGTAGTTGGAAATCTTCTTATCCGTTTATTCAGGTGAGGGTCCCTGGCCTATTCCAGCAGCATTGGGCTCAACTTCGGATGGGTGCCAGAGAAAGTGCTCACACTCACACTCACACAGGACCAATTTGGAATTGAAATTTAATCTAACACACACATTTGTGGGTTGTGAGGAAAACTACAGTGCCAAAAGGAAAATCCACTTAGGTATGGAAGGAATGTACAAACTTTACAAAGATGGTAATAGGGCGAGGATTTAAATCCAGGACCCAAACCTATCAAGTTGTGCCCATTATTTGTAAATACACTGCAGTAAAAAGTAATTAACATAAATGCATTAATCCATCATTCCCAATGATCCTTTCTTTAAAAAAGGATCTTTTCAAAGAAAAATCTAAAAGTAATGAATGATTTCTAGGTCAGTGCATTTGTATTTAAATGGTATTCATATTAAAATGAAATCAAAGTAATTTGCAGTCAAAATTCAGTCCCTTGTTGCTCCAAATAGCTGTGTTTGCTCCTTATGTTGTTACACACAGTTGTCTGATCCTAAAGTGTTTGGATGAGCTGTGAAACTTCATAAGGGGGCTTCTACTGGAGTCAAGTTAAAGAAAACTGATGTTAAGTGTTTCACAAAGTCTGTATTGCAGTAAAAGTAAAAGTGCAATTTTCAGTTCACTCCTGTCTTGGCAGTTCTGATCAGCTAAAGAAAGAAGCGCACATTACTGTATGTATCGTTAAATCTAGGGTAGATTCATATCCAGTGTAAGAGGTAATAAAAATAATAAAAAGTAAAATATGATAACTTTTAGGACCATGGAGAGCCCCAGCACATCCCAGCAGCATCACTGCAAGGAGGCAGAAACCATCGTAGGATGGACTGCCACTTCTCGTAATGTCATTCATCAAGTTTAATAAGCATAGCCTGCATCAGAAATTCAGATGGCATCCTCAGTAACAGTTTAAGTATGTGGTAGTCTGGGGACAGCAATGCAACAAACAAGTATTTTGTTCCTTACTATAGTGTGCCACTCACTTAGAGTAGCCATGCACAACATTGGCATGAGGCACAGCTGAAGCCAGCAGGCTATGGCTGCAGATTGTCCCATTTATAGATTACTCCAATATAATGTGCCCTCTTTCAGTGTATCACACACAGAGAGAGGGGTATCGGATAATCCTATAAAAAGTCTGTGGATATTTAAAACATTGGACTGTGGCACACACACCATCCTGGCCTTTCCTGTGGTCTTTTGAACAACCCAGCAGTTTTTGGAGATTTGCCTTTTTTTCCCACCTACTGTATGCATTATCCTCAGTTTAGGGAGTAGAATATGTTGTGACAATATGGGTCTGATGCCAGGGGGCAAGAAATTTAAGAACAAAACAAAGATTTGGTTGTACAAGTGATTAAAGCCAAGCAGAGCACACAGATCAGACAAAGACAAAACTGACAAAATCAAAGCGAATAGATGATAGAGCAGAGCTATTAAAAAGAGAAAAGAGTGCACAAGGGACTCAACATACCTGAGATCAAATGAGCCCTAGTTAAATGTGAGACTGACTAATTAAACAGAACAGCAGCCATCACTCGGAAGCAAGGAGGTAAAATGAACTCCAAGGGGAAAAGTGAGAGTAGTCAACTGGCTTGGCATCAAAATACAACTCTTTACTGCATATGTATAATAAACTTGGACCCAACGGGGACATAATCATATCTGTAAAAGGGGCATGGTCTTTGTTCTACTATTTATATGGCTAGAAACTTTGAAATTAAAACAAATAATTGGTTTTCTTTAGTAAAATATACAACGTTGACAGCCTAGGACTGTACTGTGCTGATGTTTTTCCATTAGGTTCTGATTAATACTATTAGATTTACTTTTGCTTGTGTTTAATACATTCATACAGTAGGCTAAACACTGAGGTTGAAGAAGTTGAAATGGTTTTGAAGGTAGGGGTTAAGATTTTACACGATGATACCAAGGATTATGATGCTGACCCTTAGCCATTACAAAGATTTTTTTTAATTTAAAGAACATTTACTATTTTGCCTACTGGCAGTCAGAAGTGTTCACTTGTTTATTAATTGGCTTCTGTTAGTAAAGAAAAATAAGGGCAGGGGCCACTAACAATACTTCAGCACTTCTTTTACAGCAAACAAGATAAGACGAAATGTATGGATTAGGCCATTCTACACTCCTGAACATCATAAATAATTAAAGCATTCAATCAAGGTTTCTAATTAATCATACATTTTCCCATTGATCAGCTTGTGTATTCTGGTGCATTGGTTCACAGAGAAACATTTTGACTCTTTTTACCCTACTCAAATGCTCCTGTAATTCTGCCTTTTAAAGTCGCCACCACCCTTGAGTTATAACATCTCTGCAAAGTGTCTCCTTAGTCAGATGTAATTGAATCCAAAATATGAAATCCACCCACTCAATTCTGCTTAATTATTCTGTCACCAAAGAGTTTACTTCAAAAAAGAATGTCTTTTCTGCTTCACTCACAGTTTTAGTGAATGTCTCCATTTTATGGGTGAATTGTTAGCATGTCCCAATAACATTTGGAATGGACATCAGAATCTGGATTTTTGGGATGACTGCAGGCTTTTAACAGTCCAAAAAGAAAATGCATGAGGGTGTTGTCTAAGATCTGGCCATGTACAATGTGATACCCCACCAAATATTCCACTGGATGGAGCTCTTCATGTGAATAATGGAAAGAATATAACTTGTAGCCGCAATTAAAATGCTTTTTTACTCTTAATGTGCAGTGCAGAGGGTTTTCCTTAAACATGCTAAGTTCTTTATACCAGTCAACACTGCATTTATTTAACTACTTAATTTATCTAAGGTTATAAAACTGCACTTCCTTAGAAGGCTGGCGTCTTTCAACATCTGCAATAAGATGCTGTAGATGTTCTATCAGACGGTTGTAGTGAGCACCCTTTTCTAAGTGGTTGTGTGCTGGGGAGGCAGCATAAAGAAGAGGGACACTTCATGCCTGGACAATAGTGAGGAAGGCAGGCTCTATTGTAGGCACAGAGCTAGACAGTTTGACATCTGTGGCAGAACGATGGGCACTGAGCAGGCTCCTGAATCAAATGCATCCACTGAACAGTATCATCACCAGACAGAGGAGCAGCTTTAGCATCACTGTCACTGTCCTGTTCCACTGACAGACTGAGGAGATCGTTCCTCCCACACACTATGAGACTCTTTAATTCCATCCTGGGGGGGTTTGTAAAAACGTTAACATTATACAAAGTTATTCTCTGTTTTACCTGCATTTTATCACCCTTTAATTTAATATTGTTTTTTATCAGTATGCTGCTGCTGGAGTATGTGAATTTCCCCTTGGGATTAATAAAGCATCTATCTATCTATCTATATATCTATCTATCTATCTATCTATCTATCTATCGAAATGGTGTGCAATACCACTGTTCCAATTTATTTCTGCTTTCTCTGTTACAGAAATGGAAACAGCAGCACATCAAGCAGTCTGGGTCTTATAGAGTTGGAGGTTTTTCCTGAAATTACAGCACCATGTATTATAATCAGGTATAAATTTCATGTCAGTGTTTTTTTTAACCATTTGTGTCCTTAACTAACATTTTCAAGGAAAAGTTTAAGGGGATCTACATAACAAGGCATATTGTATATTTTTAAAAAGCAAGTTTACCAGTGAAATTCACACTATGAACTGTTGGTTAAACTGGCATGCACCATGATAAATGACAAAAAAATAATAATAATGTTAAACTTTATTTCTTGGGTCATGCCACCAATCCTTATATAAGAAAAATTAGATTTTTTTTTTACAAAATAACTAGCCATAACATTTCTCTCTATTTTAAAAAAAAAAATCCTGTGAAATGAATGACTAGTAGACGATACGTGATGTTCACATTAAGATTTCGAAAGACAAATAAAAGAACCGCGAGACAAAAGAGAATGGGCAAAAAAAAAAAAAACAAAACAGTAGTGTAAAGGGAAGCAGCACACACAGATACAGGTGGCTCAGTGCACATCATTCAATGCACAAAACTTAGATTTACACAATAATGGAACATGCACTATGAGAATCTGTGGACCTGCAACAGTTAAAGCAACGACAAGTTTAATTGCAAAGAAAACACAATTCGGTCAGGTATATATTAATGATGATGGAGAAGCAATCACAACGCGAGCAGCAGAGACACAAAGTAGAAAAAAAGGACAGCAGCTGTAAAGGCTTTAAAAAGATTGAAGGGCAGTGCGACACCCCTCACCGTGCGCGAGCAGCGTTATACATCCTGCAAGAAAGAATTTAACCATGCCCGGGGCCGTAAATAAAGGACAAGTATTGTTTTTAAAACGTCACACAAAACCAGGCAGTGAGCCATCATTTAAAACAACTTCACGGACATCTAACCTAGCAGTTGTTGGATTGCTTGTGGCAGACAAGCATCATGTGCTCCCAGCTCTTAAAACAACGACAAGAGACAAGCAAAACGTGCAGCTCGCCAGCAGCAGGAAGACAGCAGATGATGCGACGGCATATCCTTAGCATGCGTTCAGCCACCCCTCCCCTTCACAATGCGAGCAGCGTTATACATCTGCCGAGGAAGAGATGTAACCACGCACAGGGCTGAAAATAAAGGACAAGTATTGTTTTTACAAAAGTTTTTAAAGTAAAATTGAAAATAATGCATATGTAACAATTCCCAAAAAAATAACAATCTCTTTAAATTGTATATTGCCTGCCTAAGGTAAAGTCATCCCTGATGGAGGATCGCAGGAGTCGTGGTAAAGAGGGGTTCTTTCATCGGATTAGTTCTATTTTAGATGTGGAATGGCCAAATGGGAGAGGCAGCTTGATGAATGAGGTCTCCAGGACTCTAAACAAATCCAAATCATATTATGTGATATCATCTAATGTGAAATTCTACTCCGTAATTCTAGAATTTTAATTTTTATACTGTATTGAGGATTTATTCTGTTCTATGTATTGTACTGTATTGTATTGACCCCCTTCTTTTTGACACCCACTGCACACCCAACCTACCTGGAAAAGGGTCTTTCTTTGAACTGCCTTTCCCAAGGTTTCTTCGATTTTTTTTCCCTACAAGGGTTTTTTTTCGGGAGTTTTTTCTGGTTGTCTTAGAGGGTCAGTGTTGGGGGATATCAGGAGACAGGGCATGTTAAAGCCTATTACGGCACTTCTTGTGTGATTTTGGGCCATACAAAAAATAAACTGTATTGTATCCAGTAAACCAAAAACGGGGGTTGGCGGGCGAAGCGAGCATGGGGCAGAGCCCCCTAGTAGAAAATAAATAATGAAACATGTTGTTATGATCCATTTTGCTGAAATCTGCACAGCTGGAGTGGTATTGAAAATGAAAGCCACAGTGAGATACATGGATTTGGCTGGATGTATGAAAGACACTTGATAAAATGAACCTTAAATAGTTAAACATATGACTGGATGTGTTTATCGGCAAGTACTTTGAAACTAGAGACCCTAGGATACTGGGAGGTTTTATTTATTTATTTACTTTTATTAAGCCCCACTGCATGGATCCATAAATGTGACTAAAGATGCCTTTATGATACAAGTTAAATTATTAACCTTTTTCTTCTCTGTTTCATCCTTCAGTGTAACATTTGCATGAGTGCATTAAATACATGCTCGACACAATGCTTAGACTTAATAAAGGATAAGATCAGTTATCAAGTTCAGAAAAGTTTAATTTCACTGTAGTGGAAAAAGAAGCTGAAGCCCAAAAACCTTCTTGGCTTATAGCTTTGTGTTAAATAAATAAAAAAAATGAATTGGAGTTACATGTAGGTGAACATAAATATGATGTTACAGCAGGAATGGAGATCTGGATAACACCAGGAAATGGAGATAAGCATTCTTCCAAATGTACCATGTCCTCAATAAACATTGGGAACCATTCTGATACATAAGGTATTATCCCCTGCTAGTCAGGTAAACATTAGGGCTGGAAAATGGCAGCAAATTCCCAGATATGGCCTAATATAGCATAAAATAGAAAAGCTGAGGGTGCTGGTCATTTACATAAGAGATGATTTGAATTCAAGGTTATGTAAAAATATGCCAATGAGGATCTTTGGATTCAGGTAGGCACTAGCAAGAAAAGAGACTTGATATAGACCAGATAGAAGTATCAATATGCAGGTTTTTATTAATATTAAGAAAGCAAGTTTACAGGGAATGGTTTGGCAATATAGGACTTTATCTAGTAGAGGGAATGGGGAAAGCCTTATAAAAAGTAAAACTTGGGAACAAGAATTCATAGATAATGTCAGTATGTATAAATACCATGAAGAGAAGAAGATTATTGAGATTGAATACTCTGCAATAGCAAAAAAGAATTCACAGGTCAAGGTGATTGTGCTCTGGAAGAACATGTACATGAAAACTAAAGCCATTAAATTTAATATTTAGTAAGAAAATTTTCAAAAAGAATTCAGCAGAGTCTGAAAACAGTAATGTGGGCCAAACCTTTAAGTGTGGAGACAGCTGAGTAATGGTGTGACAGGTTTCATGTATATCATATATAATGTAGAACAAGATAATTCCAAGATTTAGAAGTATTAGACAACTTCATATTAAACAGCAAATGGATGGCACAAACAATTCAAATAAAGTCAGTGTTAACAATAAGACCTATGGATATTAGCACAGGAACAGTAAATGGCAGTTGGAAAGACATACCATAGAAAATGTATAAAGTGAGTCAAAGGGAGTCCTTTAGTGTTTTATCTCTAAAAGAACAGTTGCACACGATGTAAAGTGTATTGGGAACAGTATGTTTAATATTAATTATGTAATAAAGATATAACACATGCTGTAAATTACTATTCTTCTGAAGTTTTCACATGAAAAAGAGGTCGTAATCTCTCAGCAGCTACAGAGATATTAAGGAGGTACTTAGTGATTTTGCAAATTGTAGAGAGAGGGACATGCTGCTGAGATTAAAACTCATTGCACACTGGAGAAATTCCTAAGGATTGGAAATTGGTCTGCTGATTCAAGTAACTAAAGGCCAGTTAATAAGGGGAAGATTGGGCACCACATGTTCAGAGAGGCATATTAGTAAATAGTCAGTATTGGTCTAAATGAGCAAGATCGTGTTCAAATATACTAGAATTCCACAAGAAGGCAGCAAGAGCATTTGATCAGAGGTATACATATAATATTATATATTTTTAGATCGAGTCTCATGTGAGAGGCTTTTGATCAAACTAAATAAACATGAAGTACAAGGTATAGTGCGAAAGTGACTTAGACCCAGGCTTTAGGGAAAGGATTGTCTTCTGAATTAGGTGATTTTCAAAATGGTGTCCCTCTGGGGTCAGTTTTGGGGACATTAAACTAAGTGGAACGGTGAATATGTTGGAGTCACTTGGAACATTCCACATGGGTCTAGATAGAATACACACTTAATCAGATATGTTGCTGATAAAATATAAAATAAACAAATTCAAAGTGTTGCATGTAGGAAGTCAAAATGTTAGAATTGAACACACAATGGGATGTCTAAAAATTGAAAGCATCCCTTGTGAGAAAGATCTTGGAGTCGTTGGTGGACTCATCACTATCAACATCAAGACAGCGTACAGAAGCAATTAAGAAAGCTAATAGGGCATTACTTTAATTAGATTTAATATGTGGGTACACGCCAAGGGAGATTATGTTTAATTTATATAACATACTAGTAAGGCCTCACATGGAGGACAGCTTTCGTCTCCATATTACAAAAAAGCCATTGTAGCAGTAGAGAAGGACCAGAGAAGAGCGACTAGACTGATTCAGGGACTGAGAGGTATGAGCTATGAGGAGAGGTTGAAGAAGCTGAACTTTTTGCTTGTACAGCAATTAATTTTTTAACACTTGCATATTAGTTATAGGGTAAAGTGCACTACTGGTGATTTTATTTCTGTCTGTGTTGTTTGTTTAGTAAGTGAAATGTGCTTTTTACATACTATTGTGAATATTGAACGTGTAGCATATTTATCTTTCAATAACATTTTTGACTATGTTGTTTTCAACATCTGTGAATCTGTTAAGGAAGGTTAATGATGGAGGAAGTCAAAGACACAACTATATTACATATTGTTAAAGCAGATGTTATTTATAGGATAATAATATACCCATTACATGAATATACCATCTGACTGATTCTATTACCTCAAATTTTAGTAGTAAGCATTTTTTATTACTTCCCTGTTTAGTGGACCTGAAATTGAAAGTAAAGTTTCACTTAAGTAGTTGCTATAGCTACATTTTAACCAAAATATCATTGGCACCCTGAGAATTTTATTTTTGTTGGCACTAGTCTTGGCTAGACGTAGAGGAAACAGTATTCCCCAGGAGGGCAGGTTTGAGATATGACAATGCAGTTCTTCACTGTTTTAAACAGTGTTTTGCACTTTCCTGGAAGTCTCGGGCAGTCTTTTCAAAAAGATTTTCTGGTGTCACAGGGAAATCTGTTTTATGATTACTCAAACAGGTCCCAATAATACATTTCTCTGCAGTGGTTTCCACCTACCATTAAAACAGGCATGCGCTGCGAGTATTTGAATTTAGGTTCAGTGGGTTCAATTGTAGATGGAATGGGTGAACAGAAGGATGTTGTTTTATGTCAGTTTCCCTTTTTTTTACACTACAAAGGATGATATCTTTATCACATAAATGATAGAGTCAACCAATTATTGGATGTGGTCTTTTGCATCGAATTGGCTTTGGAGTAAGGAAGATACTGTATATAGTAACTGTCTGCTCTGAGGCTTGCAGTGAAACTGCCACCAGGCATTTACAAGAAAAATGTAGACCCCATTGCCTTTCTATTGCTTCTTTCTTGTTTCCCCAGTCCGCAATGAAGCATGGATTCTTCTCTCTAGCTGGGTTTCCAAAGTAGTCAATTTTCTCATAAATTACTTTTGTTTGATCCATCAGTTTGCTGCATATTTTCCAGCTCAGAAATCCTGTTACAGTGACTCAATGAAATGTGTTTGAGTTATGTATTATAATGTGCCATCATTTCCCTCTAGAAATTTACCTTGGCTTTTATTACCTCTTTAGGAGCTTTCATCAGAGCTTGTATTATTTCAAATTTATGGTTCTGACATGAAACACTTCATTTTTTTAATACTCATCAAGAAACTCTAGGGGTGTGCTGCTGTCTCACTGTGGTGGACTAAAATCTCATTACCATTGAATGCTAGATCCGTATTTAAGGCCATAATGACTAATTCAATGAGATGCTTTTGGAAGCTGCCTTCTGCGGCTGTGTATCGTATTCTGTGGTATTCAGCTAATTTGACTTACTGCCTTCTGTCTCACAGGTTTATTTGTATTAAGAAACAAATACATAAACCAAAATGAACCAATTAACAAAGTTAAAAACATTGGAGGAATACAAAATCCAAAATAACAAGATTAAAGTTCCTGATTTCTGTTATCCATTTTTCCAATTAGTTGGTTATTTTTTTTAAGCACTCTAATGCAGTACATGGATGCTGTGTGGAACTTGCCACCATCTTATATAGGAATGCTGTAATGACATCACATATCATGTAATAGTAAATGCATGGCTAGCAATAAGTGCAAATATTAACAACAATATGACTGCAGCCCTGTTTAGAAAGGCTGTAAATGGCAGTGGCCACAAGAAGAGAAACAAAGAAAATGATGAATTGAAGGTAAACAATGGTAAACAGTAGTGATGAGTGAAACAATTCAGGCACAATGCAATTCACAACGAGCAAAATCTGTGCCATTAGCACACATATTTCCAACTCATCTGCCACTTTTTTCTCCATGTACAAAAGCATGGGTAACTATATACTGGTGCAGACTGGAAAGGGAGCTGCAACTAGTGAGCACTTGCCTGCATGTTTTAAGGGCAGTTCTTTTCACCTAAAATGCATTGGATTGAGTGTGTGACCACCAGCAAGTCTCTGAAGGATCCTAGCTTTGATCAGTAATCTCCATGTTTCTTGCCAAATATTTCCCATAAAACTTACTTTGAGCAACATTATAAATTATTTTATATTGTAAACTAGATACCAGAAAGAATTAATTTTGCACTGTTGTTCATTCTTTTTAAGTGAAAAAGATGAAGCAGATGTCCAAAAAGATAAACTTGAGAATTTGGATGGTGAGTAACACATTCCTTCTGATTTGTCATTTGTCAATTGAAGAGCTACAGTTATGTTCCAGTATAACTTCTTTAAGGCAGCTATAAAAGCTTCTCAAAATGTCACATCCTGACCTAACATTTGAGTTCACTTTGCAGCCTAAGTGTGAATGAATTATTCAGGAAATGGTAAGAGTTTGTGAGTCATGGGAAATGATAGGTTCTGTGGTGTTATATGCCACCGACTCCATTAGTTTTTGATGATGACTGCTGTCACATAAACAGGGGTTGGTTAACACGCAGTGCTCTTTCACTAAGAGATGGATCTGAGAGCTATGGTTTGCCCACACCGGTACTTATGTACTTGTACAAAACAGAGGTTAACTTGTAATCTAAGATATTTGCAAGTGTAGGATACCACTTTGAGAATGACCCAGAAAGCTGAAAAGTAACAAAATAGTTTCTGTGCTCAACTGGAAATTCTGCAAAAGTCTCAACTTCTTTAATCTTTTTTTTTTCTCTGTGGTCTGTTTGTATATTGTACAGAATGCACATCTGGACTATCAGTTGGAACAAGCACCAGCAACAAGGACTTGCTTATTTTGAACTTTGACATGGAATCCAAATGTGTAAATTCAGAGCTACGCACTACTCTACAGTGGATAGCTGCATCAGAGCTAGGTGTGCCCACCATATACTTCAAGAAGTCCCAAGAAAAGGACATCGAAAAGGTACTACAAGCAGTAGGGAGAACGGCAGGGCTGTTGTTTGTGTAGCACATGCATTCCAGTTTAATTGCCTTCCATGTAGTATTTGCATGGTCCCCTTGTGTTCAAATGGATTCCCTCTGGTGTCTGAAAATGTGGTGAGGTGGAGGTGATCAGTATTGTCCGGGGTAAATACAAAAGTTTTTGCATTGAAAGGGTACATTCAATAAGAGAATATCCAGCATTTAAATTTAAAACCAGCAAGAAAAAAGTCATTCCAGTAGAAGAGAGGGTTTTAAAGAAGTGAACAGTAGATATTCTCACTGTCCCCTAAAGCCAACATTAAAGTTTTTAAAAATTTTGTGTTTATTGCAGAAATGATTTTAGTAATTAAAAATAAGCTTAATTAAAAAAAAATAATGTGGTACTTCTTAAGAAGAATAGTGCTACCCCGGTCCTTCCTTTATGACGGCCTCCCAGTCTGGAAAGGGCCCTGGCTGTCTGGCACTATATATATATATATATATACCATTATAACAAAACTTGCAGGACCATAAAAATATTTTGCTTTAATGGAAATTTAATTATAAAGAAAATGGGGAAAATACATGTAATTCTAATCCTATTATGGGAGCTAAAGCAGGGCAATCACCTGTGCCACAGCTCCTATTCTGAATGAAGTCTTGACACTGTACCTGCCTTCTCTATACAGAAACAAAGTACCTGTATTTTCCTTGAAAACCTGGATTCATCATCCTGTCTGTCATGGAACTCTGTGACCCAAACTTGACAATATCTGTATAAAAAAACAGTGCTTCTTAAACTGCAAACAATATTTTTTTTGAAAATGAGACTTTTTTTTTCATAGAATTACAGGTATGAAAATACAGAATGAAAACAAGATGTTAGATAAAGATGTAGTGCAATTCCAAAATGCTTTCGCCACATGATTTTTCTTCATTCCGGAATTAACTTTTTCCAGGATCGTTCATTTTTCTTTCAGTATAAACTGATGCCGTTTCTCACTTTTTTTTTTTGTTCATTTCAAAGAAACCTTTGAGAAGCGCTATGAAACTCGAACAGTACGGTATCCACACAACTGCTCATGAAAACGCTCAGTGGAGTACTCACTCAGAATTCAGCTAGATGTATGATGTTGCACCTACACACTTGCCGAGCCTGCCCAAGACGGCTTAAGATCGTAAACTTTGCAACAGACTGTAGCATTCTGAAACAATAATACAAATAATTTAATTGTGTACCTAAATAATTAACCACACATCCAGTACTGTGTTTATATACTACCTTTAAAGGTTTAACATTTCATATTATGCAGTTCAAAATGATAAGCCACATGCCAATATGTAGCCCTGGTGTTCAGTTTACTGATTTACACATACTGGCATAGGCGCAGGGGAGGGGGGTTAATGGCAGTCCTGGCAATGCTAGAGAAATTGAGTGAAAGTAAAAATGAAGCTCTCCTTTTTTTCATTTCATGTTTCTGTAAGAAGAACAAATCAATGTCATATCATCCATCCATCCATTATCCAACCCGCTATGTCCTAACACAGGGCCAACACAGGGCACAAGTCAAGAACAAATCCCCGGGCAGGGCGCCAGGTTACCGCATGGCACACACACACCAAGCACACACTAGGGACAATTTACAATTGCCACTGCACCGAACCTGCATGTCTTTGGACTGTGGGAGGAAACCGGAGCACCTGGAGGAAACCCACGCAGACACAGGGAGAACATGCAAACTCCACGCAGGGAAGTCCTGGGAAGTGGGAACCCGGGTCTCCCAACTGGGAGGCAGCAGCGCTACCCACTGCAC
Source organism: Polypterus senegalus (assembly GCF_016835505.1). NCBI lineage: Eukaryota > Metazoa > Chordata > Cladistia > Polypteriformes > Polypteridae > Polypterus > Polypterus senegalus. Next base: position 145,742,009 of record NC_053154.1, on the reverse strand, counting down.
CACCGTGCTATAAGTGCTAAATAAGTTATCTTTGAAAAGCCAAAATAAGTCTCTTGTCCCTCCGTATTTAACTTGCCAATCTGCCAGGTAGCTTACAGTGCCTACTGGCCTAATATAATGACAAAGTTCTATGAAATAGAAGTGTAATGATTGCTTGATTCAAATTTGCAGTATCTTCACTAATTTATGCAAAAAATGCAGCATAACTATTTATTTTACAAAGTAAAACAAGAAAAGGCAGCAACTGCGACAAACAAAATGGTGGTTCAAATATAACTTATAAAATGAATCAAATGAATTAATACAAATGAAACAATAATCAAGGTAAATACCGAGCACAAAAAAGGAAATAAAGACTCATTAAAAAAAAATAATAATTGTTGCGCCTACTCATAAATCAAAGGTTTTTCAAAATTTAAATTAATACATAAATCATGGTAGGACTCACACAGGCATTACTGGCACTACAGCCCAGTGCATAAGTGTGATGAAGTGGGGTGTTATTCCATGACAGTGACCTGTCTCTTCAGTGCTGACAACCTTCATGAAAAGCTCCACATGTCCTGCTTTGACACCTTAACAATTTTCATGTAATCTGCTATCATTTTGTCAGAGCCAATTTCTTGATCCCCAAAGACACTACGCCAAGTGAGGTATTGAACAGGGGGCTATTGAGCTCATTTTCACGTCTATTGGCATATGGCGGACATGTAAGATGTACCCATGAGATTTTACAACTGCTGTGCTATGTTTCATTGTTAACCTGTCTTGTTTTTCTCGTAGTTCCTCAGTGTGGTGCGCTTCATTCATCAGAAAGAGTGGAATGTCGGAGATTTGTTCCACGCAGTGGTTCAGTACTGCAAAGTGCAAGAAAGAAATGAGGATTCAGCATCAAGTCTGTTTGATTGGCTTCTGGAGTTCAGATGAAAATGTTTCAAAATGAAACAAACGACATTTGTCGCCAGAGCTCTTCAGCCTTGCAGTCGTTGTGGTCAACATACTGTTGACCAAGGTTATGTTGTTTGTAACGTATTCATGTCTCAGAATGTATATTGTGTTTTAAATTGTGACCTTCCTAGCGGTGATATTGATCGGCGATTTCTAGGTGGAACGATCATTTGTCCACAAAACGCATCAGTTAAAACAAAAAGTGGCGCGTAAAGAGCCTGAGCTCTGGAAACATCGAGTCTCAATGCTGACCTGTTCTTGGGTTTAACACTTTGAAATATTTTGAATGAATTAATTTTGAAATCATTTCAAACCAAATTTATTTTTTAATTAATTACATACGAATACAGGATTTTTAAAGTCATTTTCGTTTACTGTAGAAGTTCTAAAGATTGCACCCCGTAATCATAAAGTATGCTGGTTACTGATAATAATTTGAAAGCAAATTTCGTATCTACAGGTTTGTCATTTTGCTGCTTTGTGTACAGACTTTGTAATTTTAGGATTTTGTTCATAGTTACACTGCATATTTGTCCTTCACTTCAACTTTTAATGGAATTAATTTATTTTAGATATATTTGTAAATACTGTACATTTGGGAAGATAAAGCCTAATTTAAGCCTGATGTATTCTCTGTAGACTAGGTTCTCACATAACCAGAAGTTCTACAATTAATGGATTTGAACACTTTTGTAATATAACAGAGTATATCTCTATGTGAAGCTATTTTATCAACACTTTTTTGCAGTAACTGTATGGCAACATTTCCTTAGCGTTCAAAGCACATAAAATGAACTGTCCGGTGTCCAATTTACTTCTGTAGTTCTGAATGTATGATTTTGAAATGAATAAAATGATGTTATGTGACTCTTGATGGCACCACTGTGGACCACCTTTTAGTGGATTTGTTCTTCTTTTTCTGCTGACCACACAATCACAAGAATTAACAGACGCAACGTGGTTTGATATCGAAGACTCCTCAAGCAGGTGTCACTTTGCATTGTGCTCCGGTGCTCTTGACGTTTTGTCCTGCGATGGTTCTGTGCACAGTAAGAGCGGATTTGCCTACTGATCGTTTGTAACATTCTGTGGTTACAACTCACAGTGAACTCTGTAAAACGTGTTAACTAGTTTGGCTGAATCCTGAGCTTTTGAAATGGCTGCTCTGTTCAGGGTTATGCCCAGTGCTGTCAAGAAAGGTATGAAGGCAGCTTCAATGTGAACTTAAAGGGAGTGCTCATGGAAGAAGCTCAAACTCCAACAAAACCAAGGCACCCTAACAAAGGGGAATCAGAAGAGAAATACCAAATTACAAGGAGGCTGCAGGTAATCAGAAACAACAATTGGGCCTTCCTACACAAAGATTCCAACCCCATCTCCCTGGTAAGGTGGCCGGTCCACTTTCCTGCTTTCTGATACACCACCCGCTCCTTCTGCCCTCTGTCTTTTTCCAGACTTTCCTTCCTCCTACCAGGTGAGCCCTTGCTAGAACACTCCCTAGGTGTGTCCCCGTAACTGGGGTCCCCAACTACTACCTAAAGTTCACATGTCCGTTATACAAGGTAAGTGGAAGCCATGTATAAACTTATGGGCCTCCACACTTCCATAGATCTGCTTAGCGTACACTTAATGTTCTCCCCCACTGTTCCCTGCACATGTTTGTGCCTGGTCTCCTAATATTTCCTTTAAGAAATACTCTGCCTAAATATGCTATGTTTATGTTATGTAAGCTACTTAGCCCATGTATTTTGAGTGATGGCAAGAAAAAGTTTTGTAATGTCATGTTTGCAATGCAGAGCGAAAAGAAAAATGTGTATAATAGAACCAAATGGTGAGCAATGATGACAACAAATGATGTGAAAAACATCCATGGCTCACGGCACATAATCCACTTTTCCATTACTCAGGCGTGGTTCACCGACAAAAGCGCGATTGACATATGAGCGCCGACAAAACCTCGACGGACAAATAAGCGGCAACAAACTCGCTAACTGGTTTTCGACAAATGCGCACCGTCAAAATCGCGAGAGAGGCCAAGAGAGTGGGACGCGTACGTGCTCATTATGTACACATTATGTGCTAGGTTATAACTGTTATAACTGCTGATGGCATGCCGCGAACAAATAACTCAGTCGAGGGTTGGCATAACGCATCGTATACAAAGTGGAATTACCAGCAGTCAGGCAGCTAGCAAGTCTAAATACGCTCAACTATCAAGACGTCTTGCAACAATTCTTCCTACATATGCAGGGCGTGACTATCTGCATGCCGTGTCTCATAATATTGACTTCTAAAATAAACATTATTATATATGCTTTAAACTAGTAATTCATATTTAATGAAACTTTCGCGATTTTGACATCGCGTTTTAATGGGCGCTATTTTGGCGCTCATATGTCTATCGTGCAAATGTCAGGTCACTCTCAGGCGTATGTACAACACATACATTCCTTTTTTGCTAAAATATTGTTAACTACATACTTCAAAAAAAAATCAGTGCACCTCATAAACAGAAAATGCATTCCCATAATAATATGCTTCTGAATTGAAGACAGGACCAGAGAATGAAGGGGAGAGACAGATCTTTATTTCAAAAGGACATTGTTATAGGAATGTTTATCCAGTTTATGATGCATGTAGATTTTTCTGGAAGCATGTATTTCCCATTAGACCCTCCAGTATTATGCTCGCCAGTTGGAGAACTTGTTACTTTTAAAAGGCCGCAGTTGCTGGATCTCACATCTAGGCATGGCAGGAGATGGTGGATTACACAACTCCCTCCCAAATTATTTCCTGGTGAGCTGTGAATTTAGTGAGGCTGACAATGAACACGGACTGTCCGTTTTCCCTCTCCATTCTGTTCTGTATGAAGAAGACGAGACACTTGTGCTGGCTCTGAAGTTCCAAGATCATTTCCACTGTTGCCGTCGTTTTTCTTTTGTTTCCTAAAGTCCGCTGTCACTCTTCTCTGTTGTCTTGTAGTTCCAGCTGAGTGCACACACACACACACAGGAATGGAGGCCTACCACTTAAATCAAAATCTAAACTGTTTGAATTACTCACGCCAAGTCATACAGTCCTAAGACTGCCTCACGGGTGGATGTCACACCACTCAACTGTTTTTCATCAGAGCACATTGGAACTGTCCACAACTCAACAATGTTATGAAAATGAATGGTAGAACTGAAAATCAGTGGCATAGTCAGGTATGGAGATGCCAGCCTAACTGAGCAGGTCTGACGCTCACCCGTTGAAAGTCGCCCACAAGGAGGCTGCCCTTGACACACTTCCCTTTACTTTTGCAATTATTTTTGCAACTCATGTTTTTATAGAAATCCACTGATATCGCCATCGCCACCCATTCACTCTGAAGCCAGTGGTGGGACTTTGCCATCCAATTCCTTAGCCACTATGCCAGACGGTGCACTTTGAGGCAGGGACCATGAAGCAGGACAACCCGCGACAAGCTTTACTTACCTGTGAAGTCCCTCTTTTTATGTGGAACCTTCTGCTCCGTCCTGGGGAGCTTTTGTCAGTTGAGAACTTTAGACATGGACTACCCCATCCAGACAGGCCAAGTTTCAAGCTGGCTTTCCTCATTCCTCAGTGGCTCACATTTCAAATGTCATCTTCTGCTTTTACTTGCAAAAAATAAAGTGGCTGTAAAATGTACATTTAGAGTGTCCATGCCAGTTTACTAAGTTGCGTTTATATAAAAAAACAGGAAACAATAAGAAAAAAATTATGTTTATTTTTCTAATAAGAAAAAATTTAGAAGTAATAAGAACCAGGGTGTTATAGTGGCACTTTATAAAAGTACTCAAGTCAGTCTTCACTTTAGCACAAGGATGGACACGGCGGCTTAAACACTACGTTTTCATGCCAGACTTGGCAAGCTAAACTTCGGCAACCTTTAGCAGAAATGGACTTCTGTTTAGAAGGAATGAAGAAGAGGACGGACAGTGGCGACAAGCTACATGCTGAGGGGCACACGTGCCTCTTGTGGTCTCACCGGCATAACTCGAACTCCTGGAGTGTTGTTTTGGAAGAACGTTTTTTTGGGCGCTACGAATTCCAAGGTGGCATATTGAATAACTCAGTGGCCATTTGGTTTCAACGCCAAATTCTGCAGGTGTTATCTTTACTTCCTAAAAGGAGGCAAAGGAAATAACAGGATGAAGACACATTAAAAGAGATTGATCTTTTAAAAAAAAATGGACCAGCTTCCCACGCCTACCTGAGACATGTCCTTCCGCTCACAAATCTGTCTGTAAATAGCAGTGCTGGATTATAATAACTTGCCTATATGCTTTGTGCAAAACTAGCTGTCTTCTAAACCTCAGCAACTGTGAACATGCACATGAAACCTTCTAAGTGGCTTCAGCCAACTGACAGCCTGCAGTCATGGCGCTACGCGCGCGACTCCTCGAGATACACCGCATCTGCCTTACCTGTTATGATGGTGTTGCCCTCGTAGTTAAAGGCACATGAGAAAATCTCGTCCAAATGTCCCTCAAGTACTTGGAGACAGCGGCCAGTATACGGGTCCCATATTCGTGCAGTTTTATCAGCACTTCCGGTTAAAATGCGACTTCCCTGAGGGCTGAAGCAGATCTGAAAAAGAGCATAACAGCGTCACCGTTTCAATTGAAATGTGTGGTAGGAGCAAACACGTGGGCACACAAAATGGAAGGCGAGCACCACATTCGCTTAATGTGGACCTTGGCACATTGCAAAAACTTCAATTGAAATCCAAAGTGTGGCCCCGTGTCACTTCTAATCTGCAAATCTTCATTTCCTGTCTCACCACGCCAATATCCTGCCCATGCAGGCTGGCCTGTCAAAGCCACTAACGTCGTCATCCTTCAGCAATTGTTTTTCTCTTTTGATTTATTTAAAGGAGTCCCCATTTCTGCCTCCTTTTCTATTCACAAGGTGAACTCAGTCATGTTTCGGTTTGTTTTTTTTATTCAAAGCATCTCAGAGGTAAGCACTGCTGCCTCGCAGATCCAGGGTGGCACATTTATGTCTCACCCTGGTTGCTTGTGTGGAGTTGTGTGTCTGTCTGGGTCTCCCTCCTGCATTGCATGGATTTGGTTAGCTGACTCTAAACTGGCCCAGTGTGATTGTGAGTGTGTGTGTGAGTGTGCTGACCCCTCCGATTACATTAGGCCTGCAGCTATTGACCATTTCTTATAATGATGGAGCCTGTGGAGCACAAGCCTGTTGTCCAAGAAGAACAGGACACGACACTCCTAATACTCAGTTGAACAGTGGACTCAGAAAGTATTATGATCCCTTCACTTTCTACATACTTTGTAGTTTAGAATTAATTTTAAATGAATACATTGAAATGTTCAACATTCATAGAAATATTTGTGCCCAAGATGGCAGCAGAATACTGTCCTGAGAGTTGCTCAGGCTTAACACTGTAAAAGTGGATCGTTACACGTCACCCCGAGTCTGACTCAGACTAACCGTAGTTGCATTGAATCCCAAGCCCGAGTTATACTCAGGGTTAACGCCAAGCATGTTAAAAACAGTGTGATTTTTTTTGGCATATTCTAATTGTTGCGAATTTTCTTAACTTGATGGTGGGCCTAATTCTTCCTAAACTGCCTCATTTTGATTGCTTGATTTAGCTTGTGCGATCATTTGTGAAATGGACAGGCTTCTGTGTGGTAGAGAGTAGGACAACTAGGGGCCTTCGAATCTCGACTTGACGTTTCTTTCCAGATGGACAGGATGGATGAGCTCACTGGGCGGAAAGGCCCGTTCTCATCGCAACTTTTCTAATGTTCTGAAGTGCACTCCTTCGCAATGCATTCTGGGATAGACTTTTTTCTTAATTCTCTGCTCTGGGATCTAAAGGTCTGCTAAAAGAATGGGTTTGTACGTCTTACTCCTGCACCCTAAACGCATCATTTATGTCCTGATTTTGTTCCAGTTCACTCTTAAACCTGAGATCCCAGACCTACTGTTGCTTTATGCATCCATTGTAGCTGGATCTCATCTCAGTAAAAACAACGAATATAACTGCCATATTTACGAATTTTGTTCCTTACAATGGCATTAAAAATCTCAGATATTACGCACACATTCTGCATCTTATGACGCTGCTGACTTGAAACATCTAGAACAGAGGTTCTCAACGTCAGTCCTGGGGACCCCCTGTGGCTGCAGGTTTTTGTTCCAACCAGCTTCTGCTTTTAATTGAACTCCCGGGCTAATTAAGTGAACTGATATTTCCCAAGTTCTGTGTTTAAGGAACAATATATTAATTAGAAAACTAAGTTTGCTAAAAAAAATTTTTTTTAAATGTACCAAGCAGTTATATAGGAATTGTTTTTCTTTTTAACAGTATTTTCATCTTGATTTTCATTCTACTTTTCTAGGTGTTCTAATTGTTTAATTAATCCATTATTTATTAATTAGTGGGTCTGACTCTAAAGTACTTGCAGCCTTTGATTATTCAGTGTTGTTTGCCTAGCGTGTCTGCTCTGCTCGTTTTAAGTTGTCATTATTAAGATACAATGAAAGAGGAAAAACTGCACAGAGAAAGGGCAAAGTATAATGAAATCAGCAAAAGAGAGTTAAGCATTTAAATCTCTAGCAAAAGCAGAAATATTTCTAAATGTCTTATAAATGTAAAAATCATGCTGCTGTGCTTTTCTGAATGTCGAATAAAAGAAAAAAAAATACCAGCTAATTAAATGAGCTCAGTGCTATCAGGTGTTGTCACTGATTAGGAATCTGTTTGGAACAAAAACCTGCAGCCACAGGGGGTCCCCGACATTGAGAACCCCGATCTAGAATAATAAGGTGTAATGCAAAACAAATATTAAGATGACAAGTGTATTTTATTCTTGTTGTAAATTTAATGTAGCTGCCTGCTCCGGCCCACCATACTCAACCGGTGTCCACCTCTCTCAAAGTTTCAAATTGACCCTTCAGGAGAATTGATTAATGTCTGCACTTAATGTCTTGCACAAACGATTTCTTCTGGTTTTTTCTCTGCAGTGCAGGCACAAAGACGCTCCGCATTCTCTTTGATTACGTCGACGTGTGTGTGTAGAGAAGGCCATTTTTGTGATGACCATTTTTCTGAATTTGTTTACAGGCTTCAGATTTCACCTGCTTTAAGCAACTGAGAACTTCATGCTTTACAGAAGCAACATAAACAAAAAAGTACAAAATTTAACAATACTTTTAACAAGCACAGCCTATGCCAGGGGTGTCCAACTCCGGTCCTGGTGGGCCGCAGTAGCTGCAGGTTTTCATTCTAACCATATTCTTAATTAGGAAGCCGTTTTTGCTGCTGATTAACTTGTTTTGCCTTAGTTTTAATTGACTTGACTCAGACCCCTTAGTTGTTTCTTTTTCCTTAGTGAGCAGCCAAACAATAATAAGACACAAAACAAGCCTCCACACGACCAGCTAACCTGAAAATAAAGAAAGGTGAAGGTCTCGGTCATGTTGGTCTGCTCAGGTCACCGAAACATGCTGATGGTGGTCTTAGAAAAAACAGAAAATGAACAGTCCGTTGTAGCAGAATGAGAGTAGCAACAAGTCAGGATATTCAATGACAGCTTTAATTAACAACAAGTAGTGGCTTCTCATTAAGAAACTGGTTGGAGTGAAAATGGCTGGAGTTTGACATTCCAGTTTAGCTGGTCATCTGTTCAATTCAGAGGACTGAATCTTTAAAAAACAGGGCTATTAAAATGAAAGGAAAAGGAGTTCATTAGCAGTGAAAACTGGGCACTGATTAGGAAAAGGGTTAGAATGAAAACCTGTAGTCACCAGAGTTGGACCCCCCCTGGCCTATACAAATGTAGTCCCCATAGTGTTTAACCTCCGTTTGAATATGTCCCTAAGTACAAGTTCTCAAATCCAAATCCTTATCTAATTTCACAGCCCTGCTTCGAAGTGAATACCCGCCAGACTGTGCATAAATAACACTCACAAGGAGTGGGCATAAGATGAACGTCATACAGACATCCTCAGTTTTAAGACCTGATGTCTTTGTGTCACCCACCCTTTGCACACTTTTCAGAGTGGGAGTTGGGGGACGTTAATGTTTTTTTTTTTTTGAGCTAATGAAACATGTTGTGTTTCATTAACCTAAAGGCTCATGTGCCTTAGGGGGCTTCATGGTCCTGAGCCTTCCCACAAGTGACTTACCTTTGAAATTTCACCCTCATGACCTTCCAGTTTAGCGATGCACTTCTTAGATGAAGCATTATAAACTCTTGCTGTACCTGTCATTAAAAAAAAAAAAAACATTAAAAAATAATAATATTACAGTGCTTGAATTTAACACCTAATGTGTAACAAAAAGAGAAGGCCAGTAAGCAGCAAAATGCAGGAATAAGAAGAAAAAGGCAGAATGGCCAATACATTTTACTGCACAAGTCAGAGGGTGAAAAAACTTGCCAGGCCATTGGCTTCTTACAGCCACAGGGTGGCAATACTTTGAGGGCTGCACTCTGTGAAGGACAGCTGGGTCCCATGCCTGGCAGAGACACCCCTGCTGCTTATGTTCGGGGGGAGCCGCCATGGGCAGTCCAATATCTCCCCCGGGACACTTGGTGGCAGCCTCCCTGGCCGACGGTGATTCCCCAACCACCCGCAGGGCTCCATGGGAGATGGAGTTCTCCACAGCTTGGTTGGGGCCCAGGGTGGGCTGTCTGCTTCCAACAGCCCGGCTGGATGAGTCTTCAGCCCCACCCGGAAGTGCAGTTAGGACCAGGAGGTTAATCACCAGGAACACTTCCGGGTGGGCTATAAAAGGGCCCAGCCACCACCACTCGAGGAGCCGGAGTTGGGAGGAAGGAGACGAAGCTTGAGGAGGAGTGGTGGTAAAGGAAGAAAGGTGGTGTTGCTGTGTGGTGGAGTCGTGTTTGGGACTGCGTATTGCCTGTGGGTCACGGGGAAGACGTGCGCCCACCGGTGAAGAAAAATAAAAGTTTGTTTATTTTTATACGTGCCTCCGTGTCCATCTGTGTCGGGTCAGGCGCCTATATAGTGCCTTTGTTACAACTCCTTAAAGGGAGCACCGAAAAGTGCTGGGCTGCTCACCTCTCTGTAACACAGAATAAAAAACTTCCCAGAAGGCCCGGGTGTTACTTTTTAGCTTATGAATCTGAACTTCCGGACAAGTTTGTGTTATTTCAATAATAATCATTTTCTGTACTTGTCCAGCTAAAGGATAAGCACAAGGGGCAAATAATTTGGCAAAATGCATTTAATGGTGGAATAAAGTACTTTACCTAGAAGAAATGCATTACACAGGCAGTAGCTAATAGTTGAACCCAGGACTTTGGAGCTGCCACTCTGTTGAAATGCTTTGTGATTCTGTGCAATACAAAGAGAGCACAGCGGTGCAGTGGTTGGCAAGGCCGCCCCACCGCACTTAGAACCTCTGCTGGATTTGAGTTGGATCACCACCTAACTGGAGTTTGCCCTTTCTCCCCTAGTTGTTGTTTTCCAGTTTCTATATTATTTTCTGTTTTAACGGCATGGCCCATAGGACCATTACTGCCATGTGGACGGAGTCCAGTGAAATTCTTTCTTGCATGGGCTAATCAACTTGAAGCACGTCACTGCTCTCCACGCCATGCTTAGTGAGCACATGAGGTTAAGGTCATACCAAGGACCGAGGAAAAACTATGATAAATAACACTCACATGTCAAGTATAAGAAACAGCTTTGACATGTCAAACAATGATTAGTAATTATACAGTGGATAAAAGAAACTGGGACATCCATTGCTTTGAAAGGCATAGGCTTCATTATGAATAGTACAGTACAACCTTGACATATAATTAGCCTAATAATAACTAAGAAGAGGAAGAAGAATAAAAGCATACCATCTGCTGATGCAGTTGCAATGAACTGCCCAGTGTAATCAAAGCAAACGTCCAGGACTTCTTCTTCATGCCCCGTCAGTGTTGCTAAGCGTTTTCCATTATTTGCATCCCAGAGCTGAAGATTAAACAAAAATAATAACTAAAACACATTTTTCCTAATTCATCAATAGCAAAAACTGTTTTTTGTTTTGCGATCTCCTCCACCATAACCTATTGTCTATGGGGAGGAGCAAAAGCTTTAGATTCGTCAAAAACTTGACATTTTAGGGTCTACTCTGACAACGAAAACATGGATATCTCGATGACGGGTGTGTTTCTGTCTGTGTATCACCGTTTCTTGAGGACGGCTAAAACAGCTGGATGGAAAAATACCAAACTCGAAACTAAAGCCTGTTATGAGATGTCGATGTGCGGATTCGTTTTTGAGCCAAATTGTGAAAGAAACCCTCAACTACCGTAATTCTGCAATGAATGATCAAATCTTCTCAACAATTGCTACCATAATGACCTATTTTATGATCAGAAAGATCAGCAACACAGCAGTAAATATTTCCTGAAATGTTACAGACATAATTGGAGTAACTTGGTTCTTAGGATGCAGAGGCTACTGGCGCTCACGTCTACATTTTTTGACAATGTACTGACTGCATGAAATATTAAGGATGTTGAAGTAAATCCTTTACTAAATGCACATTACACAATTAAGACAGCAGTAAAAGTTACCATCAAAGCACTTGCCGTGTGAGGTTCAGCGTAACAAAAACTCATTCATACAATTGAGGTTTCTTATTACATCTCTGAAGGTTCACTCAAGATGGTCACGCAGAACTGAAAATGCAGAGAGGAGTGCTGGGATTTTTTTAGGGTCATAGGTTGGCAGGATAAGAAATGGTATTTACTCCATGAGTTGGTATCAGTGAAAAAACATTGCAGCATTGGCGTTACCTGCAATTGAGCACCTTTTGGAGGGCACTCCGACTTATATACACGATGCAAAGACAGCCAAGATGTTTCCAAAATGGGGGATTAATTAAAGTGATACCAACGGCAGGGATGATTAAAGAAATAACACAAAATAAAAGATGGCCAAAACTGCCCCATTAGGCCTCTCTACCACAAGCCAGTGTTCCCAACTATCTACTTTGGGTGGCTTATTCATATCTCTTTCACAAAACAAACTCAAAATACCGTTTCCAGTCCACTCCCCATGTTCTCGCTGTTTTTATGGTCTCCCCATCTCCCAAGCAGTCAGCATTTTCCCTCAGCTCAGTTCATATGCAGTGAGTCACTGACCGGATTCGATTTGAAGAGTTATTGGCAAGCCCATATCTCCCAGCCACGTGGGTCATAAATGCCCTCTAGTGAGCCCTGATACCATTTTTTGATCCCTAATATGCATTTTTTGGGCACCAATCGACCCTGCCACATAATGATGCTCATCAACTTGCTATGTCCATTCCGTACCAGACCAATGCCCATTTTCCACCAGACAACTCTTTTCCAGCAAGACAATTATTCACATAGCTCTATGAATTCACCACATTGAATTGTGGCCCGGTTTGGACAGCAGTACAGTTATAAGTGCTGCTGGCCTGTGGTCTCACCATCCTTAGTTTCAATCCTGCACCCACTTACTGCTCTAACACGGGTTATTCTCTGGGTATTCTGGTTTTCCTACAACATCGCAAAGACATGAGGGTAAGGGTAACTGGTGACTTTAAACTGGCACCAGCGATTGGCACAGGGATGCGTTCCTGGACTGCATCTAGTACTAAACTGGAATAAGTGCGTTTGATAACAGACAGCTGGCAATCTAGCAAATGTATGTTAGGAGTGACGCCATCTTATCTCTGTTTTAATTAATTTAGTTAATGGGCCGATACTGAATTTTCAACATTAAGATGGATTTATTTAAAATCTGGGGATCAGAATCAGCTGTAAAGAACAAAGTAATAATAATCTATGATCTTACCATGCAGGTTTTATCCATTGACCCCGTGGCAATGAGTGAGCAATCCCAGTTAAACTGCACACTGCTGATCTCTCCCCGGTGTCCTATCAATGTGTGGACTCTCCTTTTAAAAAGAAGAAAGGATTTAGTTGAAAAAAAAGAAAAAAAAATCAACTCAAAAGATGTCACAACTTCTAAAGAGCATGACAGGTATATATTGAAAAAATTGTCCTGATTATTTCATGTGATTTTTATATATTTTTGGACAATGATTCAAAAATGAAAAACATTTTTGTCCATCACTCAACTCTTACTCACAAAACACATTTTTAAGCTATCAATTATATAGTCATATGAAAAAGTTTGGGAACCCCTCTTAATTCTTTGGATTTTTTGTTTATCATTGGCTGAGCTTTCAAAGTAGCAACTTTCTTTTAATATATGACATGCCTTTTGGAAACAGTAGTATTTCAGCAGTGACATTAAGTTTATTGGATTAACAGAAAATATGCAATATGCAGCATAACAAAATTAGACAGGTGCATAAATTTGGACACCCCCAACCAGAGATATTACATCAATACTTAGTTGAGCCTCCTTTTTGTAAATATAACAGCCTCTAGACGCCTCCTATGGTTCACAGACAAAAACGCGATAGACATATGTGCCCCGACAAAATTGCGACCGACAAATGAGTGCCAACAAACCCGCTAACCGGTTTTCGACAAATGCGCGCAGACAAAATTGCCACGACAAAATCGCGAGAGAGGCCAAGAGAGTGGGACGCCCTTGCTGCAATTCTTCCTACATATGCAGGGCGTGATCTTAGTAATCCTAGTAATTCATATTTAATGAAACTTTCGCGATTTTGTCAGGGCGATATTGTCGGTGCGATTTTGATGGCGCGTTTTAATCGGCGCTATTTTGTAGGCACGCATATGTCTATCGCGCAAATGACGGGTCACACCTCCTATAGCCTTTGATGATTGTCTGGATTTTGGATGGACGTATTTTTGACCATTCTTCTATACAAAATCTCTCCAGTTCAGTTGAATTTGATGGCTGCCAAGCATGGACAGCCTGTTTCAAATCATCCCATAGATTTTCAATGATATTCAAGTCAGGGGACTGTGGCAGCCATTCTAGAACATTGTATTTCTCCCTCTGTATGAATGCCTTTGTTAATTTCAAACTGTGTTTTGGGTCATTGTCTTGTTGGAAAATCCAAACCCTGCGTAACTTCAACTTTGTGACTGATGCTTGAACATCATCCTTAAGAATTTGGTTGAATTCATCAACCCTCGACTTTAACAAAGCCCCTAGTCACTGAACTAGCCACACAGCATGATGGAACCTCTACCAAATTTGACAGTAGGTAACAGGTGTTTTTCTTGGAATGCGGTGTTGTTTTTCTGCCATGCAAAGCGCTTTTTGTTATGACCAAATTACTCCATTTTTGTCTCATTAGTCCAAAGCACTTTGTTCCAAAATGAATCTGGCTTGTCTAAATGAGCATTTGCTTACAACAAGCGACTCTGTTTGTGGCACGAGTGCAGAAAGGGCTTCTTTCTCATCACCCTGCCATACAGACGTTCTTTGTGCAAATTGAGCTGAATTGTAGAACAATGTACACATACACCATCTGCAGCAAGATGTTCTTGTGGGTCTTTGGAGGTCATCTGTGGGTTGTCTGTAACCATTTTCACAATCCTGTGTATATGCCGCTCCTGTATTTTTCTTGGCCTGCCAGACCTGCTGGGTTTAACAGCAACTGTGCCTGTGGCCTTCCATTTCCTGATTCCATTCCTTACAGTTGAAACTGACAGTTTAAACCTCTGAAAAAGCTTTTTGTAGCCTTCCCCTAAACCATGATACTGAACAATCTTTGTTTTCTGATCTTTTGAGAGTTGCTTTGAGGATCCAATGCTGTCACTTTTCAGAGGAGAGTCAAAGGGAAGCACAACTTGCAATTCATCATCTTAAATACCTTTTCTCATGATTGAACACATCTGTCTATGAAGTTCAAGGCTTAACAAGCTAATCCAAGCAATTTGGTGTTGCAATTAATCCGTACTGAGCAGTTACATGCATTCAAATCAGTAAAATTACAAGGGTACCCACATTTTGTGCACAGCCAGTTTTTCACATTTGATTTAATTTCATACAACTAAATACTGCTTCACTAAAAATCTTTGTTCGGAAAACACCCCAATACTCAGACATTCCTAGTAAATGAAAGACATACCACCGTTATCTTTTTGGTTGGAAGTAAATTATTATGCAGGCTGAGAGGGGTTCCCAAACTTTTTCATATGACTTCAGTTCTCTAATTGTTTGCCCACAGTAATTAACTAAACACTGATATTTTATTTTAGTTATCATTTTTTGAATTTAATGTTTTTTAATATTAAAATCCACATTTAAAGCAAGACAGTTACTTTATTTGATAATAAAGTCAGAATATGCCGTAGCTTGAACTAAACATGGTGATGACTCAGAGCAGCAGGTAGCAGCAATTAAAAGATAACAACTTCCTGTTGGTACAGAAATAGAGGAGTTGGTCCCATACTTCTGGAAAGATGGAGCCATGGTTGACCACACTGACGTTAGTGGCCTAGTGGAGAAATCTGGCAGGTATCGCAATGCAGAATAACGGAGACTCTTCATAGACTCATCTAATAGAAGCCTACAAGGAAGACGTATTAATACAAAATACCCATCAATATTTGTTCTTCATTCTGTGCATTTGAAAGAAACCTAAGAGAACTATGAAAATCTCAAGACAAACATGTCTTCTATGTAAATGGGACAGCAGAGCCAAGGACTTTAGATTGGGTTCAGAAAGGATGGCCATCTAGAACAAAGCTACAACTTGGTGCCAAATCCATCTTCAGACCTAGCCTGGTGGGTCCAGCTTATGTGCTGCTACCACCACTTCATATTAAGCTTGCTTTATCGTCAACGCCTTAGCAAAAGATGGAGTCTGCCTGAAGTGTTTGTGCCAAAAAGCTTCTGGGTTTGTCAGAGGCTAAACTGAGAGAGATACATTTTTACCAGACTTGATATTAGAAAATCAACTTCTGATGCAGAATCTGAGGGTGTGATGGGTGATGTGGAATGAGAGGCTTGTGTATCATTCTTAAGTAAATGACACTTAAGTTTAAGAAACTGAGTTGCAACATGAGTGCCTCTTTTTTGGATTTAAATTTAGAATTTTTCCCTGAAAATCTTGGGTTGGTGAGTGAAGAGCAGGATGAAAGATCCCATCAGTATCCATATTGTATACATAAGTAATTCCATGCTAGCAATGGACCCGTGCAATTTTATAATGGAGCTTATATGTACTGGGGTTCAATTGTAGAGGAAAAGCCTTAAAACGCACTGAATATTCATGTTTTTCATGCCAATAATGCTATTGAGTATTGATCTTGATATTACACACATATGGCAAAATACTGTATCCATGTCATTTTACAAAGGAAAAAAAAAAAAACAAAACAAAAAGCAAACCACTTTAACTATAAAAAGAAGACTGGCTGTGCACTTCACTTTGCAGCTTGGCACCCTTTGAGCCCCAAGGGTGCGGATTCTCCTTGGAAAGTCGTCTCCAAGGACCTGTGATGGACTGCTGTGGCCCCTTTCCCAGCCAGGAGGCCAATGTAATGGAAGGACCAAGAGAAGCAGACATGCATGGGACACTGCCTCCCCCGGAGCACTAGATGGCAGCCCCCCTGGGTTGCAGCAGCAGCATCTCGGATTCCCGTTTGGCTCCATGGGAGCTGTAGTTTGGCAGAGGTCTGTTGGGTTCTGTGGGGGCTAGTTTGGGTTTCCACCACATCTGGGAGTACTTGCAGATAACGTGGATGAACCACCTGAAGTGCTCCCAGGTCCAGCATAAAAGGAGCCACCTTCCTTCACTTGGAGAGCTGGAGTTGGAACGAAGCAAATAAAGCTTACCAGGAGGAGTGGAGGTGGAAGGAGGGAGAGAGAGAGAGATAGAAGAATGACAAAGTACCGTGTGCTGTGCTTATTGCTGTGTTGTGCTTTGGGACTCTACTTGGGCAGGTGGGAAACGACTATTTGGAAGTGTTTCTCACGATAGCTGCTAAATAAAAAGTCTTGTTTTGTGCCACACTTGTGCCTGTGCCTGTCTGTGTTGGGTTTGAGTGGCTGGTGCACCCCCTGGCGGCCACACACAATTATTGACATTTTTGAATGCTGATGCCTAGGTGTGTATTGCTGTTTCTGTTCTGTCGACAACTACACAATAATAACTGGAAAAATCACATATTATGAACTCATATATTATTTCATTGTACATTAGTTTATTTAATTATTTCTCAAAAATATTGCCAGCTGACCCTAGATTAATACATGTATGTATCTCATAGCTTAGCTGAAAGACAATATTGAATATGTAAGTAGCATGCAATCAAGTGACAAGAGCTGAATAGATGTTATAGGCATACATTTGCACATTCATCCATTTTCCTAACCCTCTTACCCAGGGCAGCTGCAGCCCACCCCAGCAAGCATGAGACGCAAAGCAGGAACAACCAATGATCAGAGCACCAGACCTTCGCTGAGTGAACACAAACACACACACACGAGCCATTTTAGCAACTTCAATTTATCAAAGTTTAATCAGGTTGAAGTTTAGTAAAGATGTTTCAGCATAAGCAGAGTGGTAGTGAAGAGTTGCCATTCCCTCTACACAGCGGCAGAGCTTGCATGAGGTTTGCTCATTCTCTGTCTCGGTATTAGTGGGTGTCCGTGCGTTTATGTCCACAGCAACAGCGACTCATCATGGATTAAAAAGTGTAATAATTGGTTTGCGGAGCGTCCATCTGCTCTATTGAGCAACCTGCTTTTTTTTGGCGTGTGCACAACACACCATGGAAAATGCAAAGTGCAAGTGGCATTGCTCTTTCAAAAGTCTAAGGCTTTTATTAAAAACTAGCCAACCCGCAGCGTACCATACGCCGCATAATCAGGCCGGTTTTTTAATGATTTTTAAGCACAGGGAGAAAATTATCATTTGAAAAATCGGTAATGTAATAAATCAGCAAGAAAAGCAACTTTGTAACAATGCACGAAACGAACCAACACACAATCGTCTGAAGTGACTGAAAACTTCGCGCCTTCTCCTGCCAGACGGAGGGATGGGGGTGCACAGCGCAGAGTCTGGAATGGGAGGAGAGGACGTCCACTCGGCCCTCCATCGTGCTAGTCTGCTGATTTGTCGTTCAGTATGCACTGCCCGCTCATGTGCCCACCTCCAACTCGTCACTGGAGTTGTTGTTGTCTTTACACAGTCCAGATGCACATGTGACTCACATAGACGTTTCATTGCTCTGTGCGGTTTTGGCTGCTTTTCTATATATAATCCACCAAGACACCCGACCACGATAGTAGCGAGGTGGGAGGGGGGTGTGTACAAAGGGTAGGGACGCAACCAGTGGGAGCGTATGAGTCACACTTAGTGGGAATTCCACGGTTTGCAGCCCGAATGGGGTTCAACGGCTTACCCACGCCTCTCTGCGCCGGGTAGACACACGGTCAATCAAATGTATAATTATTTATTGAATGCTAAACACTTCTGGAAAACACGGTTGTCTAGAACAGGTTGGTGTGAGAATACAACAGTAAGTGAATGAAAAGATGGAACTCTGGAGAGAGCAAAATACAACACAATAGTGAACCCGCGGCATAACAAACGCCGCATAATTATTTATTGATGTTTGAACACTTCTGGAAAGACACAGTTGTCTAAAAAGGGAGGGTTTGAGGATACAACAGAAAGTGAATGAAAAGATGGAACTCTGGAGAAAGCAACATATAATTGTCTGAGTGAAGAAGACGCATGTTTGTCGCGAATGCGAATGCTGTATGTAGCGTGTCAAACAGTCTGCTATGGTGCACGCGTCGCGGTCGTAACCAAAACTCGGTTTTAAAGACTGCTTACTTCATTGTGTTTTAACCTCAGTTGTAAAGGATTGTTTTAAAGATCCCATGGGATACCCCTGGCAAACCGTTTTACATGCTGCATATGGCGACTCACCTCCGCGAGAAACATGCCTCTATGAACAGTCAAGGTGGCTCAGAGGTACATGAGGACTCTACGACAGACGAATATAAATGACGCCGTTCTTTCTGTGTTGTCGCGCCCAAGTTGGTGGGCATGGCTCTGCGAGTTGTCGTCGTATCCAATGGTCTTGGAGTTGGTGGGTGTGGCTCCTCCCTGCATGCGGCATAGGTATCTTACTTGTCGGCGGCTTAGTGAATCCACGCCCTTCCGCGTGCTTTCCATGGGTGTCTTGCCTTAGTGAATTATATATATATATATATATATATATTGTGAAAGCTGGCCCCGGCACAGACAGACGGACATCATATTGTCACCACACACCATTTATTTACAGTATTATTTACAGTAATTGTGCTCACGTGCACCCCAGTAGCCTTCTCGCACCGATCTCCCCAAGTCCAGGCCCACAGTCTTTGTGCCTTCCTGGCGCCTCCGTCCTCTCTCTCCAGTTCCGTCTGCTTCCACCCGACTTCCACCAATGACTGGAGGGAGCGGCCTCTTAAATAATGCCCGGATGAGCCCCAGGTGCTTCCGCCATCCTTGGCCACGCCCAGCGTGGCGGAAGTGTCGGCTGCCTTCCTGGCAGCTCTCCGGGCGCCACACAATGTCTTCCCCCCGGCACTTCCTGGTGTGGCGGGAGTGTCGGGGTTCCCGGGATAATCAGGCACCGGGGCGCCGCCTGGCGGTGGCCACGGGTCCCTACAGGGCTGGGCTTCAAAGCCCTGTACCTGAGGCCCCGTGCCTAACCAGGACGGACGCCCCCACTCTGTCTGGAGGAGGCACTCGCCCTCCTCCGGTCCTCAAGCGTCCCGCCGGGCTCCTGCCCGACCGGCAACCGCCGGGATAAACCGGCATCGGGCGCCGCCTGGCGGTGACCACGGGCCCCTACAGGAAGGGCTTCCATGCCCTCAACCCGTGGCCCCAACAGAACCAGGACGGGCGCCCCTCGCGGTCTGGAGGAGGCACAAGCCCTCCTCACGCCCTCCTGGCCCCGCCGGGCTCCGCCCGGCGGGGCCACAGTGCCCCACCGCTAGCGAGGACACGGGGTCGAGCGGCACAACCCGAAGGGCAGCACGTCCCCCAGCGAGGGTCCTACTATGTCCCCAGGGTCCAACACGGCACCCTGGGACATCCGTCTTCGGCACCCTCGCCCGCGCAAGCGTCCCCTGTGGTCTGCGCCGCCTACGCCTCGCTGTTCCCCAGCGGGTCACTGTAGGCCTCCCGGCGTGGAGCACTCCGCTGAGCGGCCGCGTCCAGGCGGGCAGGTCCCCGCCGACGTCGGCCTCAGCGCCGTCGGGCTTCGGGCCTGTAAAATAAAGAAAAGAGGGCCAGAAGCACAGCGAGGACACTCATCCCGAGCGCCCCGTCGGTCTCCGTATCGACCGTGCTCCTGCCCCCCTCCGACAGCCCCCAACTTGCCTGCTGAAGTCCGCCGCCGCAGGTTCCATGCCCGTCCGCTCGTCCGCGGCACCGCTCTCGCAGGCGGCTCGCCCAGCCGCCCAGGGATCTCCTCTGCTCGTACAGAGGACGGCCCTTCTCCGGACGCGCACAGCGCCGCTTCTCTCCTATCGGAGGAACCGGCATTCACCCTTCGGTTCCTCCTTCTTTTCTTGGACGCGCTGACGGTCTGGGTCTGAGCACAGCAAAAGCTCAAATCCAGCCCCGTCTGCGTCCAGGCAGAGCGACAGGAGACAGCTGCAGGCTTGAAGCGCAGGGCGCTAGGACCCAGGGCACTCAGCCGCCCCAATCCTACCAGCCCTTGCGTGTTCGAGCTCCTCGCCTCGCTAGCTGTCTGCACCGCCGCATCCGCTGTTGGGAGGTTGCCTACTGAGCCGGTCGTCCCGAATCGGTCACGCCATGTTCGCGAACCCCCTTGCTCACGGGAACGGCAACACTCACCACTCCCGCCGTGTTCTGCCTGCCTCCGGTTCCAGCGCCCGCGCCGTTCCTCCGTCTCACGCGGTGTCACTCCCGACGCGACCGCCTTCTCCATCAGCTGCTCGCACTGAGCGACTAGAACACGCAGCAACTCCTCAAAAGGGGCTTGGCGGGCGAAGGACTCCTCCGACGCACGCCGAGCGCTGGTGGAAAGAGAGAGACAGACGTCGGTGGGCTTACCTGTCCATCAGCTCCACGCGACGCCTGCCTCCTCTGGGCCACTCCCTCTGGCCCAATCGGGTCTCGGTTTGGCACGAGACTGGCGTTCCTTGGGCCCGCCTCTATCCAATCATCGGCGGGCACGCAAGACCCACCCGCCAATCCCGTGCCTGTCAGCGGCGGGACTTCCAGCCCGCGCCATCTTGTCTCCCCTGTTTTGGCTGCGGAGACGCCTCTTCGCCGCACCGCAGCTGCGGCTTCGACTCAGCGGTCTTCTCAGCGCCGCCGCCGCTGCCGACAGCCCGTGGCCCGGGCGTGCTCCTGCCACAGACGCGATCCGTTCGCCCTCCCCGCGGAGAACAAGGTACATCCAACCCGCAGGGCAGGGTACTCACCTCCCGAATCCCGTGCTGAGGCCCCTGCCTCGGTGTGGCCTTCATCGCCACGCCGCCTGGCTGTCCGTCTCAACAACGCTGCTCGGAGCCCGCTGCGCCCAGCGAGGTCCGTTCCTCCTCCGCACCTGGGGATGGCCTTTCTTCGTCCGCGGCGGTTTCGGGGTAAACGCCCGCTGCTGCACGGCCGCCCTGCGGCCAGTGTGTGGGGTCCGCTGCTGCGCCGGGCCGTTCACAGAAATATTTGATTTTGAAGCAGGTCCCCGTCTTGTACCAGACGGATCATCCGCACGACTACGCCACTGTGAAAGCTGGCCCCGGCACAGACAGACGGACATCATATTGTCACCACACACCATTTATTTACAGTATTATTTACAGTAATTGTGCTCACGTGCACCCCAGTAGCCTTCTCGCACCGATCTCCCCAAGTCCAGGCCCACAGTCTTTGTGCCTTCCTGGCCGCCTCCCGTCCTCTCTCCAGTTCCGTCTGCTTCCACCCGACTTCCACCAATGACTGGAGGGAGACGGCCTCTAAATAATGCCCCGGATGAGCCCCAGGTGCTTCCGCCATCCTTGGCCACGCCCAGCGTGGCGGAAGTGTCGGCTGCCTTCCTGGCAGCTCTCCGGCGCCACAATGTCTTCCCCGCACTTCCTGGTGTGGCGGAAGTGTCGGGTTCCCGGATAATCAGGCACCGGGCGCCGCTGGCGGTGGCCACGGTCCCTACAGGGCTGGGCTTCAAAGCCCTGTACCTGAGGCCCGTGCCTAACCAGGACGGACGCCCCACTCTGTCTGGAGGAGGCACTCGCCTCCTGGGGGTGCACAGCGCAGAGTCTGGAATGGGAGGAGAGGACGTCCATTTAGCCCAATCCATCGTGCTAGTCTGCTGATATGTCGTTCAGTATGCACTGCCCGCTCATGTGCCCACCTCCAACTCGTCACTGGAGTTGTTGTTGTCTTTACACAGTCCAGATGCACATGTGACTCACATAGACGTTTCATTGCTCTGTACGGTTTTGGCTGCTTTTCTATATATAATCCACCAAGACACCCGACCACGATAGTAGCGAGGTGGGAGGGGGGTGTGTACAAAGGGTAGGGACGCAACCAGTGGGAGCGTATGAGTCACACTTAGTGGGAATTCCACGGTTTGCAGCCCGAATGGGGTTCAACGGCTTACTCACGCCTCTTTGCGCCGGGTAGACACACACTCAATCTCATGCATAATTATTTATTGAATGCTAAACACTTCTGGAAAGACACGGTTGTCTAAAACGGGTTGGTGTGAGAATACAACAGTAAGTGAATGAAAAGATGGAACTCTGGAGAGAGCAAAATACAACACAATAGTGAACCCGCGCCATAACAAACGCCGCATAATTATTTATTGATGGTTGAACACTTCTGGAAAGACACAGTTGTCTAAAAAGGGAGGGTTTGAGGATACAACAGAAAGTGAATGAAAAGATGGAACTCTGGAGAAAGCAACATATAATTGTCCTTGAGTGAAGAAGACGCATGTTTGTCGCGGATGCGAATTGCTGTATATAGCGTGTAAAACAGTATGCTATGGTGCACGCGGTCGTGCGTCGTAACCGAAAACTCGGTTTTTAAAGACTGCTTACTTCATTGTGTTTTAACCTCAGTTGTAAAGGAATGTTTTAAGGATCCCATGGGATACCCCTCGCAAACAGTTTTACACGCTGCATATGGCGACTCACCTCCGCGAGAAACTTGCCTCTATGAACAGTCAAGGTGGCTCGGAGGTACATGAGGCCTCTACGACAGACGAATATAAATGACGCCGTTCTTTCTGTGTCATCGCGCCTGAGTTAGTGGCCGTGGCTCTGCGAGTTGTCGTCGTATCCAATGGTCTTGGAGTTGGTGGGTGTGGCTCCTTCCTGCGTGCGCCATAGGTATCTTACTTGTCGGCGGCTTAGTGAATCCACGCCCCTTCCGGCGTGCTTTCCATGGGTGTCTTGCCTTAGTGAATTATATATATATATATATATATATAGATACTGTTATTTGTACTGAGTACAATGAAAATCCATTTTGCATGAATCTCACTCTGTAGGCCATGTTAAATGTAATAGGTGAAAAGTATGGGCCAATTATTAAAAAATAATCACATGATTTGAATACACATCTGTCATCATGTCAAAATATAACCACTGAGGAAACAGAAATAAAGAAGCAAAAGTAGGATTATCAGCAGACTATAGCTTGGCAAAGAAAGCAGTGTGTGTGTCACAACACACCCTATGGTGACCTCTGCAAGTAGACATACAAGCAAAAAATATATCCTGTGGTGGACGGCCAGTGCCCACATCACAGAAGGACATGGGGAGAGAACATACACATGGAATTTCAAGGTGGCAGCCTCTCTCAGTTGCTACTGCACTCCAGATTCCCACAGGGCACTCTGGGACATGGAGTTTGTGGACTCAGCCCTGTTGGGTTCTGGGGGTGCTGCCAGGGGGTGCTGCAGGGACTGGGGAGCCCTACTTTGTCTGCCTCCCAACACACCCTGCTGTGCTTGCAGACCAGGCTAACAGGCCAACAGGGATACTCTCAGGTATCTCATAAAAGAAGCCTTCTGCCGCAGTTCCAGGAGCCAGAGTCAAGAGAGAGAAGACGAAGCTTGCTCGAGGAAAGATGAAGAAGAGAGAATTTTTATATAATGTGAGACACACGCATAAGCTTTGTCATAAAATGTAAGAGCAGGCTAGCTGTCTTTTTCCAATTTATAAAATTTAAAAACTATGCTTCACTATAAAACGCAATTTCATGTGGCAAATGAATATATATCATGACTTTGAAGAAATAACTTTGACTTGGAAAACACCAAACGTATGTTTTAACCCACTTCAAAACCCGTCTCTAATACTCTCCCTACTCATGTTCTTGATTTTTCTTGAATCTCTCTCTGTCTTCCTCTTCTGCTCTGCTCCACTCCCAATACCAGGCTCAATGGCTCTGTGACAAGGAGGTCCTTTTAACTTGCAGCGCTGAAGTACTTTTGTAGACATATGCTAAGTGCTTTTGGGCTCGGTCCTAGAAATGTCCTATAAGCCTTCGTTTGATTCAGGCAACACTACAAGAGAGCAAGGAGCCAAGCGTGAGGCCACATGCCAGCGTGCTGCCCACTTCAAGGTTGTACCACTGCTATCGTACTAAGTGGGGAGTCTAGCATACAGTTACATGCTGCCCTCTACTGGGTTGGAGGATAACGTATTCTTAGTAACTGTCGCTCAAGAGGAAGATATGGAAAAAGATGATCCACTGTGGCAATCCCTAACAGGAGCAACCGAAAGAAGAAGAAGAATACCAACCTCAAGGGTTCTTCCAATATTTCTGCACCTGTTAGTCCTGTCAGCATGTGTTCCTACTACCCTTCCATCCACAACAGTGTATGACATGCCTATCTTTACACTGTCCAGCAGCCATTTTTGCAAAGATATTGAACTTGGATTAACAGAATGTAGAAAATGGATGAAAGTTTGGTTGGGGTATAGATATTTATATCCAGGATATATATTCCATATGAAAGATTAATGCTGCATGTGTTCTTCTTCAGAAAATTAAAAATGCTCTCATTTCCACTTAAGGCTTAGCCTTTTTTGTTTCTTTTTTTTTGCTGGTATTCTTTTTTATATCCTGCAGCTAACAGATTCAACCTTCATTACAAATCTGTATCAAAGATTTCTCCAAGGTTTACCAACATGAAATATTTATAAAAGTAAGGGAAATACTGTTTTATCTATCTAGATCAATAGCCATAACATAAATAAATGCACACTTCACTCCACCAGAATCTTCAAAGGGCTACTCTGAAAAATAAACCGAAGAGGGCTTTTATAAGAAAGAACTCTCAGATATAGAATTTTCATGCCTGAGGAGCTTGCTTACCTTCCAGACTGAACATCCCATAATGAAACAGTATGGTCAAAGGAGCCTGTGATGATTTTATCTCCTGTTGTGTTAAATGACAACGAAATGATCTCTGCTGAGTGGCCCTAAAAAACAAGAGTAAAACATTTTTTTTCACCCTCAGGTTCTAAGAAACACTTTGCAAAAATCTCACAGATAAGAAATGGCTGTCTTTCGTAATGTTTTATACTGAAACAGAAAGAGGTTAGACTTAGAAAGCAGCTATGAAGATGAAATCTTTAGTAGATGTAGGCAACTCTTTTCCGATAACTTGTGCCCACCTGAGTGACTGGAGGACTTTGTTGGATTAAGGTGAAAATCACTAACAGAGACCAGCATGGAAAGGACCGTAACTTGTCATTCATCCAATCCATCCATTCATTTTCTAAAGAAGCTTTTTCATAAAAAGAGTATGAGGAGTCAGTGCCAATCCCAACAGCATCTGATATAAGGCAGGAACAAACAATGGATGGGCCACAGAATGTCACTCCCAGAGCTGACTGGGCTTATCACTCTGTATGTGGATTTTGCACGTTCTCCACATGTCTGCATGGCTTGTTCTCTCGGTACACCAATTTCCCACCCACACCCCAAAATATGAAGGTTAGGCTAACTGGAGTCCCGTCTGAGTCACTGTGGCTTTGCCTCTGTGTCTGGGTCCAGTGATGAATTCATGTCCCATCATAGTTGGGTGCTACCTTGTGTCCAGTGTCACAGCGATAGGCTCAGACCTCTATGACTAGACTAAGAAAGTTTAACAATGAACAGGCAGAATTCATGTAACAAACCCAAGGAGCAAAGAGAAGGACATGCAAACTCCATTTGGACGTCCTGAATCAATAAAAATGTTTCTTGGTCAGAGTCACAGAGCAAATGGAGTTTCTCCTCAACCCCAGCAAATAGCAGATAACATGGAATAATCTGGAATGCACGTTGAAAACACACCTACAGTTAGGTCCATAAATATTTGGACAGAGACAACTTTTTTCTAATTTTGGTTCTGTACATTACCACAATGAATTTTAAATGAAACAACTCAGATGCAGTTGAAGTGCAGACTTTCAGCTTTAATTCAGTGAACAAAAAGATTGCAAAAAAAATGTGAGGCAACTAAAGTATTTTTTTTTTAATTTCAGGGGCTCAGAAGTATTTGGACAAATTAAATAACTGGAAATAAAATGTTCATTTCTAATACTTGGTTGAAAACCCTTTGCTGGCAATGACAGCCTGAAGTCTTGAACTCATGGACATCACCAGATGCTGGGTTTCCTCCTTTTAATGCTCTGCCAGACCTTTACTGCAGCGTCTTTCAGTTGCTGTTTGTTTGTGGGCCTTTCTGTCGAAGTTTAGTCTTCAACAAGTGAAATGCACGCTCAATTGGGTTAAGATCAGGTGACTGACTTGGCCATTCAAGAATTGTCCACTTCTTTGCTTTAATAAACTCCTGGGTTGGCTGTATGTTTTGGGTCATTGTCCATCTGTATCATGAAACGCCGCCCAATCAATTTGACTGCATTTAGCTGGATTTGAGCAGACAGTATGTCTCTGAACACCTCAGAATTCATTTTTTTTTTGTCCAAACAGGACGTATACCAAGTTGGACTTATTCCAAAGCGGACGTATACCAAGGTATCACTGTAGTTAGATGAGGCTTTTTTTAACTTGAACGTGAACGGGAAGTTTGCAAATGGCTAAAGATTAGTTGAGCATACTAAAATATACAAATTATATACATTTTCAGAATTTGGGGTTCACAGTCTAATACTTCTAGCTTCAGAGCCAAGTCAACATGGAATCTGAAAATCAGAACAAGTATCATAATATTATTGAGAACAAATACAATTTCAAAGATTCCTCCTTGGCCATTCGGCGTACACCAGGACCAGTGTCCTTTATATCCCACAAACACCAGACTGGATATGGAATTCCGCTATGGCAGGAAGTGTCTTGGAGAAGACACAAGAAATGGCCAGCCTTCAGCACTGGCAACAGATGAAAATGTTCCACCATGAAATGAATCATAACAGAGAATCAACAAGTGGCAGCGCTCGACATAGCAGACAATATAGGGATTAGTTATGGGTCAGTGGAGTCCATTTTTCAGTATTAACTAGGAGCTTGATCAGTAAATGCCCTGGACATTGACTCCTGAAGTAAAGCATCATGGCATCCAGTATTCCAAAAAGAGCAAATTTACAAGCATTTCATAGTTAAGGATTAAACTTGCATCCACCACTACAATCAAACAACTGAAACAATAACGGAAGCATGATGTTTAATTCATATCGATGCCTCATAACTGGTTTATAATAAGCTGCTTTGCTTTGCTGCTTGAGAACAACATGGAGGGAAGCTCTCAACCTTCCTTCTGCTTCACCTCAATCCCCCTGCTCATAATGTGAGGTGTAAAGGCTGCTCTGTGAATTCCCTCAGAGAGCAGACCCACCATGTGTGACTCGAACCTGTTCCCAACTCGGAAGGCCTACACTACCCCTGAGGGACATGCGATCAAAATGAAGAAAGAAGAGAGGTCGGACGAGCAGCACAAAGCATTTTATTTTTGTGAAAGAGAAAAGCTTTATGAATGTTAGAACAAGAATGCTTCAGTGTTCTTAGGGATTATATGAAATAATAAAACGTATTTGGCTTTACGGGTGTTTCTCTTAATAGTTCAGGTTCAAAAACTTTTGATCACCTCTCACATTTGTCAAGAAAACAAAAACAAACTTTTTATTTAATTAAAAAAATTCAGTGCATGACTATGTAGCCGTTGCTTGAGCTAACACATTGTACTTTGAGTAAAAAAGTTTGGAGAAATATAAAAATACATTCATTAAAAACAACACACAAGTCTGAAAAGGAAATGAAATCTAGAACTAACTTGCAATTTCGAGTACAGTAATAACATTTCAATTTTTAACTCTCTCATCATTAAATTTTAATTGCCAAGTCGTTAAATAATAAATGACTGTGTGTCCAAAGATTTCCTGATGAGAAACAGGTTTGTGAAACTTAACCCTCGAGGCTACTAATTTAATGACGCCATGAAAGTGTCAGCAGGAATTAGGGACTGAGCAGAGCTTGTCGTGACTAACACAGGGGAAGAGAAGGGAAAGGTACGTACAGTACTGCGTTACAACAAGAGAAAGTCAGTTATTTAAAGAATCAGAAAAGATAAAAACAGCCACTCACTGCGGAGACCTCCAAGGCGGTTAAATATGCCAACCCACTTCAAAGCACTTTCAGCCATGATGCTCATTGATATCTTCATCGGTCAACTTATTATCAGAATAAATCAAAGTGGCGCAGTGCTGAGAGTACAACAGAGTCAATGAGCGGCCCCCGAGAGTCTATGACAATGATTTGCAGAAGGTGTTCAGTTCTTTTATAAATACTGCAGTAGTGTTCTGATTTATTACTGCAGTAAATGTTCATTTGCTTATTGTGCATGATGTTTTGCAATCGGGGCACTTGCAGAGTTTTACTGTACACTTAATATATGGAGACCAATATATGAAGACCTGTGCACAATGTAGAATTATGCTGAGTATACTTTCAGAGCCACAGACTATAGCTGCGACATGCTGTAAATCTTGAAAATGCTGACTGAATCTTTGCACAGAGACATTTCAAATCATTGAATTCAATATGCTGACTTTGTGCTTGAACACGGTGAAGGCAGCAAAGCATGGTGGAAAATGCTGCGCTGTGGCCTGACAATCGCTCAGCCTTAATTTTATATAGTGCTATTTAAGGAAGCATTGGCCAATTCAGTACATAAAATCTGAAATTGTGAATTTCCCCTTGGGATTAATAAAGTATCTATCTATCTATCTATCTATCTATCTATCTATCTATCTATCTATCTATCTATCTATCTATCTAAATATCCATAGCCCTTCACTCAACTGAAAGTTTGGTACATGTAGGTGAGGAAGGCAAACCAGCTGCTATGTAAGCAAATCAGGCTGCTTGCTGAAGAGCACTTGATCATGGTGAGCCCATACCTGAAGATCCTTACAGTTTCTCTTAGGAAACTGAATCATTTTGGTTTCTTTTTAATCACACGGAGCACTAGAGGGTTGAATGATATTTCTGAGTCATAGTGAAAGCCAGTGTTTAGATTTTAAGCATCTATACTTCAGCAGTTTTATGGCAAATCTATAGCTACTGGACCCTTCTGCCAGCTGAGCAACAGGCCTAAATGAAACACTTTTTTGTTTTTCTATTTGTTACCTTTCTTTTCATCATGGCAGATCACCCCAAATAAACTGTAAGAGCTAATACTACTGACAAAAGTAAGTACCTAGAGAAATATTCATTACTGTGCATTTCATCTGGGCCTGGGTAAAAATAAAAACAAAAAATGCAAATCAGGTAGAGAGCCACTCAGGAAGGCACCACACCAGTGGCCACATTTATAAAATTTTGCATGAATCTGAGCATGAAAATATGAGCACAGGAAAATGTGTACACCAAAAAATACAAACTCAGATTTATAAAACCTGCTACACACACATTTCTGCACCATTCCCACATACGTGAACTTGCCTCAAACCCCGCCCTGAAACATCCATATATGGAGTATGCTGATCAACCTCATACATATGTAATCACGATGTTGCAGAACTTCATTGGCTGGTTGATGAAGTTGAGACCGCGTCACCTACAGTCAAGAGTATCTGGCTGTGCTCCACAACTGAAAGTGCAAGATCACATGAGGCATTTTAGCATCTCTCCTGTGTGCTCTGGGGGTCCGGGAAAGATGTAAGGCGCCAGTGTCTCAGCATCTAGCCACTATCACATGGCACATGTAATGATGGGATTGCTGTTTCAATGAATAGTACAGGCCAAATGAAACACTGAGAGTTACCTTACCAACAACAAGCCAGCCATCATCTATAGCACCATCATGTCTGCCCAAGGAACTTTGCTTTAAAATAAATGAATCACGGACTGACCCAGGGAACTTAAGACACAACATCTTGGCATCTCAGACAACTTGTGCGCTAATAGAATGTAACCAGTTAACAAAAGCAGCTTTGTTCTCGCTAGATACCCTTATTACAACATGATTGTCATCAATTGCTCTGATTATGTTAGGAGAAACTGAACGCTGCTGCATATTGGCATTTTATGCTGGCAAAAACATGTTATTTTAACGTCTGTGCACCCACACATTACAAAAACTGGATGTAATGCCTCGCCATTCAGTTAATGGCTACAAGCACAGCAGGCATTACGGAGTAACGCTTGGCTGAGATGCTCCTGACCTGTCAGCCAGTTCCTTGAGAAGTGACAACAGGTACCTGTTATAAACTGACAAAAAAAATATAAAAAGCTCCTCAGTGCCAATACGAAGCATTGTCCCTCTTCAGAGGGAACTAAAATACAGTCTGTGCATCATATTCATCATTGCTTTACTAACACAGCACCCATTCCTTAAGCTGAGGTATAAATGTCTAACGTATGTGCTCATTGATTCTGAGTTAGGGAAAGTAGTGTCAGAAACACAAACCAAAAAAAGAAGAGTTGAGAAGGCTTTCTTTAGAGAATTAGGGAAAGAAGTACTTCTCATAAACTCGATAATCCCTCTTTTCTTTTTCTTTCTTCAGTAGGCCTCATGTTCAGTTCCAACAACATTACTCATTTTTCCTTTTCCAGATTTAGTGAAGATGAAACTTTCCACAGATTTGCACTCGCTTCTCTGGGTAATAAAGGGGCTACGCATTGCACTTTAATGTAAGCTGATTATCCTGATTAATGTAAGCCGGTTAATAGTAACAGAGGACCTGAAAGCACTACTTTAGTGTGCTTCTTATCCAAATCCCATAAAGCTTCTTCTGACGCCATAAAATGAAGATTGTACCGTAAAAAATACTCTCTTTACCAAATAAACAATTAATTCCAGCACAAAAATCAGTCTCATTGAACTCTGAGGGCAGAATATACGGCACTAATCGCTCACCTCCAGAGCACAGAAATTATAAATGGACTGGATGACAGGATGAAATGGCGAAGGTCTACAATAAGTGGTAGGAAGTGGGAAAATAAGAACTAGTAGGTGAGAGCCGTGTAAAGATTACGCTGAAATGCTACACAGCAGTCACTAAGTAAACGGAGTGCTTTTTGCGGTCTCACATTGTGAATTATACGGTACCCCCACTGTGTTTCCAATGAAAAGCTTGAGATGTAAGACCGATTGATATTTATTAAGATGAACACTGGTATGGTGGCAAGTGTTTAAGTCCCAGCACAGTCAAGTCTTGTGCGGAGCTTAGACTTGGTCCCTGTATCTACAATGGTTTTCTGTGGATACTCTGTTGTACCTTAGCATCCCACAGACAGGCTGGTTAGAATAACTGATGACTTCAAACTGGCCATGTACGGGTAAATGTAGGCGTGTGTGTGACTGTGCCCTATGAGGGACTGCTACCTACATCAGGTTAGTTTCTACAAAGCACCAATAAATTGAAAACAATTAAGTGGTGCACTTTTCAAATATGAGAATAAATAGATGGCTCTGGTAAAAATCTTTGAAGACATGGGTATTGTAAGTCCCAGTGGATAAAGGCGTCAGCCAAATAAGTAAATGTAAATGTAAGAACGTGCAGACTCCAAGCTGCTAGTAGCTGGACTGGGAATCAATCCTGTTTCCCTGGCTTTGTGAAGACAGAAGCAATAACCACACTGTCACTTTACCCCTCTTCACATTAATTGCACACATAATGACATCATTTACACTGTTATAATACTTTTATGAAATGTTTAAAGTTAAACAAATACTCACAGTTAGTGTTACCGCCTCTTCACCAGTCTGGATGTCCCACAGCTTTGCTGTATTGTCCATGCTACCCGTTGCCACCAATGTGCTTTGCGGATTAAAAGACAAACAAACCTGCAAAACAAGAACAGAATATCATACACTGCCGACTGTGCCAATTTAGGCATAACTCGTGTGAAAGGAAATTCATAAAGAAAGCCAGCTTTTTAAATGATTTTTAATATAATTCAAAAATTCTTGCTTTTTAATGACCAAAACTAATGAATGGAGTTTTTTCAGATAATTAAAGGAGAGGAGAGGTTAGGAGCATGCGCGGATATTTTTTGGTGCGTTGCCATTCCCACCGTGTGACCAACCACCGGGATTGGGAGCCGAGTGCGGCCATGCAATGGATGACACCTTAAGATAAGGGAAATAACACTATTTTCAGGAATAAATGATTCTTTTGTAAGTCTAGTAACTAAGAAAAGGAGCTGCACAAAGTTCACTTGTAACATACTTGAACATTATGAATAGGGCAGATAAAACAGAACGACTGCTTTATTTAATGATTTGAAGTGTTTGAAATTCATTGTATAGTGTATATTGGTATTATGTAAAATAAAACTTTTTTATGATTGGGAACAATATGAAAATTGCTATATAAAGGAAACTGGTTGTTTTGTAATTGCTCTGAGATAACAATAACAGTATAAAAGGTACAATACGTAGCATTGTTATCTTTTATTATAACCTGACGAGTGACAGCTTAATGAAGATTTAAACAATTTGCTTTGTGAAATGCAAGTCACTATAAAAATGAACATATTTAGTCACTATGTAGTTACAGTGGTTAGCTCTGACGCCTCACAGATCCAGCATCCTGTATTTGATTCCTGCCCTCAGGCGCTGTGCCATCTCTGTGGAGCCACTCCATGGCCACAAGACACACACGTTAGGTGAACTGGAGATTCTAAATGAGCTCCCAGGCTTGGCTTCCCTCCTACACTCAGTGGTCAACGGGTCTCACAACTCCAAACTGGGTAAACACGTTTAAAAATTGTATGTTATCTTACGTTGTGTGGTGCTTTGCAAAGATTACAAATGCATATACTGTACATTATTACAAAGAGGTATAAAGTATAAAACGTCTCGAGACTCTAATTGTCAGGCATTACATAAAGTAAAAAAGCAAAGTCTTTGCGTGTTTGTTGATATGAGAGTCACAAAATAAAATGCAAATTGCTCCAACAGTTTGAGCTTTGTTGTAATTAAAACAGTGAATGTTATCATATCAAATAAAAGATGAGTACTTTTTAAATTATCTTTAGACTGTTAAAACTGAGAAATGTCTTACATACAATCAAAAAAAAAAATTCAGACGTGAGCATCAGTAGGATTTGCGTCCTAAGTTACCTGAACTATTCTATAACATTTCAGTAATTATTTACTTTGATGCCGATCTTCCTGATCATAAAATAGGTCATTTACGATAACAATTGACGAGAAGAATTCATCACTTAATTGCAGAATTATATTATGGTATTCTGCTATTCACTTGATACTTTACTGTACCACAAATGAAGGATATGTTATTATTATTCAACTTCTCTGCCCAGCGGTGGGCTGGCGCCCTGCCTGGGGTTTGTTTCCTAAGCCTTGTGCCCTGTGTTGGCTGGGATTGGCTCCAGCAGACCCCCCGTGACCCTGTAGTTAGGATATAGGGGGTTGGATAATGGATGGATGGATATTATGGTATTTGTGGGTTCCCCTTGAGTGCCTCTTTCTCTTGCACAATTTGGTACAAAAAAATAATCAGCACATCATCATCTCAGAACAGGCTCAAGTTTCGAGTTTGGTATTTTTTCATTCAGCCGTTTTAGCTCTAGGTCTTCCTCAAGAAACTGCAACACATAGACAGAAACACACCCATCATCGAGATATCGACGTTTTCGGCAACAGGGGACCCTAAAACATACCATACCATACCATACCATTTTATTTGTTGAGCGCTTAAAAGCACAGCATTACAACTGACCGAAGCGCTGTACAGTTAAAAAAGAAGCAGGACTAAAACAAAATATTAAAAACAAACATTAAGAGAGAATTAAAACAGAGATACTAAAAACAGGTCAGAGGACCCAATAAAATAGAGAAATAGGAAGAAGCAAGTGGAAATGAGACAGGTTAAGAATTAAAAGCCAATGTGAAGAAGTGCGTTTTTAGGCATGATTTAAATGTGGCGACTGAGGCGGCTTACCTAACCACTAAGGGTAGGGAGTTCCAGAGCCTGGGTGCACAGACGGAAAAAGCCCTTTCACCACGAGCTTTAAAACGTGCCTTGGGAACGGTTAGGAGCAGCTGATCTGCGGATCTAAGAACATGAAGAGGATTGTGACGATGGAGCAAGACACTCAAATAGGCAGGGGCTAGACCGTTTAGTGCCTTATAGGTTAAGAGGAGTATCTTAAAATCGATTCTGAATCTAATCGGCAGCCAGTGTAGGGTTTTTAAAATTGGTGTAATGAGTTGGCTTCTGCTACTTCCAGTTAGAAGCCTTGCAGCCGCATTCTGAGCCAGTTGGAGTCTAGAAAGAGTGGCTTTACTGATACCATAAAGGCAGGAATTTGAGTAGTCGAGCCGGGACGTAATGAATGCATGGATTACTGATTCCAGGAGGTGGTTAGACAGAATAGGCTTGAGTTTGGTGATTCGCCTGAGATGGAAAAAGCAGGATTTTACTGTGCTGTTGACTTGAGCATCCATTTTCAGGACCGTATCCATTTTGATTCCAAGATTGGAGACAGACGAAGTTACTGGAATGGGAAGAGAAACGAGGCCAAGGGGTGGAGCCTGTTTGCAGTCGGGACTAAAACAATGACCTCGGTTTTTGAATCGTTCAGGTGAAGGAAGTTTACAGCCAGCCAGGCCTTAATGTCAGATAGGCAGTCGAGAAGAGGTTTGGTGGAGTCAGTTGGCTTGAGGGAGAAATAAATTTGGCAGTCGTCAGCATATAGGTGATATGAAATTGCATGTTTTCTAAAAATTGCACCTAAAGGCAGGATGTAGATTGAAAAAAGTAGTGGCCCTAAAATGGAACCCTGGGGGACCCCACATGGGAGTGGGACTGATTCAGATGAAAAATCGTCTAGCATGACTCTGAGTCCTGTTGCAGAAATATGACCTGAACCAGTCGAGGGCTAAGCCAGATACACCAGCCCAGGATTCGAGCCGGGAGATCATGATGTCGTGGTCGATTGTGTCGAAGGCGGCAGATAAGTCGAGAAGAACCATAACCATGTGAAGTCCTGAGTCCAATGCCAAAAGGACATCATTTAGGACACGTAAATGCGCAGTTTCTGTGCTGTGTTGGGGCCTAAAGCCTGACTGAAAAAGATCCATTACCTGATGGTCCTGTAGGTGATGAGTTAATTGCTCATAAACTACTTTTTCTAGTATTTTTGACAAGAAAGGTAGTTTGGAGATTGGACGAAGATTGGAAAGAACGGCAGGGTCAAGATCAGGTTTTTTTCACAATTGGATGTACAACTGTGTGTTTGAAAGCACGAGGAACTATAGCCGAGGATAGACTACTAGTTATGATCTTTAGAACATCGTCTCGAATCACAGGAAACACATCTTTCAGCAGTCTGGACGGCACCACATTGTCCGGAGAGCCCGAAGGCTACATTGAGGCGACAATTTTTTCCAGATAGGGGAGCAAAATGGGTTCAAAGCTGGTGAGGGAGCCATGTGTAGGAGCGGCTAAATCAACAGGGTCAGAAGAAGAAATGGAGATCTGGGATCTAATGTTCGTGACCTTATCCAGAAAAAACGTGAGGATCTGATTACAAAGAGCAGTAGAGGCAGAAGAGAAAACAGTTACGGCTGGAGAGAGGACAGCATTTAGTGTTTTGTATAAGACACGTTGATTGCCAGAGTTTTTTGAGATGATGTCAGCGAAAAAACGGTTCCTTGCACCTCTGACTGCTCTCTGGTATTGGGACCACGCGTCACTCATGCAGTCGAAGGTAACAGTGAGACCATCTTTCCTCCATTTACGTTCTAGCCGCCTACAGTTTTGCCTGATGGAGCGAGTTTGTTCGTTTAGCCATGATCCGTCAAAAACTGGGGATCGAAATTTAGGACAAACCTAAAGCTTTCACTCCTCTCCCATAGATGATAGGTTATGGTGGACGAGGGTACAAAGCAAAAATTACACTGAAATTGTTTTAGCCGGCTAGAACATACTGCACAAGTCCCCTCGGACAGACTTTACTGAGAATGGCAGAAATTATTCACTGTAATTCTTTCCTGAGGTGCTTTCCAGAAGATTAGTCAAGCTGTTGTAGAAGTCGATAGACTAAACCTAGGGCTTGTTTGCCAAAACTCATAGAGCTTCGCAGACCTCAAAGTTGAAATACAAAGCAAAATAAAAACCAGAATCTAAAATTGAATTTCTTAATTCCTGAACTACAAGCCATCTCTCAAAATTTTCATTTATTATCACAAAGTTCATTGGCTATGTAATCTGTGGGAACAACTTACACTTATGGTATAAACTTAAGAAAAATTGCATTTAGCCCAATATTAATGGCTCTGTTAGTGATGCTTCTTCCTTCTTCCACAGTTCAACATGCCTGCCTTGGAGTTTTCTCACATTTGTCCAGTCAGGACTACTACCACTAAGCCCCCAAGGACTTTGTGACAAGATATAAAACATAAGGCACTACAGTAATCCCTCCTCGATCGCGGGGGTTGCGTTCCAGTACCCCCCGCGATAGATGAAAATCCGCAAAGTAGAAACCATATGTTTGTATGGTTATTTTTATATATTTTAAGCCCTTATAAACTCTCCCACACTGTTAACATTATTAGAGCCCTCTAGACATGAAATAACACCCTTTAGTCAAAAGTTTAAACTGTGCTCCATGACAAGACAGAGATGACAGTTCTTTCTCACAATTAAAAGAATGCAAACATATCTTCTCTTCAAAGGAGCGCCGTCAGGAGCAGAGAATGTCAGTGAGAGAGAGAGAGAGAAAAGCAAACAATCAAAAATCAATACGTGCTTTTGGGCTTTTAAGTATGCCGAAGCACCGCGATAAAGCAGCATTTTTTAGAGGAGCGTCCGTATCCTCTGTGCAAACAGCCCCTCTGCTCACACCCCCTCCATCAGGCAGAGAGAGTGACAGAGATAGAGAGAAGCAAACAATCAAGCACCGCACGGGAAGCATATCGTATATCATTGAGTAGTTTTATTTAATATGTAATACATGCTCTGATTGGGTAGCTTCTAAGCCATCCGCCAATAGCGTCCCTTGTATGAAATCAACTGGGCAAACAAACTGAGGAAGCATGTACCATAAATTAAAAGACCCATTGTCCGCAGAAATCCGTGAACCAGCGAAAAATCTGTGATATATATTTAGATATGCTTACATTTAAAATCCGCAATGGTGTTAAGCTGTGAAAGTCGAAGCGCGATATAGCGAGGGATCACTGCATATAAAATAAAGCTGCTTACCTTGTAAAGAGTTTTGTGAGAAACAGGAAAATCAAGAAGGATTGTCATGAAATGGGTTTTGTTATAGCAAGCACTAAGAAAGGCATTTGATAATCTATACTAATAAAAGGCAAAGCCCTCACTGACTCACTGACTCATCACTAATTCTCCAACTTCCCGTGTAGGTAGAAGGCTGAAATTTGGCAGGCTCATTCCTTACAGCTTACTTACAAAAGTTGGACAGGTTTCATTTCGAAATTCTACGTGTAATGGTCATAACTGGAACCTACTTTTTCATCTATATACTATAATAGACTTCTGCTTGATGCCCGTGGGAGGCGGAGTTACGCCTCCCACGTAATTTAGTGCCTGCCCATATAAGTCCGTCAGCGGCAATCCAATAGAAACACTGCCGCTAAATATTCACGGGTGAAGGACTGTGCTTATGCAGATGAAGATGAGATGGTCAGGGTGGTGTTTGGCACAAACTCGGCGAAACTGCGAGAGAAACTTTTAAGTGCCGGGTCTTAGCTAACATTAAATACAGCCAAGGGGTGGAAAAAGTCAATGTCCCGCTAAAGGAAGACAGTGTAAAAAAAAACCCGTGCACGCAGTGTGTCAGGTCTCAGATAAAGAGGAAGACGTGCTGTTTATTGATGCAGTAAGAAACGAATTGATGAATGAAACCTGTCATCTTTACAACGATTGACAAACACGGAATGTAACTTGAACACAACACATCCTACAAATATGAACCTGATTGAAAGAAATAATGATAATCAAATCCTTAATGACAGCGACACTCATAACACTCACAAAACAATTACATTAACAATCATCTTACGTTATTTTTAAAATGTTCCCTTTTCCTTTTCATAACTTCTTTAACACACTACTTCTCCGCTGCGATCTACATACTCTCAAATAGACAAACGACACGCCGTGGCACAATGGTAGAGGCTTCGCCACTAGCACCGACGTCCAAGGTTTGATTCCCGAGAGGG
Organism: Polypterus senegalus; assembly: GCF_016835505.1. NCBI lineage: Eukaryota > Metazoa > Chordata > Cladistia > Polypteriformes > Polypteridae > Polypterus > Polypterus senegalus. Next base: position 145,703,454 of record NC_053154.1, on the reverse strand, counting down.
GGTACACTTCCTGATTCATTTTACCCTCGCATTCCCTTGGTTTGAGACGTATGAAAAAATATGCGGTTAACACAGAAAGACAGATCACCAATTGAAGCTTTATGAATAATGGATACAAAGTGTGTTCCTAAGACTGATCAGAGGCAAATTTCATTTCAAAAGACTACCCGACGGAAGCCTTAATAAAATCGTGGTTTTGTGCAAACTGTCCAAATACGAACTTGATTGAAAGGAATTATAATCAAATCCTTGATGACAGCAACACTCATAACGGTCACAAAACAAATACTGTATATTGACAGTCATGTTACGTTATTTTTAAAATGTTTCCTTCTCTTAGCACAAGCACAGCTGAGAAGCTTCGATGCATGTACTCCATAACGTGTTAAAAAATAACGCATTTAATCACACTTTCAATTCCAAGCAAAGGGGAACTTTTGTCAATGCATGATTTCCTGGTACATCGATTACACTGATGCACACATCACAGCTACAAAAATGTTAGAGTCGGAATAAAGCGCATTCCTACGACTGATCGGAGGAAAATTTAATTTCAAAAGACTATCCAACCGAAGCCTTGATAAAAGCATGGTTTTGTGCACACTGAAAAGCAAGCAAAATTAGATGCATTACAGAAAGCAGACTTTGTGGCTCTTACTGGGGATCATTGGACTTCCGTGACCGTTAGTAATTCTAATTACATCTAATTACAAAATGTTCAATGATCACACTGTTTTAGCCTAATGTACAAAATAATTTTGGCTAATGTTACTCAGAGTTTAAAGAGTAAGCTGGTCAAATTACCTTTTATGTTTCTGACTTATTTTTTTAAGAAGAAAAACTGCACTTTATGTTGAAATTTTTGTTATTATTATTTAAAGACAATACTATTCTGAAAATGTACTTAAAGTACTTAAAATACCACTTTATTTTTAAGTCTGCCCAATTTTAGCCAGGGATGATATTTTTGTTTCTGTTTTGAATTGAAATGCAGTTTAAAAGCATTTTTTTTAAGATATTAAAAGAGCTTGAGTTTACAATATTCATGTCCATGTCTATTATTTGATTCTGTCGCCCACTAAAACCCTTTTACATTAAAAAAAAACATTTGCAATTTGGGGCAAATTTTCATGTGTGATTACTAACGATTAATCAAGATTAATTATTACACAGCCTCTAATTAATTGGATTAATTTTTTTAATCCAGTCCCACCCCTAATATATATATGTAGATTTGTATATATATATATATATATATATATGTGTATATACAGTATATATGTAGATATGTATATGTATATATGTGTGTGTGTATGTATATACTGTATATATGTGTATATATTTGTATATGTGTATATATATGTATATATACACTGTATATGTTTATGTGTGTGTGTGTATATATATATATATATAATATATGCCAGCAACACTCATGACAATGACAACACAATTACATTGTCAATCATGTTACGTTATTATTAAAATGTTTCCTTTTCTTTTTCATTACTTCTTTAACACACTACTTCTCCGCTGCGAAGCGCAGGTATTTTGCTAGTTGAAGAATAAACTTGAGCAGATGTTTAGCCAACATGTTTTCTAAACAGCTACAAAGTAACAGCAGCAGACTGATTAATCACTGTTAAGTACTCACAATTTCTGCAGAATGTCCTCGAAAGGTGTGGAAACATTTCCCAGTTTCTGCACTCCACAGCTTGCAAGTCTTATCAAATGATCCAGTAGCTATTTTGTCTCTGCACACAAACAAAAATAAATTGTTAATTTATTATTCTTTTTTCTAACTTAAATTTCTATCTTAAGCTTGGCAGCCATCTTTATAGACACTCAATGAGAACAACATACATGGGAGGGAAATGGCTCAGTAGCAGATTTCATTTGATCATGCAATAACTGCGGAACATGGCACTACATTACGAGGGAGAATTTGCTAAGGTTCTTCCATGAGTTTAGATTACTAGTCAAACATAATCTACCTTAATGTTTAAAACAATTCAAAAGAGTTGTTGCATTATTTAGTATGTGGATTTTTACACTATTTTGACATGAAGAGTTTGCCAGAGTAGCCTACCTGACTTGCATGTGAAAATCAAAAGGCTTGGGTGACGAGTGGTAATGTGTGGTATGGTGGTTAACAGTGCAGCCTCTCTAGAATCCTGGGGGTGATCCCTGCACCCGGGCTTTGTCCATGTGGTGTCTACATTTTCTCCCTGTTGCCTGCACGGGTTACCTGCTTTGACTTTATTCAACTTGCCATTAGTTGCAGTTCTTTAATTTTTATCTGTAATCAATATTTGTTTTTGTTCGCATCATCTCAAAAACATGATAGTATGATTTTCTGATGCCCTGCAGTGGGCTGGCGCCCTGCCTAGGGTTTGTTTCCCGCCTTGCGCCCTGTGTTGGCTGGGATTGGCTTCAGCAGACCCCCCGTGACCCTGTAGTTAGGATATAGCAGGTTGGATAATGGATGGATGGCTGATTTTCTGATGGCTGTATTCATCTACTTGTTAGCTGCAGTCTCAGGTTGCCACCACGTGAACTGATGCCAGCATCTGTCTGATATCTTCACGCACCACAAATACTTGAAATGGTGGTGGGGATCTCCTGATATCCTGTCATGGGCTCCAATTTTTCAATTTCTCAAATCTAAAAAGGTGCTTCTGTGACGTTTGCTTGTTTCTAAGAGCACAACTTATTGCTTGCCGTTTCAGATTTTGACATATTATATTTCTATTCTCTGTGACTCTCTGTTTTGACCTCTTGACTGGAGCCTGTTATGATTTGCGAGTTCCTAATTGGTGCTTTCATCGCATGCTCCTCTCCTTTAAAACAAACTCGCCATTCTAACACATAACAACAAACGGCTAAATGAAATATGAGTCTTTCTTATATAAGCATTCACAGAGGCCACGGAAATCGCTTTAGTAAAGCAGCACCATCCTGCTGTATAAAGGGTACAATGATAACCTGTTCAAACAAATCCACCTTTTAAGAAACAGCATTATCATTTTGGAGTCCTTTATGGAAAAAAAAATCAACTTTGAGAGCATGTTCTTAAATTCTGACCTACCTTTGTCAGGCTAAATGGACAAAGGATTTCTGAACAATAACATTCCATTGCTTATTACTTTCCTTGGCTATTAAGGTCAATGTGTGAAAAACGAGATGACACAGAGTTTACACCATTTTGTTTGAATATTGCCGTTTCTGAATGAGGGAATATGGAGCTACCCATCCACTGAAGTCTTTGCGTCTTAAAAGAAAAAAAAAAAAAAGACAGCATTTCATGGACTTACATTTTCAAGTGTTGGTCCTCAGGCTCAGCTTCTCAAATATTGTGTCCACATAGTTACTGGTCATACAACAGGCTATGATTACTTTATGGTTAGTAATAATTAATAACAAACCATCCTAATTATACCAGAGCAGCAGAAATCATATATAAATTCAAAACTGTACGGTCAATTTATAAACATTTTTGATCATATATTAGAAGTTCACTTTATGTTTAAAACATAAAAGTGAAACACAAACCACTGAAGCCATTGGTGTCCAACTCTGATCCTGGAGGGCCGCAGTAGCTGCAGGTTTTCATTCTAACCCTTTTCCTAATCAGTGGCCAGTTTGTGCTGCCATTTAACTTCTTTTGCCTTAGTTTTAATTAAATTGACTTGGACCTCCTAATTGTTTCTTTTCCCTTAATTAGCTGCCTAACAATAATGAGACGCAAAACAAGACGCCATGTGACCAGCTAACCACAGTATCTGAAAATAAAGAAAGGAGAAGGTTAATCTGGTTAATCTGTTCAGATCACCAAAACATTTTGACAGTGTTCTTAGATAAAAAGGAATATCCACAGTTTTGGAAATGTCTGCTGTGGCAGAATGAGAGCAGCAACAAGCTATGGAATTAAATAACAGGTTTAATTAAGAGCAAGAATCGACTTTTGATTAAGAAATTGGTTGGAGTTTGATGTTCCAAGTTAGCAGGTCATTAGTTGGCTCGTTTCATGTGTCATTTCTGTTTGTCTGCCATTTAATGGATAAAAGAATCAATTTAGAGGACTGACTCCTTAAAAACAGGGCTATTGAAATGAAAAGAAAAGAAGTTAAAGTTACCTAGCAGTGAAAACTGGTCACCGATTAGGAAAAGGATTAGAATGAAAACCTGCAGACACTGTGGCCCACCAGGACTAGAGTTGGACACCCCTGACTTAAGCAATAAAATAACTGAAAATGAATTTAAAAATATGAATCCCTAAGCTTGTTGGGATCATTGGAGAACCTTCAGCAAAACAGAAGATGAATAAAACACCAACCCGTATGGATTGTTGAACGCAATTGCGTAGACAACATTGCGATGGCCTTCCAGCATGTGCAGCTCCTCTCCTGATGCTGTGTCCCATATCTTACAGGTCCTGTCATAGCTGCCAGTGATGAAGCTAATGACGAAACAAAAAAATATCATTCTGCAGATTCAGAATCATGCTTGAGAAGGAAACATGAAATAAATGAGTTGGGACATTTACCTTGAGCCTGATTTGTTAAAGGCAACATTTGTCAGGGGTAAAATATGTGCTCGAAGAACCTGAAAGGCAGAAGGTTTTATACGCGTTAAAACAAAAGGGAAGTTTAAGGCATGATGTTAAAGTACAGTGCAGACATCTTTGAAATCCCTGCATTTATAAAGAACAGTGTATAGCCAAGTAAACAGTGAAATAAATGAATGTGTTGCACAATAAAACCTCTGGAAATCTGACAATATACTTCAAAAACAAGCAGAGAGTGGCAAACATATTCAGCAAGAGTAGTGAGGAAGGCAGACATTTATTACTTCCAAAAACTATTTTACTGATTATTACAGGCCGACAGATAATCACATTGAATGATCTGAAAATTAACATTGTATGAAGATCTTTGCTTTCTCTTTCTTTAACCAAAATTTTACAGTACTAGGGTGTTGTAACGTGTTAGCCATTATGGATGTAGTGAGAAGTCAAGCAAAATTACTTCAGGCAAGAAGAAGAAGGGGCCCGAGTTGCCTTGAAAGCTTGCATATTGTAATCTTTCTAGTTAGCCAATAAAAGGTGAAGTTTTGCTGGACAGAAAACTGTAGAAATGTCTATTTAAATGAGCTGCATTAGCCAACAGCAGAAGGTTAATAAAAAAATGTTTTTTTCTTCTTTATTTTTCAACTAGGCAAATTACCTGGCATTGCCTTTGTATATCTTTACAGTTATGCCTGGGTATTTAAGCAAATGCTGCATTTATTCTCATTTTTCATTACCGAGTCTTTATTGGTCTTGTTGAAGCATTTCCATTGCTTCCTACTTCAAAGTTGTACTGTCCTGACCATACACTGTACTGTTTGACTTTTACTTGTTACTTCTATGGACTCAGGGTTATCCTCATTAGGCTTCCATCTATTTTAGATTCTAAGTAGCCCATGCCACTCGCAACTTTAATGTCTCTGTAACTGAAAAAACCCTCTGTATCCGTTAATGGCAGACATCTCGAAACATTCTAGGAGCCCTGATCTTATCCAAGAGTGGCACGGCTCTCAGTGGCAGTGAAACTTGGTGTCTCCTTCTTGCTGACCATTATGCTTAATATACTGTACAGTATGAACTCATTTTATTGCACAAACTAGTATGTATTGAGTCGTCCTGGACACATGTAACATTCAAATATCAGGTAGATTTAAATATTGAGCTTTTAGTGCATTTATAAAAGGAACAAATGCAAAACGCACTGTCCAGCAGAAAAATCATAAAAGCCTGGTAAATACATTTGGAAAAAGTAAAGTGTAACATATTTTACTGGTCACGGTTCATATTGCAAGTGCACAGTATTACTAATAAACTTTGACAAATATCTATGTTCTATTGTAACACTAATATCAAAAATACAGAATATTTTATTATTTCTGCTATCAATTGTATAGTTCATTGTAGGAGTTACTTTGGCATGGTGGCAGAGTCCCAGGATTCTATAAATGTTTTCATCAGTAGAAAAATATCAAAATATATGTTAGTGAATACTGCCCTCTTCAGGTTTCCTTTGGAATAGCGTTTAAATGCTTCAAACCGATATTACACTTGTTCATCGTGGTTAAGTTTTAATCTAATTGTTTCTCCCAATTTAAATTACTAGCACATATAGTAATTCAGATTACAAAGTGCCAGGACAAATCCTTGACGATCCTCTTAGGTGAGGGCGGAAAAGCACTAATTCCGGATGAAATTACATACACCCCCTTTGACAGCGAATGGCACTTTCGTTTTAATCCTCTGATTAGCAGCATAACAATGGACAGCTAAGAATGTGCAGAATGATAAACATGGCCAAATCTAGAAGGCCAAAGGGTTGATAAAGATATGCTTTCAAGTGACAAGTAAGTGAACTATCTTTTAACATGTCTGGACATAACTAATAATTATCTCATCCTCACCAAGTCATAAAATCAGACGACTCAAATGACAGCAAGTCGGACTTTATTTTGTTCAATGAGCTTGAACAAGGTATCCAGGAAAAAGCCTGCTGACTCCAAAAAGAACTTGGCAGCAAGGGTTATGATGGCACCGCAGCATCTGAAAGAACCACACTACATCTGGTATAAGGTCCTCCGGAAACCATCATAGTTTGATCAAAAATGCACAATGCTACTGTAGCTGCTGGTAAATAAGGCAGGATCAAGCATGGGTGAGACGCGTGCCAGAAGAAATCTATCCAAAAAAGTTTGTTTTAAAAACATTTAGTGAACATTCAAGCAAACAATCCACACAGGAATAGAGATGAGATGTTACACATGTAGAATAAAATGCAAAACAAAAATGGGAAAAATGTTTCTTCTTGTTAGACTTCCAATTGTTCCTATACTTAAGGATGAATTATATCACTATGCTTTACTTTACATTCAGTACATTCAGTACATTCTAAACGTACAGCTCTGCACATACAACAGAGGATGTAAAGGCATGGTTTAAAACTGTGTGCCCTTCATGCCTTACTCTCGGCTAGGCAGGTCACTAACTGAGACTGATCTGTAGTCAGAGAGACAAGAAATAGCTAGAATATGCCAATCCAATTCAGCTTGTGAGGGTTGTAAGAACCTCCCATAGACCATGCACGAATATATAGGCAAACATTTAATATAACTCAAATAACTGGCAAATGGCTCTTACATCTACATTTGGCAAACCATAACAAAGCATATCTCCAAACCAAACATGAAGCAGGGTGGAGGAGGAGTGAAGATCTGTGCAGTTTTATGTGCCTTGTAGTTACTGAGTCCACCATGAGCTCCTTTTTCTAGCAGAGTTATAAAAATGCAAGCCAGTCTGTCTGTCAGCTAAAGCTTGGCTAAAACTTGATTGGATGATGGATCACACAACAACAGAACGATCCTAAGCTCTGATCCTGAACGGCTAAAAAAGTTAAGAATCAGGGTTTTTGGAATAGTCAAGTCAATTTCCAGATTTCGAGTTGCGCATAATACGATATGAAACATAAATGATCTCAAAGCACCAATGAATTCAACCAGTTCTGCAGGGATTCAGTCGAAATTGCAAGCGATTGCTGCTAAAGGTGGGTTGACCAATCATAAGAATCACTTCTCTCTCTATTATAAAAAAAAAAAAATCTTGGAAGGAGACGAGATGTGATTGTCTCAGAGACACTTTCACATCCCGCGAGACAAGTCTTTGTGCCAAGTGATGTAACTACGCCGCAAGGCAAGAGCTTATGCAAAGTGATTTGGAAAAGTCCTGTGTGGTTATGTCAGACACATTTCTTGTAGACAGAACGAAATGATATTCACTCACAGGCAGTTATAAGTTGCGTTGTCAAGATATAATTCCAAACACGGAATCAAAATTCAATGCAATATTGACAAAAAAGGTAAAAGCGAAAAGAAATCGAATAGTTGATATGACAGAAGTGTGCCGCGCGAAATGCAGATCATGTGGCATGGCAGCAGCTGACTGAGCAAACAGGAGGTAAAAGAAAAACTGGATGTGTTTCCCATTGTATCACCGTTTAAGAGGGGGTATCGGAGGAGCGATCGCGTGTCCTTGGGGTGCGTTCAGCCCCCCTCTTCACAATGTGGGCAGCAGAGACACGAAGTGGTTGGCACATAGAGCAGGTGGGGGTTGGATGGGGGGTGGGCGAGCACACCTACCAGGGGCAAAGCCTCCTAGAACTTTTATACATATGGCTTCAGCACGTTGGCTCTACTTTATTGAATACAATTTACGTAGTAGAATCTGTTACATGCTTTTTGCCACCAGGAGTTGTCTTCGTTTAAGACTTGGTGACTTGATGCATGCCATGTAAAACCACAGAGTTGAAAATGGAAGTTCTCAGTGTACTTTTCACATGAATTTAGGTCTAAAGAGAAATTTAAAGACTTTTTAAACCATAACAAAACTGGGAGGCAAACTTTGTAACACTGCTATGTGCAAAGAAGCCTGAGGCAAGCCCTAGGATAAAGGAGATCAAAGAGATCAAAACATGCAGTTTTAAAACTAATCCTAACAATTGTCATTCAGTCAGCATTTTATATACTACACCACTACAAGAATACTCCAAAAGAGCAAACACGATTCCAATTCAGTACATTCTGAAACACTCTAAGCACTAGGTGGCACTAACAGAAATACACCAACTTTCTATAAATACTGGGGAAGAAGTATGAAAAGTGTTTCATTATTTATTGTTTTAAAGATAACTATTCTTTTATATGTATCTATAACTGTTTTTGGGTGGCATGCTGGCACAGTGGTAGCACTGATGCCTCGCAATAAGGAGGTTAGGGTTTGCATCCCAGGAACTCTCTGCGTGGTGTTTGCATGTTCTCCCATGTCTGCGTGGGTTTCCCTTGGGTGCTCCGGTTTCCTCTCACAGTCCAAAGACATGCAGGTTAGGTGAACTGGTGATGTTAAATTGGCCCGAGTGTATGTTTGAAGTGTGTGTAGTGTGTGTTCACCCTGTGATGGACTGGCACCCTGCCCAGGGTTTCTTTCCCTACCTTATGCCCCATGCAAGCTGGAATAGGCTCCAGCAGACCCCCACGACCCTTATCAGGTTAGCAAATGACTAATTGACTGATATGAAATGTACTCAAAAATCAAACTGCTTAACAGAAAAAAAGCTACTACATTAAATGCCTTGGGGTAGAGTATTAAAAGATGACAATTTACAGTTCAAAACAACTTGATTCAATAATTTTCCAAACCCATTAACTCCATAATGGAGCCATGGGGTGTAGCACCCTAACCCAGGCACAGCAAGCACAAAGCAGGAACCAGGACTTAATGGGATCCATCACAACCACAAGACACTCACCCATACAGCATACCTACGTACAAAAGGACAATTTATCCATCCATCCATTATCCAACATGCTATATCCTAATTACAGGGTCACGGGGGTCAGCTGGAGCCAATCCCAGCCAACACAGGGCGCAAGACAGGAAACAAACCCCGGGCAGGGCACCAGCCCACCGCAGGGCACACACACCCACCACACAATAGAGACAATTTAGGATCACCAATGCACCTAACCTGTATGTCTTTGGACTGTGGGAGGAAACCGGAGTACCCCCATGCAGACAAGGGGAGAACATGCAAACTCCACGCAGGGAGGACCCAGGAAGCAAACCCAGGTCTCCTAAATGCGAGGTAGCAGCACTACCCACTGCGTCACCGTGCCGCCCCAAAAGGACAATTTAGCATCAGCAAATAACTTAATATCAATATTTCAAGGAAGAAATCCAAATGTCTGGAGAAAACAGATGCAGTCATGAAGTGGAAACAGAAAGGGACATGGCCATTGAAAAGCTGCAGACGAAATACTAAACCCTAAAAGACAACACAAGTCACAAGAAGATGGACACGTGACTCACCTCAGCACAGTCAAGGAGACTGAGCACAAAAGAACACCCAGCCTCGACATTCACAACCACAAATGCCACTTACTTCACAAGGCACGAAGAACAATATGAGAAGGCATTGAATCAATACACGCAGTGAATATCCTCAGAAGAAAAAAAATCAGACATAACTGCGACAGACTTTTGCTATGTGTGGAGGATAAAGGATTCAGGCTGTGTTATTGTGACCTCGATCGAGCATCTTACACTAGGTGTCTGGCTGGGGTAGCGTTTACTGTTGAAACACATAATACAGTGCATCTGGAAAGTATTCACAGTGCATCACTTTTTCCACATTTTGTTATGTTACAGCCTTATTCTAAAATGGATTAAATTCATTTTTTTCCTCAGAATTCTACACACAACATCCCATAATGACAACGTGAAAAAAGTTTACTTGAGATTTTTGCAAATTTATTAAAAATAAAAAAAATGAGAAAGCACATGTACATAAGTATTCACAGCCTTTGCCATGAAGCTCTAATTAAGCTCAGGTGCATCCTGTTTCCCCTGATCATCCTTGAGATGTTTCTGCAGCTTAATTGGAGTCCACCTGTGGTGAATTCAGTTGATTGGACATGATTTGGAAAGGCACACACCTGTCTATATAAGGTCCCACAGTTGACAGTTCATGTCAGAGCACAAACCAAGCATGAAGTTAAAGGAATTGTCTGTAGACCTCCGAGACAGGATTGTCTCGAGGCTCAAATTTGGGGAAGGTTACAGAAAAAGTTCTGCTGCTTTGAAGACCCCAATGAGCACAGTGGCCTCCATCATCCGTAAGTGGAAGAAGTTCAAAACAACCAGGTCTCTTCCTGATATGCAGGTTACAGTTGGTCCAGAATGCTGTCGCTCGCTTTCTGGTTGGGGCAAGAAAGTCTGATTCTGTTTCTCTAATATTAGCTTCTTTACATGGGTTTGCTCCTGCCTATTTATCCGAATTGTGTGTTTTACACCAGCCATCCAGAGTGCTTAGATCTTCTGGTCTGTTGTCTCTTGTTGTCTCTCGCCCTAAGTGTAAAGCTAAGGGGGACAGGGCTTCTGCAGCTGCTGCTCCTCGCCTGTGGAACTCTTTACCTCATCACATAAAGGAGTCGTCTACAATTGAACTGTTCAAAACAAGATTAAAGACTCACTTCTATCCACTTGCATTCCGTGACCTTCAGTAATACTGATGGTTGCCTCATTGTGATTATGTAACATTAGCAAAATACCTGCGCTTCGCAGCGGCGAAGTACTCCCTTAAAATTTTTATTAAGAAGAAAATTAAACCTTTTTAAACTGAGGGAAAATATGCCAATAATTATTTGTTAAGGATCTCTTTATATACCACATTGTGAGTTTGGCCCTCCGGTTGTAATATGACCACGATGTGCACTGAGCTTACTCTTGAGCATGCAACGTACAGTTGGCCATGTGAACAGTAATCTTGTTTCAAATCTCACAGCTTGGATTGCTGCTGTTTTAATCGGTTTGAGTTTCATGGTTTGTTTCAGTTACGACAGTATTTGTAGGACTTGTGCTGAAGAGACATTCGGCATCTGTCAAGTGTTGTAAGTATACAACCGGTTTCTGCAGGAGCCCTACTTTTTTGGGATTGCACCTCACCCGGAAGTGTTTCCAAACCATGCTAATGGGCCACCAGAAGTCCTCCTGGGTGCAGGATAAAGGCAGTCCACTACTCCAGGAGCCAGAGTAGGGAGGAAGGTGACAAAGCCTGCTGGAGGAGGAGTGGAGGCGGAAAGAGAGACAGAGAGAAGATGAAAAAGAAAGTGCCGTGTGCGTTTACCTGTTGGTGCTTTGCTGCACTGTGTATTAGTGGGAAATGAAGGGAAAGAGTTTCCCATGTAAACAAAGCCTGTGTTGTGCTGGAACTTGTGCCTGTGTCTGTCTGTGTTAGGTTAGGGGAGTTGGTGCGCCTCCTGGTGGCCACAAATGTCATAGTGATAGGTGACCATTAATATCTTCCCATTAACTCTTTTAGGGCTGATGTCGACTTTTGTCAAAAGGAGGAGTTGACGATGGTAATCAACTGTAAACTGTGCCAAAACAAACCGTTATGTTTTAGTTGGACTCTCATTGCTAGAAGGAACGTTAGCATCATTGGTTTGACCGAGATGTTCTGTGCTCGTGAGTAGTAAGGTGCAAACAAGAGCAAAAATGGCACCGACATAATGGCGAGAGATCAAAGCGAATGCATAAAACAAAATACTCCGTGGACAAAGTTTTGCCTATTATCTCTGAACTGGACTATGACTTGCCGGATTCAGATTTTGATACAAGTGATCGAAAACGAATGTGACGTTCCAGCTTCAGCTGACTGGTCCCCAGCTAATTGAGTAGATGGCACGCCTATGGCAATAATCGCCAGGAGGACTGCCACTTAACAATGGTAAGAGGTAGAAACCAGATTGCAATGCACTGCGACCGTGATGCAAAGACAGCCTGGCAGCAAGTCTGCCGAACACTTGTGGCAAACTGGCAGCTGCAGCATGCAGCAACAGACGTTTTATGTTGATTTCTGTGTGAAACCATTGCTTTCAGAAACTATGTTTTCGGAAAAAATATTCAGCCCTTAAAGAGTTAAAATAACACATAACTTGCCAAGGAACTCTCCAAAAAAGAGCAAGTATAGATTATCTACATTAAATGAATAAGTTTACTATTCATTCAAAAAATGACAAAACAACAGTCACCACAGTGAAAAGCAAGGTCTGTGTATTCAGAGTCCACAAGGAATATTCAAGAGCTCACAGTGCAATTTCCACCTTGGATGGGCATCAGTTTGAAAAGGCTGACGCGTTTTAAGAATTCTGAGCCTGGAGACCCTACTGTGTTCATAATGAATGGCGAATATCCAAATAAAACCTCAGAATACCCAAGAAGTGGTGGTGCACAGGAACAGGGACTCCCTGAAGTAATGTATGATTATTTTTAACTGTCAAATTCCTATAAAAGAGGAAAAGGTTACTCTGTCTGATCACACTTTAGTTTAGGTATCCATTAGAGACTATAAATATTTAATTAACTGTGCTATTAACAATAAGACATTATCATAAAAAGACTCCTAAAATATTAAACTGTCATTTTTATTTGTTTTATATCCTTTTAAAAAAGCTTCTAATGTGCTTCTAATACTTGAACTTGACATTTATTGCCAGGCAACATGGTTGCCAGGAAATTCTCTTAGAGTTACATCCACACACTTAACGTAAATATAATTAAACAACAAAATATACATACATAACACCATCAGAACATTATATGCTGTAAACAGGGATAAATAAAACAATATAGTAAAATAGTGCAATTCTAAATCCAATACAAAATAAACAGAAAATAAACAAAATGTGTACTGAATGGAGAAGTTTTGAAGTCTGAAAAAGACAGAGATGAATCAGAGACTACATTTAACCAGAGTGACTATGTCTAGTTGTTCTAGCTGAAAAAGATGTTTTTTGTATATCTAGCACATTTTTCCACCCGTCATATATACAGTAGTCCAGCTTCAGGCCTATAATGTTTTCTACTGTCCAAATGACAAGCTGCACTTTATGTTTAGTGTGAGAAGACTCATTGCTATAACAGACTGTTATGGAGAAAGTCGGGATGCTTTGAATGATGGCTCAGTAGGTCTGTACCAGTACTGATTGGACATATCTTGGAGATTTTGGAAACCCACCTTCACAGCTAAAACAATTTTTGTACTTTAAATGTTTTTTATTAGTTTATTAGAATTTTATATTTTCAAAGTTTAATTGTGGAGCTTTATTTTCATATATGAGTTTGAATTTTATTTCCTTGCAAGAAAACTTTTAATAATTTAATAAACTGATTAATTGCATCACATCCCCACAGTGAAAGCTGGTGAGGGCTAACATATTTGTTATGGGATTTGCGTAGATATCCAGTACCAGTGTAGTAGTGGAAACCAACGTGAGTTCAGAAGGTGAGGACGTAGTTCCACTGATACTCTGCAGTTTTATAAGAAAAACGATAAAGGATAGCAAATACGAGTTATAAATTCTAAAGTAAAGCACACACAAATTTGAACATTGGGGAACTTAAAGATCTGAACTCAGTGAAAGTTTGGAAACATTCAACGAATACTAAATGAGGTGCTCTTTTGAGCCGATTGATCTTCTTGTCACAATATTGTGTGCTTTGTGCTTTTACTGCGCTCTAATCCTCCTCACATTTCAAACATCGGCTCTACATCACTAGATGCATCACTGTTTTACATGGGGGAATGCACTTTACTAATTTACTACACACAGTTTAACAACCAATTTAGATAGATAGATAGATAGATAGATACTTTATTAATCGCAAGGGGAAATTATATATTTACTACACTTTGGTTTGATTCACCCATTTTATCCTGGCATGAGTCTGGGTTGGGACCTTCTAATGCATTTAATTCCAAATACACACATTGCTTCACAAACTCTAAAATGTCAACTCAATTTAACTTTTCGAAGTGTGCAGCTCCCCTTCTTTGTTGTTTGCCGTGGTTTATAGACCTCCTGTAATTAATGATACTTTAATTTCTGAATTCTTTGATCTCCTGGCTGATATCACCCTCTCCCATGACAAAATATTTATTGTTGGTGATTTCGACATTCATGTTTGTTGTCAATCGAAAACCTTTGGTCAAAGACTTTTTATCACTATTGGACTCATTTGATTTTATACAGCATATTAATACGCCAACTCACTCTCTCGGTCACACCCTTGATCTCGTTCTTACTCGTGATATTTCAGTGAATAGTATTGATTTATGTGATGTTTCTTTCACTGATCACTTTTCTGTAATGATGGATATTACTGTTGATCTCCTGACTAATAGCCATCCACCAAGCTGCTCGCGCTTTTTAAATTCTTCCATTAAATCTGATTTCATAACCATTTTCTCTAGTCTTTACATGCATGACCAAAATAATGATATTGATGACTCTGTCGTAAAATTGAATTCCTCCTGTAAAGCAGTTTTAGACGTAATTGCTCCGACCAAGATATGCAGTAATAAGGTAAGACCTGCTCCCTGGCTAAATGAAACTACGCGATCACAGCGCCGCCCCTGTCAAACTGCTGAACGGTGTTGGAAAAAAGATGGACTGACTATCTCTAAACAGATTTTCAGGACTTCTCTTTTCAATTTCCAGGCTGAAGTTAAGAAATTGAAACATGACTTCTTTGCCGAATTAGTTTCCCGCCGTTTAAAAAATCCTAGGGTTTTATTTAATTCAATTAATATGGCCATTCACCTTCATTCTATAATGGGATTAAATAGCACTGTTCATTCATGTGAGCAGTTTCTAGCTTTCTTTGTCAGCAAAATTGATACTATCCGCCGTGGCATTGTTCAAAATGGTTATGAACTTCCTACTGGTAATCATGACACTTTTCTAGATTCCTTTGATCTTGTCTCACTTTCAATGCTAAAAAGAACTGTTGACACCCTTAAACCAGCTTCCAGCACCCTCAATATTGTTCCACCACATCTCTTAGTGGAAGCCTTTGATGTGTTGGGCCCATCTTTACTAGCCATTATAAATGATTCTATTAGTTTGGGGGTTGTGTCCTCATTTTTTAAACATGCTGCAGTCCATCCCCATCTAAAAAAGGCAGGATTAGATCCTGGAGTTTTAACCAACTTTCGTCCAATTTCCCAGCTCCCATTTCTGGCTAAAATTCTAGAAAAAATTATTTATAATCAATTGGTCGATCACCTTAACTCCAATAATTTATTTGAGACCTACCAATCTGGTTTTAGGCGTTAATCATGGTGTTGAAACGGCACTCCTGAAAGTGTTCAACAAAATCTCTTATTATTGACTCAGGTGACACGGCAGTCCTTGTCCTCCTTGACCTGTCCGCTGCCTTTGACACTATTGATCATGAGATATTGCTAATGCGGCTCGAACATCTTGTTGGGATTAAAGGGGCTGCTCTTAACTGGTTCAGGTCATATTTAACTGGTAGACGCTTTTCAGTGACTGTAAATTCCTCATTTTCATCTACTGCTCCTCTTAAATATGGTGTTCCTCAGGGATCCATTTTGGGTCCTATTTTATTCTCTATATACCTTCACCCTATTGGAGCGACTTTTAGGAAATGTAACATTTCTTTTCACTGCTATGCTGATGATACTCAGGTTTATATTCCCGTCTGCAACTCTGCAACAAATCAACTCCACAACTGTCTGTCTGAACTAAGATCCTGGAGGGCCAATAATTTTCTTGATCTAAATCAAAATAAAATGGAGGTGCTTATAGTGGGTCCACCAGCTAAAGCCCAAATTGGTCTTGGACTTCTCGGCTATTTCTCTGCCTTTTTGAAACCTCAAGTCCGCAATCTTGGTGTTACCTTTGATAGTAACCTCTCTTTTGAGAAACAAGTAAATTCTGTAGTCTAGAGTTGCTTTTTCCAACTTCGTCTATTAGGTAAGATAAAGCCTTACTTATCTTCTAAAGACCTTGAGAAAGCTACTCATGCTTTTATTTTTTCTCGCCTCGATTATTGCAATTCGCTGTATTCTGGGATTAGCAAATCCCTGATACACAGGTTACAGCTGGTCCAAAATGCTGCCACTCGCTTTCTGGTTGGGGCAAGGAAGTATGACTCTGTTTCTCCAATGTTAGCTTCTTTACACTGGCTGCCTGTCAGTTTTCGAATTGATTTTAAAATGTTGTTGCTAGTTTTTAAATCTTTACATGGGCTTGCTCCTGCCTATTTATCCGAATTGTGTGTTTTACACCAGCCATTCAGAGTGCTTAGATATTCTAGTCAGTTGTCTCTTGTTGTCCCTCGTACCAAGTGTAAAACCAAGGGGGACAGGGCTTCTGCAGCTGCTGCTCCTCACCTGTGGAACTCTTTACCTCATCACATAAAGGAGTCGTCTACAATTGAACTGTTCAAAACAAGATTAAAGACTCACTTCTATTCACGTGCATTCCGTGACCTTCAGTAATACTGATGGTTTTTATCTTTGTGATCATATAACATAATTTCTATTTATTATCTCTTATTTTATGTTCATATATTTTATTACTATTTATGTTTATTGTTTGTTTTTTTATTTTTCTTTTATTCTGTTATTGTAAAGCACTTTGGCCGCAGCATTACTACGTTGTTTTAAATGTGCTATATAAATAAATTGACATTGACAAATTAGACGATCTACATGTCTCCGAATTAAAGTTAAATCCAAACCAAAAGTTCCCAAACTTTTTTCAGCCACAGACCCCTTTACCAAAAACTTCTAAAACCATCGACCCCCTAGTCATTTACTTTACTTACTCAAATTAATAAATGTGTACAGTACTCGATATTAAATATTTTACTAGATATCAAACTTTTCATTTTAATCTCTTGTAATTAATGATTGAAAAAGGTAAAAGGACTACGGAATATGGCATTATCTTGTGCAACATTTAATATCAAAACGTGCACTAGCGAAAATTAAAGCAAAAAAATTGTTTTTTTTACATTTTTGACATTTATGAAATAAATATGTAAATTCAAAATAAGTACAAATAGTCCAAGCTGTACTATCTGCATTTCTTTTTTTGGTCCATTCATATTATTATCTGAAGAAATAAAAACTTTTATTAACAAACAATTTCGACAGACCCTGTGATAAAAATAAAACCCAATAAAGTATGTACTTACTTGAAACAGAAGATTTTTGTTCAAACTCGAATAAATAAACTGTGTCCGCTGATTTTCTTTTTCACAGTACTGCTCCGCAATAAATAATTATATTCAAAGTTCAAATCACAAATAAGTACGTCACATCAAACGAACCAATTTATAGTGTTTTATGAAAACATGACCGTACAAGACTGATAGATTCTGCTAATATCGAATATCCGTCGTCTCGTCCGACCTTGAACAAGTGCGGCCATGCAACAGTTTTTCATGTCCACACTTGCTTTGATACGTTCGATAAGACAATGCACAGACATGTTTGTGCTACATGTATTTTCATTCATTCTTACGTGTGACTCTTTTAATGACACATTTTACCTTTGGTATGTAATGTGTTTTCATCAAAAAGGTGTTTTTTTGAATTATTTTACTTCTTAATTAGGTACCTATTGGAATCATAGATATTTTGAAGTAACAAACAAATAGCAGTAGTAAGAGGGTCTATTTTTGCTGCCCAAATTTTTTTATTGAAACTATCGACCCCTAGAAAGTTTAAATCGACCCCAGGGGGTTGATATCGACTACTTTGGGAACTCTTGATCCAAACAATATATTCATTCTCTTTTCACTGTTCCGTTATTTCACCAAGTAATAATTTCCTTTTGTTTGCGCTAATACAATCTTTACTATCATTTTTTTTGAGACTTTCAAATTTTAGTACTTTTATCATCTCTAACCTGCTCTGCATGTGTACCACACCAATGTTTTGAATTCTTTACAACATTCTACTTTGTCATCTACTCTTTGTCTTTTATTTCAGGCCCCGGGCGTGGTTAAATCTCTTGGCACAAAGTCTCATCTTGCGAGACGTGAAAGTGTCTCTCTGAAAAAGTCACATCTCGTCCCAGGATTTTTTTTATTATAATAGAGAGATGTAATTGGTGTAATCTCTATGATATAGCTGATCAAACTATACAACATGGTACAGCTATTAGACATATATAAGCGAAAAAACTGTGTGTGTATGGAGCAGTACATTCTGCTCACCATCAACCACAGCCACTAGATAGTTCATGCATGCTCTTTTTAATTTTTTCGGTACCTGCATGCACCTCACTTCTCACTATGAAAAAGCCGGTGTGCACCAAACACTGCCACATAACAACAACGTCATGCGAACAACACAGATGAAGAAACACAACGTCAAAAAAAAGCAAATGCCGTGGCTCCAGGTGAAACACTTCAGCAACAGAGGGCAAGGCTTGAAGTTTTCACTAAAACATTGTCTATCTGGAGGATTTTCTCAAGACAAAGATTAACAGGACTCGCGATATGCCAGCAAAACAGCTAAGATATGGCATCACCAGTGTCTTCTTACAAAAGCCAGTGGGGCAGTAAACACAGCTGGGTCCACGTGCTCTTCACTGGCCAGTTCTTAAGAGTTAGCCGATGCGTCGCCAAGTCCACAAACATAGCAAAACATCTGGAGAATTTTTTCTTAGCCAGAAGACCACATGCAGCAATAATTTATAAAGACAGATGTTTGATTAGACAATTTGGTTAATGTAGGTTTATAAGCTTGGATAGTTTAGTAATAAATATCTGTTTAAGTTGTGCATACCTTAAAAAGGAAGAATCTGTGATCATCCTGCTGTCCAAGTTTTTCCTGTAGTCTCTGTATCAGCTGCTTCACCTGCTCTGTCCTAGGAGGTGTTATGAGTGGCTCTGTCTTCTTAATTTCTTCAACCAAAGCGGAAATGTCTGTTCTGTAAAGGAAAATAGACACAACTCAATAGTATAATTTATTTGGAATAATAGTATTTTAATATACAATAAAGCTGCATTTTGATGTTACAATACACTGTGACGTACACCTGCATTTATAATTTATTAATAAGCTCACTTGGAGTTTTTAAGCCAGCTGTGACAAAGTAGTGAAACAGACAGACAGCGTGCAACATTCATATAGTGGACAATGAGCTTTGTGTAACTTTTAGGAGCGGTAAACATGCAGTAATATTCTGTACAGCTGAGGAATACTGCTCTATTATATTTAGATTTTCAGGTTCACGTCTGCAGCTTTCTAAAAATGTGTACTCAAAGGATCTATTGCATTGTGGGAAAAATCCTGCGCATTTGTTTGGAAAATAGTAGTAACAGAACAAATAAATACAGAACTTGAAAAGTGCTCTTCACTGTCTTATTCTTCTTTAGGCAAAATCCTCATCCTCTCACTAGCAAGTGTTTGTTATGTATAAAAACGACTGGGCCTCATGACATAACTTGAAAGAACAAATCCCTCCGAATTCCACAAAAGGTTAAAAGAGAAACTTTCCAGGTTCAACTTGTGAAAAAGACACAAGAACAAATATTATATTCTTAAGCTACCAGCCATATAGACTGAACATACAGTTAAAAGTTTGTGCATTTTCCAGATAAATATAAAATCTCTTCCTGCATTTAGCAGGTACGCCTTTTCTTTGTTTGAGAAACTGAGCTTCCTTCGAGCTTCTTTTATCACAAAAGCTTATAGTGCTTGATGGCATTTCATAACATTAAAAAGTTATAACAATCTTACTCAAAGCAATTCTGATTTGAAATTGTAAAAATAAAAATAAAACTACACAAAGTGCACAATGACTCACTCTTGAGATAGATCTAGAAGATCTATGGATTTAGTCTTTAATTCACCTCCTTTTTCATACTCCAAAATAATACCTAAAAAGAAAAAATAATTACAGCTTGTCTTTATTGTCACACACATATGAAACATTGATGAAGTGCCAAATAGGATAAAATATTGAAATAGAGTTGGAACTCTTATTAACACAATGAATTAGCTAGTTTTGTACATAACCAGTGCATAAATGATATATATCAGGTCAGGTCAGGTCAGGGAGCATGCACTGGTACAGTCCATTGCCGCACCCACTACACAATGAATCACCTCGGGATCCCAGTTGGCAACCCCGCAGGCAGACACGGGGTCCAGTCCCACACTCCGGAAATAACCCTCTATCTGCCACAGCCAGGTGTTACGTGGGCGTCCCCTTGGCTTTTTCCAGCCACTTGAGTACCCAACAATGAGGATCCTGTGAGTCAAATCACCCTTGGGGAATTGCGCCACATTAGTTCTGTAACTGAGGCTCCCACACAATGCAGCTAATGTGCCTCATTTGGGACTCTGTGAGCAACTGCTCATTCGACACAAAGTCAAACCAACGATACCCAAGGATTCTCTGAAGAGACACAGTACCAAAGGAGTCCAGCCTTTGTCTAAGGTCACTGGAAAGCATCCATGTCTTGCAACCACATAGCAAGACAAGAAGCACCAGGACTCTAAAGACTTGGACCTGCGTCCTTTTGCATAGATATCGGGAGCGCCACACACCCCATTCCAGTGACCTAATGACCCCGATGCTCTCCCAATCCGTCTACTGACTTCATAGGTAGAGTCGCCAGAGACAAGAATGTCACTGCCGAGGTAAGTAAACCTCCTGACAAGGTCGACACTCTCTCTCTGCAAACAGACACACTGCTGATTTTGGTTTTTATCCAGGATAATAAAAAAAAATAAAAATTTGTAATATTAAAGAGCTGGCATTCCCTCCTAACAGGCCTGAAGTTACCGGACGTGTCTGTCAGATAGGCTGCCTTAAGTAGTTTTTCACTTATCGTTGTGTATGTAACAGCATGCGAACGTTTCTTCCGACGTAATGGCGGAAAACAGAGGCAGAGTTAATGTTTCGGTAATTGGATCGTTTATTTTATTAGACTACTAAACTAATGATATGCCCTGCTCAAACGGTTCCTTTCTTACGAATAATTTCACTTAATATGCGCTTAGACCTCCAGTGCATGAAAGAAAATACCGAGAGTGAATGATTTCCAAAATTAAGTTTCATATTGAAAAACCAAAACTAAGAAAGTAAACAATGCTGACACAAATAACAATAAGCGACAAGCAAAACAATTTGCGCATATCCATACTTTCTCAGTTTCTAGAAGAATCTAGCAGCGTTGATTCTTACTGTGGAGTTCTAAGAAACAAATGGTTAATTTCAATCACAAAAGCTACTGAAAGGTTTTGTTGCTTATTTTTAACGCTAGAACTTTATATTCAAGACATACTCTTAAATAATTATGCAATTCGACAAACACCCATTGGTATACAACAGATACATTTACTAAAACGAGAATGAATTACATTAGTTTAAAAATAACTTTAATTAAACGTCTTGATGATAGCGATTATAGGTCTTGAAAGTCGACACTCGTTCAAATCCCATTCGATTACGATGCCCATCCTTACAAGTCTACTTTTAAATGAAGCGCTCTTTTCACTTTTATCAACGTGGTATGGGAAACTCTGATGCGCTTAGCAAACTGCTACAAGCGCAACACTGCACTCTGCTCATGCGATCACCGTCGCATTTTCGTTGTAATTGCATCACAACGAGTTCTTCTCCTTCAAGAGCAACAACCGATGTTCACCCGCCGCACAGTGAATTGATTCGAAACAAATCACGAGTGGAATGTACATGAAACAGTCTGCTACACTCTTCACACATCAACGCAACACAGTTTAAAAAAAAAAAACTTTACACGAATATTTAAACACCATAATCGTATTACCTGGGGGGTAATATCTGAGCAGAAAACGTTTCAGCTTCATCTTTCCTTGGAGGACTACTGGCGAAACAGAGCGTCGCTATAGCAACCGCGGCCAAACATAGGCAGAGATGCACATGCGCACAAATGCGTCTCCCGTTCTCGCATATGAAAGAAATCTACTTGGGCTCAGTCAATGAAGCGGAAGAAATAACGAATGAGAATTTGAATCGAGAAAAGAAAGCAACATTAAGTGAAAGTTGTGCCTTTTAAAATATAGTATATAATAATTCTTCAAGCTCTGCACGATGCCGGTACTGCTCTTAGATACTGAATGTAAGGAAGTGTAATATTTTGCAGTGTTGTTCTCGGGTATCGTGGGAGTAGCAGAATACTGTACATCTCAATGCCAAAAAGATTTTTTATGATTTTTAATCATTAACTGCCTCAGTGGATTACAGCCATCTCGCAATGAATATATCTTTGCTTTTTTCTGCCAGATTTCTACACTACTTACCTATTTGTGAGAATAAAAGTCTGTTTCATTCATCAGAATAACAAATAATAGCAACATTAAGAGCATGGACATGTAACTACAGAATATATTTTATAAAGCCATTCTTTGTATTGTCCTTCACATATGTTTGCTAATAACAGCACAGTTATCACCTCTTTAAGTTTTCAGGAGGTCCCATACAATATCCTCAACATGTCAGTAATCTATTAGGCACTAGCAGACAAACCTATAGCCGCCACCCTGAAATGCAGGTTCAGAATCGAAAAATGAAGACTGCACATTATCCAAAATATAAATCCACAGAAGGATCACAATGAGCTCCGACACAAAGCAAGCAAGATGGTTGTTGCACATGAGAGACTGGCAATCAGACGAGGATTCAGGAGGAAGCATTCATCTTGAAGGAGTCAAGTGGGGAGCTGCTGTTCACCAAGGGGAGTTACAGAGTCAGGTTTGCTGCACAACAGCATTAGATTCCTCGTTTATATTCAACGTAACTTTTATAGAGAATGCAAGATATTCATATATGTCTGCTCTTTGTAGATAACTATGGCTCAAGCTTAAAGCTGACTTTTGGTGCTTTAAACAACTGCTTCACATGAGGAAGGGCAGCATGACACAAAGTCTGTATTTATATGATTCAGTGCTTCTTTGTGTTGAACTGTCAAACTGCATGAGTCTGTTTCCAAGGCCCACCTGCATCTACTTCTGGTCTGTGGCAATGTGAAGTGTATGGAACACAGCTCCTTGTCATACAGTCATGTGGAAATGTATGGTTACCCACCTTCCCAAGCCTCCTTGAATGGTGTCCTGTATAGACAGTGATGAATAAAGTGGCACTGTTTTCTTGTTATGTGCAGAACTGTGTTTGGTGAAAACTGAGCACAGCCTCATAGAGGTTTAAAGCTGAAGGACGCGGATGCCTTGCAGTCATAAGTCCACCGTGAAGTTCTGTAGAGGAAAAATGCAAAGCTGTCTGCCCACCATCTGAAGATTGGTCATTATTGAATCAGTGAACAGAACACTTTGAGGTTTGAGGAAAGAAGAGGGATTGGAGGAGTTGAACTTCTTCAGTTTAAGATAACGAAGATTAAGAAATTACATAATCAAAGTGTTTACAATTATGAAAGAAATTAGTATGGTACACCCGGGGCTGGCGCCTCCATTAAGGTGAATTAGGCATTCGCTTAAGGTGCAGATCATAAGG
This sequence comes from Polypterus senegalus, assembly GCF_016835505.1. NCBI lineage: Eukaryota > Metazoa > Chordata > Cladistia > Polypteriformes > Polypteridae > Polypterus > Polypterus senegalus. The sequence goes on along the minus strand of NC_053154.1, from coordinate 145,679,517 downwards.
GGTGGGGGGACCCAACGGCACAGATTAGCTACTGAACAGTCGGTTGGTACACTAATAAGCTTGGCCTATGGCACCAAATACCCTAGTACCGTCACTGGGTAGACCCCAGCTGTTACTTTAAAATCAGTTCTGTTACAAGAACACGGGGCATGGTTGGAAAACTGTTAAGGGCAGATTTTGCACAAAAGTTACAATTTTTTCTACACGTAAAGAACTACAGACAAGTGGAATAAATTACCAGGTATTGTGGTAAGAGAGTAGGACTTTCTGGTCCTTCACATTTCAACTTGATGTTGTTTTGAACAACCTAGGGATTGACAAGCTTGTTGGGTTAAATGACCTTTCTGGTCACAATTGTGGTAATGTTCATCAATTCCTTTGGGAAAATGTGAGTCAGCAGAGGGCAGCAGAGTCACTTAATTTCACATGTGAGTCAATGAACATTCGAGGAAAAGCAAACCACTTTCAGTGTCTTCAGAAAGTACCCGGACTCCTTCACTTTTTTCACATTTTGTTATGTTGCAACCTTATGCTAAAATCATTTCAAATATTTTTTTCCCTTATCAAGCAAAACTCAATGCCCCAGAATAACAAAGTGAAGACAAAATTTTACTGATTTTTGCAGCATAATTAAAATTACAAAAAACTGAAGCATCACATTGACACATGAATTCATACTTTTATTGAGTACTTCATTTGAAGCACCTTTGGCAGTGATTATGGCCAGGAGTCTTAACACAACAAGCTTTGTGCACCTCAATTTGTGCATTTTTTGCCATCCTTCTCTACAGATCCTCTCAAGCTCTGTCAGACCATCAGGGGACGGCTATTTTCAGGTCTCTCCAGAGATGTTCAACTGGATTCAAGTCCAGGTTCTGGCTGGACCACTCAAGGACATTCACAGAATTGTTCCTCTTTGGCTTGTGCTTAGGTGTCCTATTGGAAGGTGAGTCCTCAGCCCAGTCTAAGGTGCAGAGCACTGTGGGACAGGTTTTCATTAAGGATATCTCTGTACTTTTCTCAGTTCAACTTTCCCTCAACCTGGCCTAGCCACCCAGTCTGTGTCACTAAAAAACAACCCCATGGTGTGACGTCACCACCAACATTCTTCACCATTGGAATGGTATTATGCAGGAGATGAGCAGCGCCTGGTTTCCTCCAAGTAGGATGCTTAGAATTGAGGCAAACAGTTCCACTTTGGTTTCATCAGACCAGGCACCCTTGTTTCTCACAGTCTTTTGGATACCTTTTGGTAAAGTTCAAATAGACCTTTATGTGTCTTTTACTTTAAACTTTGTCCTTGAACTTTATTGCCAGGCTAGGAATTTCCCTTAGTGTTACAGAGGAGAGACTTCTATAAAGTGTAGATCGGTGAATTTTCATTGATGTTTGTTTTTCTGGAAGTTCCTCTTGCCTCCAAACAGGTTCTCTGAGCTCTGCTGGACAGATCATTGAGTTTGTATTCATCTCTCTTGAGGTGTCACCCATTGCACGGCTCAAGTTGGGTCCCAATGCGGGTAGTTCGTCATGTGGTGGGTGTGCAACACACTATAATCAGCGAATGCTCCCTGCCTCTCACTCTCTCTCTCACACACACCAAGGCCCTTCTCCCCAAGTTTTTCAGTTTGGCCAGGTGGCCAGCTCTAGGAACAGTTGTGGTTGTTCTAAACGTATTACATTAAAGAAATATTGGATCCATCACTACTGGGTGTACTTATAAAGAAACAAAGCACCACAAGCAAAATTCTGAAGAAACCTTTAACTTGTTACAGGGCAGCCAACTACAAGAACGTAATAAGCAGGAGATCATATAAACAAATCCAGTAACGAAGAAGAAGAAGAAGAAGAGGTTTTTGTAATTTGATGCAGATTCTACTATTCCAAAAGATTCTATGTTAATAAATATTTTACGGGATTTAAAGCAATAGTATTGATTTTGAATTACATTTCACCTTTTTATCTTAGCAGATAATATTTCTGTAGCTGATGTTTCAAATTATAAAACATTAGCAGCTTTTTTAATTTTATTATGTATTGCACAGTATTAAACATTTTGGTTTACTTACAGCAGATATCAAACACCATAGACATACGGGAGCAACTAGGGTGAATCAAAATGTCTCATGGAAATTCAATAATAATAATGAGCCTTAAAACACAAATGAATGCAGTGCAGAATCAAATCCAGGGTCCAAATATCCAAATGTTTTATTTCCATATTTTTCTATTTCATATAAACCAAATACTGCATTTGTTTCTGTGTTTGGTGGTTGTTTAAACCAACCATTACAGCTCTGAGACCCAGGTGTAGTTTGTGCATATATTTTAAATCTAATATAAAGCTCAAAAATCTATGTGTTTATATATAATTATTTATTAGAGAGAAAGAAATAATATTCACTCATGGCCAGTTATAAATTGTAAGTCCAAACACGGAATCAAAATTCAATGTGATATTGACGAAAAGTTAATTTAAAAAATTGTTTTAACTGAAGTTTTACAGTAAAAGTGTAAGTTTAAAAAGTATTTGCGTGTTAATTTCAAAGACAAACAGAACAAAAATGAACAGCTCTAACGCAACATAAAACATCATCTTCTTTAAATTTATTATGTTTTACTATTTTGTACTATGGTTAATTATATCTATATATATATATTGTGAAGGACAGCCGGGTCCCATGCCATGGGCAGTTCAATACCTCCCCCGGGACGCTTGGTGGCAGCCTCCCTGGCTGACGGTGATTCCCCAACCACCCGCAGAGCTCCATGGGAGATGGAGTCCTCCACAGCTTGGTTGGGGCCCAGCGTGGCCGCTAGGGGGGGCTGTCTGCTTCCCACAGCCCGGCTGGACGAGTCTTCAGCCCCACCCGGAAGTGCAATCAGGACCAGGTGGTTAATCACCTGGAACGCTTCCGGGTGGGCTATAAAAGGGCCCAGCCACCACCACTCGGTGAGCCAGAGTTGGGAGGAAGGAGACGAAGCTTATCTGGGAGGAGTGGTGGTAAAGGAAGGAAGAGAACTGTTTTGTGCTTGTGTTTTGGGGACTGTGTGGCACGGGGAAGACGTGTCCCACAGCCGAAGAAAAATAAAGTCTTTGTGTTTTTTATATGTGCCTCCGTGTCCATCTGTGTCGGGTCAGGTGCCTATATAGCACCTTTGTTACAATATACTGTATATATATATATATATATATATATATATATATATATATATATATATATATTATATATATATATATTAGGAGGCTGTGCCCCTTACTCGCTTCACTTGTGTGTGTTTTTGTCAGCCCAGCTCAAAAATCTAATTCAAGCAGAAGTTCTTACTCGATCAGCTGATGGTGATACAGTGTTTATTCCTCAAATCGAATTATGTCCATCTCAAACTGGTGTGAATAAGGCGCTATATAAAGCGTTCCCGGCACAGATTCACACTGAGGCACGTGTAAACTGAGCAGAAATCTTTTTATTTTCTATTCACCCGTGGGCGCATGTCTTCCCCGTGTCCCACAGGCCCAACACAGTCCCAAACACTTAAACAGTTCAAACACTCTTCCCCTGTGGGGCACGTCTTCCCCGTGAACCCCACAGGTATAACACAGTCCCAAAGCACCTTACTTTAAACACAGCAATCCTTCCGCTGGCACCACCACTCCTCTCAGGCAACCTCGTCCTCTTCCTCCCGATTCTGGCCCAGAGTGGTGGTTGCTGGCTCCTTTTATGGCCCTCCCGGAAGTGCTCCTGTTGCTTGGTCACCTGTTCCCAATTGCACTCCCGTGTGGGGCCGATGATTAAACCAGCTGGGCTTAATTATCTCTGCCTCGCCCCATGGCGGCCATTCCAGGTCCCCACAGGGTTGGGGAGAACTCCATTTCCCATGAAACCCTGCGGGAAACTGAGGCATCATCAACCAGGGAGGCTGCCGCCAAGCGTCCCGGGGGAGGTACTGAGAAGTCCATGGCTGCTCCCCCGGGCCATATACAGCAGGGTCGTCCTGACCGGGCATGGGACCCGGCTGTCTATTACACTGGATTGCCTTTCAGATTGAAATGGCAACAGTTCCCCATAAAACCTGCCTTTACAATGACTATGAATAAGTCACAGCAGCAAACATAGGATCGCGTTGGAATTTATTTACTGGAACCAGTTTTTGGGCATGGAGAGTTACAGTATATGTGGCATTCTACAGACTGAGACAAATACAGAGTGTCAAAGTAAAAGTAGAAGAATCCTCAATTCAGGGCAAGTTGATTAAAGATTGCAACAATTTTTTTATATGGAATGTTGTTTACTGTGAATGTAAAGCCTGCAGAGACAATAAAAATAATATCATGAGTGCCTACTTAAATGGCCAGTAAGACATCAGAAATAGATCCTCAGCCATTGCCCAGAGTCGTTCCTTTCAATTACTTGACATCTCTGCATTTCAGTTTTTTTCTGACGATTTCAATAGTTTTCTAGGAGCCCAAGCTTTTTACAGCACAGGCTTACACAGCTAGTATATACTGTATATACACTCACCTAAAGGGTTATTAGGAACACCTGTTCAATTTCTCATTAATGCAATTATCTAATCAACCAATCACATGGCAGTTGCTTCAATGCATTTAGGGGTGTGGTCCTGGCCAAGACAATCTCCTGAACTCCAAACTGAATGTCAGAATGGGAAAGAAAGGTGATTTAAGCAATTTTGAGTGTGGCATGGTTGTTGGTGCCAGATGGGCCGGTCTGAGTATTTCACAATCTGCTCAGTTACTGGGATTTTCACGCACAACCATTTCTAGGGTTTACAAAGAATGGTGTGAAAAGGGAAAAACATCCAGTATGTGGCAGTCCTGTGGGCTTAAAATGCCATTGTTGATGCTAGAGGTCAGAGGAGAATGGGCCGACTGACTCAAGCTGATAGAAGAGCAACTTTGACTGAAATAACCACTCGTTACAACCGAGGTATGCAGCAAAGCATTTGTGAAGCCACAACACACACAACCTTGAGGCGGATGGGCTACAACAGCAGAAGACCCCACCGGGTACCACTCATCTCCACTACAAATAAGAAAAAGAGGCTACAATTTGCACGAGCTCACCAAAATTGGACAGTTGAAGACTGGAAAAATGTTGCCTGGTCTGATGAGTCTCAATTTCTGTTGAGACATTCAAATGGTAGAGTCAGAATTTGGCGTAAACAGAATGAGAAAATGGATCCATCATGCCTTGTTACTACTGTGCATCTTGGTGGTGGCGGTGTAATGGTGTGGGGGATGTTTTCTTGGCACACTTTAGGCCCCTTAGTGCCAATTGGGCATCGTTTAAATGCCACGGGCTACCTGAGCATTGTTTCTGACCATGTCCATCCCTTCATGACCACCATGTACCCATCCTCTGATGGCTACTTCCAGCAGGATAATGCACCATGTCACAAAGCTCAAATCATTTCAAATTGATTTCTTGAACATGAAAAATGGCCCCCACAGTCACCAGATCTCAACCCAATAGAGCATCTTTGGGATGTGGAGGCACAGGAGCTTCGTGCCCTGGATGTGCATCCCACAAATCTCCATCAACTGCAAGATGCTATCCTATCAATATGGGCCAACATTTCTAAAGAATGCTTTCAGCACCTTGTTGAATCAATGCCACGTAGAATTAAGGCAGTTCTGAAGGCGAAAGGGGGTCAAACACCGTATTAGTATGTTGTTCCTAATAATCCTTTAGGTGAGTGTATACAGTATATATATTATTCCTAAATTATCAACATATATTTTGTATATAATTACATATTTATATATTGTCAGAGGTGGCTGGGGTGGCGACCCGGCTGGGACGCCCAGGAGAACTGAAAGAGGGCTTGCGCCTTCCCCAGACCATCTGGGGGCGACCACCCTGGTTCCTTTGGGGGCCACGGGTACAGAGCTTTGAAGCTCCACCCTGTAGGGGCCCGTGGTCGCCCCCCATGCCTTTGGAGCCCTGGACCTCAGCACTTCCGCCACACCAGGAAGTGCTGGGGGGAAGAGGAGCAGGGACACCCGGAGTGCTTCCGGGGATGCAGCTGGCACTTCCGCCACATGAGGGTGTGTCCGTGGAAGATTGCCGGAACCCACCTGGAGCACATCCAGGTGATGATAAAAGAGGCCGCCTCCCTTCATTCAGGGCGAGAGTTAAAAACTTAAAAGAAGTGGTGAGGCGGCCTTCTGCTGTTATGCACCTAAAATCTGGAATAGCCTGCCAATAGGAATTCGCCAGGCAAATACAGTAGAGCACTTTAAAACACTGCTGAAAACACATTACTTTAACATGGCCTTCTCCTAACTTCACTTTAACTTAATACTGATACTCTGTATGTTCAATTCATCACAATAACTATTCATAGTGGCTCTAAAATCTGTACTGACCCCAACTCTCTCTTCTGTTTCTTTTTCCGGTTACTTTGTGGTGGCGGCCTGTGCCACCACCACCTACTCAAAGCATCATGATGCACCAACATTGATGGAATGAAAGCCAGAAGTCTACGTGACCATCATCATCAGGTCCTTCCATGAAAACCCTAAATACAAAGAGGACTGTTTCATTTATGTTAGGTAGATTGCCCAGAGGGGACTGGGCGGTCTCTTGGTCTGGAACCCCTACAGATTTTATTTTTTCTCCAGCCTTTGGAGTTTTTTGTTTTTCTGTCCACCCTGGCCATCGGACCTTACTTATTCTATGTTAATTAATGTTGACTTATGTTTATTTTTTATTGTGTCTTCTATTTTTCTATTAATTTTGTAAAGCACTTTGAGCTACATTTTTTTGTATGAATATGTGCTATATAAATAAATGTTGATTGATTGATTGATTGGGAGAGGAGTGGACTGAGCTTGCTGGAGGAGGCAAGGAGGCGGCCTAAAGAGGAAAGTGAAGGCATTGTCTGGCCAGGACTTTGGGGGTTTTGTGGTGCACTTGTGACTTGGTATTGTAAATAAACATGTTTGTGGGTGACATGAACGTGTCTGCCTGTCAGTGTCCGGGCCAGCCTCCACAATATATACACACACACACACCCACACACATATATACACATACTAGTACATAGATAGATAGATAGATAGATAGATAGATAGATAGATAGATAGATAGATAGATAGATAGATAGATAGATAGATAGATAGATAGATCTCTTCTAGAATTTGCACACCTGCCTAATTTGTCCAGGGATGGCTGTAGATTATTTTCCAATCCAACAATTTGACCCTGGGGATGCCTTTCATTTTTTCTTCTTTTTTACTACTCTTTGAATGGCAGTGCCACCTGGTGGCTTAGAGCAAATAAAGCACCAGAACAGGCTCAACAGACTGAAGACAGACTAGCAGACAAACAGACCAGAGCTAATATATAATTTTATTTTTGAATGTGTTGCTGTTGTTGTTGTTATCATTCTGTTTCTGTAATGCTTTAATAAAAATATTGTAACTTTTCTTAGTTTAGTTCATGGTATAGGTATTTCAGGAGCAAGCTTAAAAAATAAATGTAAAGATCTTCAGAGAAAAGAGGTTAATGATACTCTTTCAAATTCCCAGACAGCCAGTTTTCATACTCACTTTTTGCAGTTGACTTGTCTATAGCATATACATGTCATCCTTTAGTGAGGATGAATTCATTTCAGGTAATGAAACCAATAAGCTTATAATCGGTTAACTTAACAAACAAAACAAAGTACAGAGAATTGTTTTAAATAGCTTCACAAAGTAGATTTACAAAGTACAGGTATTCATTTTACATAGATTCACAAAGTACAGTAGATTTACAAATAAGAGATAATCTTTGTACGTAGATTGTGCTATGACAAGTTAATCAGTCCAGAATATTTGCTAATGAATGTCCCAGGAAGTGCAAGGTTCAGATGGAGGGCAGAGTGCAGAATGAAAGATTTTACAACCTTTACAACACAGAACTCCAGCTTTACACCTGTGCATTTTATGAAATATACACTTTTAATTGCATATCGCACCGTTCTGTGGTGACTGGCACCCCAAGGTTCTTTTCATATACCCAGATATAGTACATAAATGCTCAGTGATATTGGTACAGCTGGAGTAGAGAGTCCGAGACATCAGCTGCACCAACAGTCTTATACATTACTGTCCAGTCACACAGCCTAAAACGTTCATTAGGGGTCACTTCTGCTTCCCAGGGAGGCTTGTTCTGTTAGGGTAAGGCTTTCAGAATTATTTTTTAGGAGCTCTAAGATATGCTAGTCACACTTTTCAAACCAAACATGAGTCATAAAGTGTTGCTCTAGGCTGACGAAAGAAGTAAAAAAAGAAAGATAGGAGTATCCATTAAACAGCTCAAGCATTTAAGATCAACTAGGAGTGAAATATTTCACATTAACTATTTTGGATTCCCACAAGTGACATTGTAACTATGGATAAAGCGGGGAGAGCAGTTCACACACTAAAAAAGAAAGGTCTTCATTTCTCAGTAAATGCGTAGGCTGCTATGACTTGCTACTTGGTGGAGGATACATAGACCAGACCGTGGAGCAGCCCTACCAGGATGTAATTTTGGCTCATGACTCTTTAGGTTTGGTTCTGAAGTAAGAGGCAGGTATCCTAAATGGCAGATACAGCAGAAGTATGTTTCAATATAACCCATGGTCCCTGGAATGTAACTTTCTGTAGAGTATGTAAAGGTGGTATCCACCTTTACACCTTTATTGGTATGGGAAAAACATCAGAGCACCTAATTCAGGGAAGAGCAAAATGTCTATTCCAACTACTAGGGAGCGGGCGGTTAGTCAGCTGGCACAAGGGCAACTCACAATTTCCTTCCTTCTTCTTAAGTATTTGTAAAATATCACAGTTTTAGCTGTCTACTTTTCCACTGCACCCATTGTTTCCAACTGAGATACAACACTAAACTGGATGGAGAATTTTTATAAACTAGAAGTAAGACTATACACTAACTCTCTGGTCTCAGATGAAGAATTTGATTTATTTCCGTCAAGCTTTTCAACCTTAGAAAAAACTTCAATTAGAACAGAGTAACAAGGTATAACACTAACATATTACACTGATTAGATATAAGGAAATCAGTAGCCTTTTTTAATCTTTTACCACACAGTAGTAAAACATCTAATTCTGTGAAGCTTGGGCAGCGGAGTGATTGATGTCAGCTTGGACTGTAAAACATTGTATTCCTGGAACAAACTCTAAAGGTGACTGAACATGTTTTGCCTTAAGAACTGAAAAATAACAGTGAAGAGATTTATCTCTTAAAAGTGACAAGTCACTCTGTCTGCTCGCAGTTCCTCTACATGCCTTAAGCAACTCCTTCCTACTCTTTCCTGCCTCCACTGTCAACGTGAATGTTTTAAAAACAAGAAAATGGCATGCTTTAAGAAACTCCACATGAGCAACTGGAAGTCACTTACAGCCGTTTTATGTCTGTTTGGATTTCTAATCAACTGCAGACCACTGGAGCCTTTTCTCACGGCATATCTTGTTGGGCCGTATAAGAACGCCACAGAACAGCAGGTAACGGCATGAGAAAAAAAAAAAAAAAGATTCTTGAGACAATTTAAAAAAATAGGTGCATGCTTTCTTTCTTTCTTTTTCACTTTAAAAATTACATATCTAAAAACACACACCATCACCAAACAATTTAGAAAAAGTATGCCTGGCATAACATCCAGGTGCATTTGAGAGCTGTGTGGGTACTGTACTGTACTCTCCACAAAATTAGTTGACGGAAATAATTTCATGCAGACAGATAGACCGACAGACCGACATTGCTATCGCAATAGATCCTTCTGGTATTAATGTGAATGCACCTAAAACAGTCTACTGGAAGGTAACACAGTATGTCTGCAGGGATTAAAGGAAATGAATGGAGGATCAAATAGACTCTTACCTATGCTGCATTATAAAAGTGAAAGGATCAGACAACTAAACACCAACCTAACAGGCCACAAGATACTGTGGCTGCTTTGCAAACCGTTAAAATCTAGTTGAGGGCCTCCACACATTTACGACCATAGGACCAACTGACATTGAGGCTTGATTGGCTTGCAACGGGATTGCCATTTGTCATTTTGCCTTCACATCCCACCTCGTAACTTAGTGTGACCCGGGTTGGTCTGTGCAAACTGGAGTTTCTGGAATAAATTGAGAATGTGAGGGGAAATGAGTGCAAGCTCCCTGAAAAATGCCAGTCTCAACTGTGTAATTAAGTGGGTCCCTTACATTAGTTTCCACACTCTTTTATGAGTCTTATCTTCTTGTAATTTGGTTAAATGATGTTGTACTGTGTGTGCGTTAGTTATAAGCAGTGGCAAATGTAAAAAATGTTCTTTGTGAGTTAATGAAGTATGTGTAAAATATGAAACCTTATGGATCAGTTGTTTGGATTAGCAACTCCAGCCTCTTTCCTTGGTTTGGGGACATTGGTGTCAGTATAGTGGGATAGAGCAGTGGTCTAAATCTGATTCAGCAAAGAAACTACATAAAGTTGGCAGAGATGAGAGAAATATATCAGACAAGAGAGGTGCTGCTCGTACAGTTGGACAAGGACATCATGGATTTTGAATCGCCCGGTGCCATGTCTTGCACTTGAAGTGGCGGTGAATCTCAAGTTACACATTTTGTCAATAGGAGAATTTGAACAGCGCAGGGACAATTCCACGCATATGATGGTATGCTCACAAGCAACTTGTGATAACCGCGGCCCAGTTACCGGCAAGAAAAGTGCAAATGCAAGGGTATCCTACTGTTAGAAAGTGTTATTCACAACAGAGAAAGGGTTTCTTTAAATCATGAAAAGTCAGAATTAGTGAAAGCCACACTAGGATGGGGTGTTCATAAGAATTGTAATCATTTACTTCTTGAGGTAGAAGTGCACAATCAACAACAAAAAATTGCATCAGATATTTAAAATATTAAAATGTGTGCTTCCATCTCAATAGTTAAAGTCTAAATATTCTTGATTGTAATAGAAATTTGCCATTTTTCACCCTCTGATAGTGGTCCATAGAGGGTTAGATCCACAGTAAAGGATCAAAAATGACATCAAATTTGTAACCAGTGACTTTGAAATAGTCTAGAACAATACTCCACAGGGTATTATGTTAGAAATTTAACTTTTTTGTAGTGGTTCCTAAAGGTCAAGGACCACCAGGAAAGAATCAGATTATCAGTATTATTATCACATTTGTGACTAGTAACCTTGAAATACCGTAAAGCGACACTCCATACGCTCATATTACCAATCCCCATTTTTTCAAAGTTTTGAGAAAAAGGGAGCAAAAATGGAGTAACTTTAACCCCTTGTATCACATTAGTTAGTGAACCCCTGGGGTCAGTTGATGTGGCTTGATGCCACATACAGCTTCAAGGCCTTCTGATCATTGTTGCTGAAGATGCCTTTTGCTTTACTCTTTTTCATAAGGGTGTAATTTCCTGCCCAAATGTTAGTCCAAAAATAGTCTAGAAAGGAGAGTTTTTCAGGTCTCGAGGGACAAAACTGGGGGGAAACCCGCAAAAAACCTGACAATTTGCATAACTAGACATCAAGATGATTTGAATGGCATACAATATGCAAGGGTTTTCTCATATCCATGACTCAGAAGGTGCTGGACAAAAAAACCTGACATGACATCAAAGCTTTCATTTTTATAAGTAATTCTTAGCTTATAATGGGACAAAATATCAGATGCACATGCTGCAGGTCATCACGCAAGTACAGAAACTGAAAGCAAATTGTTTCAATTTCAAGATGTACAAATGCAGACTATGCATTGTGATAGTAATGTAAACAGCCCAGTTGAAAGCTGGGACAAGTGTTAGCCTAAACTGGACAGGTTCCTTATTTTGAGTTTCTACATTTTCAGGTTCATATACAAGATGAATTGTCTCTCTGATCAGGACCTGGGGCCTCATGTATAAACGGTGCGTACCACAGAAATGTTGCGTAAGAACTTTTCGACGTTCAAATCGCGATGTATAAAACCTACACTCGGTGGGCGGCACGGTGGCGCAGTGGTAGCGCTGCTGCCTCGCAGTTAGGAGACCCGGGTTCGCTTCCCGGGTCCTCCCTGCGTGGAGTTTGCATGTTCTCCCGTGTCTGCGTGGGTTTCCTCCGGGCGCTCCGGTTTCCTCCCACAGTCCAAAGACATGACGGTTTGGTGGATTGGCGATTAAAAAAAAAACCTACACTTGGTGTAAAGCCACGCACTTTTCCACGGTACCTCATGCCTTGTCGTACGCAAGTTCTCCACTCGGTTTTGCAAACTGGCGGCACCCAGCGTCAAAGCAGTGCTACTGTTCTTGTGTGATTACTCATTATTTTCATGACGCGGCTTTATAAATACACAGAAACTAACCGCATATTGTTTATTAGTGTAATGCATCTGATTGTAATTAACTCGTAACAATATAATGGTCCAGGGAACAGCCATAGTATTCCAAATACCATAACTGCTTTAGCGTTGTTACTCTCACTTCTTCTTCTTCTTCTTCTTCTTTCAGCTCCTCCCGTTAGGAGTTGCCACAGCGGATCATCTTTTTCCATATTGCTCTCACTGCACGACTCGGAGTATTTATATCACTGTATCTGAGTGTGAATCACAGCAGCAGCTGATCGGAAAGAGAATTATCGGTATACAGCTTTAAGGACACGCTGTCTCAGCCACTGCAAAATGTTTTAAAGCCTTTCCTGTACGGACCTCGCGGTTCAGAAACAGTTTAATCCCAAGAACTTTAAATGCACTCAATCAATTGCTCCTTGTAGAACGGTTTGTACTTATAAGTACAATCACCCCACTGTAAACTTGCACTACAGTTATAATATCTCACAACCTGGGCCACTTTATAAAGCGCGTATTTACATATGATGACGATATCATTTTTAAGGTGAAATGCAGCAAAATATGTTTGTTAAATTATACACATAAAACTTTAACTTCATTTAAATAATCTATATTCTTCACTGGGAGTGTCGTGAAGGATAGAATAATTAAACATGTACTACGAAGATATTTCAATGTTCTTTAAACGTTTTGAAGAATCGGCACTCTAAGCTTACAGATGGCTTAACTTCTATTACAGAGCTGATTGTGTGGCGATCGGTTACTTGGGGAAAGAAAAGCAAGGACTCTTGGGCGCACGCCAATATATATTGAATATAAAACAGAAAGAGAAAATAACAACACAGCTAAAAACGCAGCGACAAATTTCACAAAAGATAATGCTTGTCATGAGCACGAGGCTCATGAAACACATGTTTAATAATGTGCTTTAGCTCCTATCATCATGAAAATGACATCACGTATACATCTCAGTATTTTAGTTATTCAGAGAGCTGTAATATCACAAATGTAATGGACTCTGTGTCCAGTTGGAGGAAGAGAGCCAGTTTAAGAAGCAAGTAGTGATTCACACACATAGATCACATACGAGTAGAAGATCAAATACAAAACAAAGCATTTAACGTGCTACTTTAATTACGATGTAATTTTGAGAAACTGGTTAATTAAACGATTTTAAGATGAAGTTTATAATGTTCTACTAAATGACAAAATAAACTACGTGATTAAAGTGGAAAATTCGAGATTAAAGTTGACATTTCGTGCTTTTTCCCCACCGTGCCTTTTTCTCTGTACCCTAATAAGCTTTCATATGACACTCAGACAGTGGGCTTACAACTCTTCTTTTCACGGCAACTTTGATATGTGACTTCTTTTTATTTCCGTACTGTGCGATTTTGTGAATGTGAGCTTTCAAGTTTCTCCAACACGCTATGTCACTCGATCAACTTCCTTTTGTTGATTATACCACGGTTTATTTGAACGAATAGTATGTTTTTCATTTGCCTCCACTTGGTATTCGTTGAAATTCTTATATTTTCCCCGTGCTTTTCCCATTGTCTTTTCACAGAAGGCTGCGCTTAAGGGCGATTTATATTGATTTGCATATTCAAATAGGCGTAATTCTGGGAGGATTTGGGGCGTTACATAATGCGCGTGCACGAGCGTTAGTTTTCACGCTGATCGGGATTTATGTAACGGAAGAACGTGGAAGTTGGAGTACGCACAGATTCCTGCATCTGGATTTTTCTGTGCGTAAGCACATTTCGGCTTTTGTGCTTACGCCATGTTATAGTGCGATTTCTACGCACGGCGTTATACATGAGGCCCCAGGTCACCAGCAGGGCTAAGGAATGCAAGAATTGCAGATTTCACCCCAGGAAAGGAGTTGCAATGGCAATAACCACATACTGTTTTTTTTAACAAAATCTGCTTACCTCTGTGTTAACATTAGTGCAGAACCAACACACAAGAAGAATGACTGAGCTTGGGCTAACCAATACTCTGGATTGAAGGTTATCATTTTTAAATCATTACTTGCTAGTAAAGATGTTAGAGATAAACAACTGGACATAAAACAAGTTAAAAACAGTGAAAGATTTAATAAAGAATGAGTTTAGAAAGCTGTGTATGTAGTGGAGAGAGAGAGAAAAAAGCTCATTGTAAGGAAAAGGAACAAAGACTGAACTGAAAGAGAGAAGCCACTGTTGTTTAATGGGATCGTGAAGTAATTGAAAGGAACTAATGTACAGAGATCCATGCTCCAAAACCCACAGACACCCCTAACACAGCATTAGGAGCTACTTTCTGTCATGTTCACTCCCTGCTGCCCAGAGATGGACTGAAAAGAAAACAGAGAACCCTGGAGATGATTTTCCTATTAAGAGGAAAATAAATATTTGACACTTGATGATTGATACTGCTTCAGCTATGGTGAAACCTTTGTTGGATGCTTTTAAAAACGGACCATGGCCTAAAGCTTGGGCAATTAGGCTCAAGATGCTGAAAAGCAAACAGAATGAGTAAAATCAAAAGCATGTAGCAAATCATATTACTTTTCCTCCACATCTATAGTGCTGCTGCCTAAAACATCAAATAATTACTTTAACTTGTACTCCTGAAAGCAAAACTAAATATAGAGCAACAACAAACACTTTTAGAAAACTAGGTAAAGAGAATAACATTTGTGAAAGAGTTTAGCTCCCCTAAAAAGAAAAAAACAGAAACCGTTAGAATCACAAGTGTCTCGCAAACGGATTTACATCTAAAGTGCTGCTGCTTCCAGCACGAGAGACAGTGAGAGAACAAGTGCCAGTATTTGTGTTGGAAAACATTTCAAACTCCATCTCCCAAAGCTTGAACATTAAATTAATCAGCTACTCACACAACACTAGTAGCAAATGAACGACACATGAGGCAAACAAAGCTCAAACAACGAGTGCTGGACAGAGACTGTGGATCAGTGAAATGCCGGGAGGCTACAGCTGGTGATGCCTACACATCACTTCGTTCATGTGGATTCATCGTAGTCCTTGCCACGCGGCAAATTCAAGTTTTGCTTTTTGAAAATTTGGGTCATTTTTTTTTTATATATTTGATTGAATCCACAGTTACGGCAGCCACACAGTACATGATTTTTTTTTTTTTACAGAGATGCATTCAGTATTAAATTTCATGAAGTAAGTATATTCTTGAATACATCTTTAGAAACATACTGCAAGCTAAATCCTGAACACTTATTTTTGTATTCTGAATACGCAACGCTGGTAACTTGTATTCCGGTACAGCTCAACCCTGGCTGTGAGTAGTTTGGATATTACCGAAGGTTGCTTTGCATTGCAAAGTTCACTTGTCCAGAGATGTGTAATATCTTTAGCTAAGCTGAATTCACAAGAAATGGTTGCAATTCCACTTCACGGGCTGTTTTTAATACCTGAGCCATAGCCTTGCCAAACTAAAATCAGGAAAGAAAATGATTCACTGGAAACATATAGATGAATCAGGAGTTTTGTTGTACCTTAATCAAGAATAGTTTGATGATAAGTGTATCTGTGAAACTATTAATAGTCTTGGCCAGAATGAATTGCAGTGACCTATAGCATCTGTGAACTACATGATAGAAGTGAAGCAAAGAAGAGGATATGACCAGACAGGGCATTTTCTGGGATTCAATGGCATTTCCCTTCTCAGCATTGTTTTTTATTGTCAGAATGCAAATACTTTTTATTTATTTCCTGTCATCCACCTCTGTAACTTTTCTACTCAGGTCCTCCACAAACCTTTCCTGCATTATGTGAATTTCCCCTTGGGATTAATAAAGTATCTATCTATCTATCTATCTATCTATCTATCTTCTACCATGATAACCCACTGTTGACATCAGTGCACTGAATTCTAAAGAGATCTTCTTGCATTCATCTTTAACTTCCCTTGTATCGCTTTTGGGCAGGGGTTCCCGGTTTCAGTCCTGGAGTACCACTATGGCTACTGACTTTCATTCACGCCAGTCTCTCAAATCAGTAGGCCACTCTTATGTCTCATCTATCTAATTGTTTCTTTTACTATTTTTATTATGAACTCTCCTTATTTCTGTGGTATTTGCTACTTTTGTTATGCCCAAATACTGTCAATTAGTGGTGAGCAGTGCAGACACAGGTGCAAATGACACTGAATGTTATATTCATTTCTGTGCTAATAAGTAATAAGAGGCTGAACTAAGGGGTCCTCGAGTTCACTCCTGTGGGCCACCTTAACTAATGGTGTTCATCCCAACCATCTTCTGCTTTTAACTGGACTCCTACCTTTACTAAACAAGCTGTTATTTGCCAGTTTCTGCCTTTTTGTGTTAATCCAGATATTACAAAACAGTTTTGCTATATTTTTAGATGAATGTAGCAAACATATGTGTGTGTGTGACATTGTTACTTTTCTTGTGTTTTAAGATTTTGCTCTTTTTTATGTTCTGTTAATGTAGACCTTTTTCCTATTAATTAGCTCACAAGTGAATGTTATACTGAGATCAGCTGCCTCCCTTTAGCATTTAGTGTCATTTGTACCCCTGTCTGTACTGCTTGTCACCAATCGTCAGATGCAACTATTTGAGTAAACTCTGGAGCAGGTAAAATGACAACAAATTTAGCAAAGACATAGCAAAAAAATGCACATTTTGAATTTTGCTTACATGTAAACTAGGGGGCTTTGCCCCCCTGCTCGCTTCACTAGCCAACCCCAGTGCCTGCGCTACATGCTAGCCTCTTTGCGATTCTGCCACTTGCATATGGGGATGCGGATGTACAATTTAAACAGATTTTTATTTTCATGGGAATTGTTACATATGCATAATAGAACTAACTATTTTACACTACAGTGAGTAATTAACCCTATTAAAAATAGTAAAATGTAATAATTTGAAAGTAAATTATGTTTCATGTTGTGTTTAGAGTTATTTGTTGAGTAATACGATTTTGTTCTGTTTGTCTTTGAAATTAACACGCAAATACTTTTTAAACTTACACTTTTACTGTAAAACTTCAGTAAAAAAATTTTTGAATTAAATTTTTGTCAATATTGCATTGAATTTTGATTCTGTGTTTGGACTTTCATCGTGACAATGCAACATATAACATATAAATGAATTTCGTTTATTTCTCTCTATTAAATAAAATGACTTTTTCGAATGTTTGGCTCTGACATTTGTTAGATGTCTTTGCAAAAACTGTTAAAGTTTTAATACAAATGGCATATCAAGATCTCCTTTGTTGTGTAATGTTATCCGCGGAAGATGTACTGCATTACCTTTCTTGGATACATCCTTCTTTCTACAGTAATTTGTGTGGTGGAAGACCGGACGGTGTTAACGGTTTTAGATATTCTTTGGGATATTGTAAGTTGATTTTTTCATCTTCCACACCATCACCACCAACTGTTATAGTCAATTGCATAGCATAGTCTATTGATACTCATTTAACTGATTTGCCGTTTAACCGATCAACATTTTTGGCTTTAATTCGTTTGACTTCATCGTTTCTCAGTGCTAGGATTGCCTGTGTACTCATTTCTTCTGTTGATAACTCTTCGTGATTAAATTCTTCCATAAGATTTGGACATAATACGTCTTCTTTAATTGGGAACTTAAAGTGAGGAAAACGTTAAAATTTATAAGAGCTGAGAGAGCAGGAACTGTGCCTGACAAAAGCGTTCATACGAATGAGAGGTGAGAGTACCGTGTGCGTGGTTGAATATGATTGAGAGGAGGGCGTGACTTGAAAAAATCTCATGGCCAAAGTCTCGTGGGACTTCGAAATCTCTTCAAAAAAGTCTTGTCTTGTCACAGGATTTTTTTATATAATAGAGAGATATACTAGCGCATATGTTTGAATAAAAAATAAGCGGAGAAAAAGACCAACTAAACAATTAGATTATTTATCAATTAAACTGAAACATTTATTTGTGAAACTGGTTAGAATGAAAACTTGCAGCCACAGTGGTAAGTTAGGACTAAACTTGGGCTACCCCTGCTTTAGAGAGCACTGAGCTCGACCTGGGTGGTCTATTGTATAGTATAGTGTCTGCTCAAGTAAACAGAGCTTCATGTTTTTAAAGATTTGATATTTATGGCCACCTTCATACGCAGAGACTTTTTTCATAGGGCTGGAGACTTTTGAATGGGACATTCTCAATGAGCCAACATCTTTAAAGTCCAATTATAGGATGGCCTACAGAGGTCATGATTAACAAAGAGAGGAAAGCACAAGTGTCCCCTGACAGCTATCTGAAAGCACGCCCATCCACCACCAAAGGTCTCTTTTGTAATTTAGTTTCTTGTCTGAAGTCACACTACTGTGTCTCTTAGACCATTGTGCTTCATTTGCACTGCATTGTTAACATTTGTAACAAGGAATTCTCATATGTGCTCGCTGTAGTATCCAGCCTAGGCTCTTTTTTTTTTTTTACCCCGGTTTGACCCGCAGGGTAATGAGTAATCATTACCCTTATTTCACAGTATCACACTAAGCAGGTTGCCTTTGCCCTGCTATTTTGCCAGCTGCCGCTCCCTCTTCCTTTACTCTTGTCCCAAACAATATCCATTTTTTTAAGTGTTCTCTGCCTTTTCACAGAAGAGGGTATCATGGCCCTACTGCAATTGTGTAATTTTTTTAATCTATCCAGTGAACAGTGGCAGTCCCAAGATGGTCATGTGGTGGTTAGTAAGTCCATCCTTGGTTAGTCCTTCTTTCAAATGGGTCTTTCCACTTGGCAATACTAACAAAAGAGACCTGGCTTGCAGCAGGTTTTTTATCAGTGACTCAAGAGGCTTGCCAGCAATGCCTGATTTGTCAGCAATTCAATATGGGAAAAATATCTGGAATTGTTCCTGCTGCATATCTAAATCCATTGAGACATTTGTGTGCATGTGGTTTATTTAAATGTTTCTATTTTTTCCATATAAATAACTGCTGCTACTGATAGCTGACATGCTTTCTATATGGCCTGAAGATTTTCCTTGCCAGACAGCTAATTCAGAGAGTATATAAAAATGCTTTTATAAAAATGATGTTTTAAACTTCCTCAGCAATTACCAGAGGAGATTGTGCTGCATTAATGTGGGTAATGACATCATTTACATCTTCTACAACTATGATGACCAGTGTAATTTCCTAAACCGTGGGCTGCTGGGCCAGTAACATCACATCAACAAGCTAATTGAAATAGAAGGCTGAGCTATGGGACACATGCTGGACGCTCTGGAGGTCGTAGTAGAGGAGAGAATTCAAACAAAACTGAGTGTCATTATGAACAATGCTGCACATCCTTTCTCTGACACACTAACACTGAGGACTTTCAGCCAACAACGTATTCAGCAGAAGTGTGTCAAAAAATGCTACTGGGGCTGCTTTATGCCAATGGAATTTAGTTTTCTTTTTTTTTAGTCATTCTGCTGTATATCTGAGATGGGTTTGTTGTCTGTCATATATTTTTAATTTACTTATTTATTAGGTTCTGTAAAAAGCCAAATTACCTTCTGGAGACAAACAAAGTTCTATCTAATCTAATCTAATCTAATGGAAGATTACATTTTGCTGGAAAAACAATCCAAGATGTATTTAAATTGCTGCAATTTAAACAATTCTTAGAATGGCTTATCATTGCTCATCAGCCATTTTAGTGAAACAAACCAATGGTACCAAAAATAAAAAAAATCAGATGTGAGCATCAGCAGTCTTTGTGCCCTAGGAACCAAGTTACCCAAACTATCTCTTATATATATTTCTCTTCTGGTTCATCCAGCTCCCTCTTCAAACCTGGTGCCGCCCACACACAGTCCACATGGCAATTTGTCGATTCCTATTCGTCCCCTTCCAAACCCTTCCCCATGCTGCCTGTGGCCTCCCATACACACCCACGCTGCTTTTCTTGAGTCCTATTCCTTCTTTGGACTACCGTGTTCCCCTCTCCTCTCTCATGACCCCATTGGTGTCACGTCATCGCCCGATATCTACATAGACATAGACATAGAATTACTAGACGCCGCATGACTAGCAGCATCGTACATCAACGTCGCCGCCATATTGCGAGCAGCACTGCTGCAGAGTGAAATAATGAATAATGTGCTGCTTGGGATTGTACAAACTGCTGTACACTCCAAATCAGATCCCAGGGTATTACATTTCATAGGTAAGGCTGAACAATTGTTTTGGTTATATGTGGCCATTAGAAAATCTTGTTTTATAATCTTAGCACTCAAGGTCACCTTACAATAAAATTAAACATTAGTAAAATTAAAACAACAGAATGATAAATCAAAAAGAAATAATTAGCAAACAAAAAAAGATAACTGGCAGTAACAGTGCAAAATTCACAATTGGTATGCCAGTTTGAAAAGATAAGTTTTGAGGGCAGTTTTTGAAATGTGTTATTGAATCGAGCTGACGTATAAGAGAGGGAAGAGAATTCCCAAGTTGAGGAGCACTATGAGAGACGCTCAAGCTACCAGAGCACTGAGTCTGACGTGTGGTACAGAAAGTCGAGCTGCAGATGAGAATCAGAGTGAGCGAGACGAGTGTCAGTCTGTAGGAGATCAATGAGGTTGTAGGCAGCTTTAAATGTTAAGAGCGGTATTTAGTATTGTATTCTGTAGTTAACAGGGAGCCAGTGAAGTTGAGAGAGAATAGGTGTAATATGTTCAGTGGATTTAGAACAGCAGGTTATTATCCTGGCAGCAGAATTTTGAAGAAGTTGTAAGCGACAGATAGGTTTTTGTGGGATGCCAGATAGAATAGCAGTAATACATGAGGTGACCCAGGAATTAACCAATACTTCAGTACTGTGTTGTGTAAGAACAGGTGTCTAGAAATGTTTCAGAGATGGAAGAAGGCAGTCTGAGAAATGTTACTTATATGAGATAAATTATAATAATAAGAATTATTATTATTATTATTTAATAATTGCCATTATGAGTGTATAAATGGATATAAATAATTGCATGTAAATGATTCGCCAAAATCTGTTGTATGTAAACGATACTGTTTTAAACGTTATTGTTTTTTCATCAGAAAACACAATTTCCACATCTACCTGTATTGGTTTAAATGGCACTTTTACCACTTGCAATAGGGCGGACACGCTGACATATCGTGTCAACTGAGCAACACAGTGAATGTGCCGCCTATCTATATATGTCTATGGATATCTAGCCTGACCGCGTGACCTTTCACTTTGGCCATGTATGCGTCTGGGAGTCTTTTTCGTAGCCTGCTACAGGAAGGTGCTCCCTTGACCATTGGCATTCGTTTTGCTTCTTACTATTTTCGTTATACTGTGACGGTTGTTTCCTAAGCTTTTGTTATAAAATGGGCAGGGGTTCCCGGTTTCAGTCCTGGAGTACCACTATGGCTACTGACTTTCATTCACGCCAGTCTCTCAAATCAGTAGGCCACTCTTATGTCTCATCTATCTAATTGTTTCTTTTACTATTTTTATTATGAACTCTCCTTATTTCTGTGGTATTTGCTACTTTTGTATCTTCTCTGTCGACAGGATTTTGTACAACGCCATCTGTATTCCAGGATCCGGCAACTGCCTGTTCCTATCAGTGGGTTATTTCTTGACACAAATGGTTGACGAAGGCAATGCACTCTCACTACGACATAGGGCAGGGGTCCTCAATCACGGTCCTGGAGAGCCGCAGTGGCTGCAGGTTTTTGCTCCAACCCAGTTGCTTAATAAAAAGCACTTATTGCTAAAGTAACACTTCTGCTTCACTTTAGTGACTTTGAGCCCTTATTGCTTAATTTTGTCTTAAACAACCATTTTAATTGCTCCTTATTATCAATAACATGCAAATGACAAGAGAGAGCAGCATTTCTCCATTTAGCTTATTTACATTTACACCTGTGTGTATTTACCTGCACTATTGGGTTTAATTAAATACTTGGAAGAAAAATGAAGAGAAAAAAGTGAAGGACTGAGAATTACTCGTCCATTTTAGCCTTCAAATCATTTGCATGATAGAAAGGGAAAGAAAATCTAGGATATGAGAATGACCTGACATAGCAGAGTTAATTTAATTTCATAGCTTGTTAGTGCTTTATTGGCAAGAATTGCTTTCTAATTAAGCAACCAGGTCAGAACAAAAACCTGCAGCCACTGCGGCTCTCCAGGACTGGGATTGAGGACCCCTGACATAGGGCAGTAGTTTTGTTGCATCACATTGGGACAGATTTGGAAACGTTCTTTCTCTTGTTCTTTCCAACGCAAGTCGAGTTATCACAAGTCAAGAGTACTATCAATACATGGCAACATCTGGAGTTTATGGTGGTGAAGCTGAAGTGTCAACGGTGCTTGGGATGGAGGATGACATGATGTCTTTCAGTAGCCTCTAGAACACCTTCATGACTACTGATGTCAGTGCAACAGGTCGGTAGTCATTCAGGCACGTGGGCTTATTGTTCTTTTGAACAGGAATGATTGTGGATCTTTTGAAGCACACAGGAACCGCAGACTGTGCTAAAGACTTGTAGAAGATGGTGGTGAGTACTCCAGCTAGTTGGTCAGCGCAGCAACGCAGCAGGTGTCCAGAGATGCAGTCTGGTCCTGCCTGATGTTTACTCGCTTCAGTGCTGATGATGTCACCGTCCTCCGTAGTCAGGCAGTAGTTAGCGCTAGCTGCGTAATCAGCCTCAAGCACGTAAAATGCGTTGAGTTTGTTAGCAAATGCAAATGCAGAGTCTGCGCTTACCTTCGTGATGGTACGCAGTCCATGCCACATGCTACGTATGTCGCCCTGTTGAAACTGCAGCTCTACTCGCTCCTGATACCGGTGCTTGGCGACTTTCACTGCATGACGAACACCGTAAGAAGCCGCCTTGTAGGCACTCATATCACCAGTAGTGAGCCCAGCATTATAAGCAGCAGTTCGATCATTTACTGCCATGCGTATTGATCTTTCAACACACGGTTTCTGGTTGGGAAAAGATTTAACTCTCGCCATGGGGACAACTTCGTCACTACATATTAACAAAGCTAACTCCTGCTTCTGCAAACTCGTTGATGTCATCTGCTCTTGTTCGGAACATGTCCCAGTCTACGTCATTGAGCGCGTCCTGCGGCATGGCTTCTGATTGGGCAGACCAGCGCTTCACCTCCCTCCAGACTGGAGCTTCACGAATGAAACTTTGTTTATATTCCGGCATGAGGAAAATGGCTTTATGGTCAGACTTTCCAAACGCTGGATGTGAAACAGCTTTGTAGCCCTGCTTATACGGGGTGTAGCAGTGATCCAGAATTCTGACTACTCTAGTTGGACACGTAACATGTTGGTGGAAGTTCGGCATTACTTGTCTGAGGTTTGCCTTATTAAAGTCCCCTGCCATGATGAATGCTGCGTCTGGGTGTTTGTTTTGAGTCAGACATAGAACATCGCAAACAAACTAGCAAGACTTTTAGTTGAGGAAGAAACCTTGACAACCTTTAAGAAGAATCTGGATGAGAAATTGGGACAGCTTTGCTGTTAGCTAAACAAACAAGCTTGATGGATTGACTGGTCTCCTCTCGTTGATAAATTGTTTTTTTCTATACTGAAACATGAAAAATACTATACAAAATAAAGATTCAGGATTGCTTTACATGTATGCAATAGTCCTTTTGACCCTGGGAAGCAAAGGGGATTTTAATTTGGAGGGATGACTCTTTGACGGCAAACAATTCACCCCTTGGTTTTTGAAGCAATAAAATAAGTAATCTAAATGTACTGTTTGTCATTGTTCAACTTTATGTTCAGTCAAAAACAAAATTACTCTGACTCAACAGAATTAATTATAAACAAGTGTGACACTTCCTAATGACAGGTGGATTTAAACTGGAAATCTTGCAGAACACCTTGAACAAAGCACCTCTAATGAAAATGGTTGCTGTGTGTCATATTGCAGAAACAGTAATTTTTTTTATCTTCAACGATTTGTTTCCAAGAACTACTTTCTGTATTGTCATTGTGACAAAAATCACAAATATAGACATTAAGATTCCATATTGTAACACAATATAGTATGTAAAAGTTTAAGGACTGTAAATACTTTTTTGAGCTCCTGTAAATTTAGTAATTTTATTAATGCTTTTTTAAGAGAGAATCAGGATTATTTGGCTGGGCTACTAATGAAGGGCTATATAAAGTGAAATCTAACAGTTTATCTACATTCAAACCCACTTAAAACATTTAAGGATGGCAGGGGGTCACAACCTATCCCCATAATATTGAACTCAAGACATGAGCCCACTCCAACAGGGCATTTTTTCCACACACACACTTGTATGGTGTCAATTCAGGGTCATCAATTCACCTCATTGACATGCTTTGTTTGGGATGCGAAAGAAAAAAGCAGAACATCAAGAGAAAACCTTACGTAGACATACACATATCTGGCAGACAGGGATCAGAATAATTGACAACCGTTTTGCCGAAGTTCTTAGTATAACAAGGTAAGAAAACACCAAACAGATGTTGTTGAACTGGGTGGCACAGTGTTAAGCAGTTCTGTCATACAGCTTCAGAGACCTGGTTTTAAAATTCAGCCCACCCACTGTCTGTGTCAGGCCTATTAGCTCCAGGTACTAAGGGTTTCCACTGAGTTCCTAAAACTAGTGTTGGTTACAGTGACTGGCAACTCTAAATCAGGTCTGTGTGTGTGTGTGTGTGTGTGTGTGTGTGTGACAGAGTGTTCTCTTTGTATAGTGTAGAATCCTGTGTTGTGTCCAGAGCTGACGTGATTATGTTCCAGCTCTCCAAAGCACTGCATTAGAATAAGTGGGTTTGGAAAATGAATGAATCAATAAAAAGTGACAGAAAAATGATCATTAGATCTTTATTTGATAACGTGTATTGTGAAAATGCTAACTAGAAATAATGACTGACCAGTTTGCAAAATGCTCACAAAGAACTTCTTTTGGAAGTATAAGTTATTTGTTTCATTAACTATGCAATATTAAGTTTCTCTATGGGCAGCACATTTTATCACTCATTGTTACGTGCTCAGTAGCTTCAAAATATGAAAGATGGCTGAAACCCTTAGCAACTTGTGCTGCTAATTTAAAGTTAACATCCATAGTTTAAAATCCTATGTTATGATGTGTGGTATCTCTTGTTTGTGTCACTTCTTAAAATGTTTTTTTTTTTTTGCAGGTCATAAATGTTCTGTTCCCAATATGGACTTATTCCTATCTGGCACTCCTCTTTCCTGTCTTCATGGTCACAGATCTTCTGCGCTACAAGCCAGTGATGGTCTTGCAAGCAGTTTTTGCTGTCATCACCTTTGTGTTACTCTGCTTTGCTCAGGGCATTGCATCACTGAAGGCTGTGCAGTTCTGCTTTGCAATGGTCACTGCCACTGAGGTGGCATATTTTTCTTACATCTACAGCATGGTACCATCTGAGCATTATCAGCAAGTAACCAGTTTTCTGAGAAGTGCCAATCTGCTTGGCTTCATGTCAGCTGCCATACTTGGACAACTTTTAGTTTCCTTTGCAGAGCTGCCCTACTTTTACCTTGGTACCATTACCATCGGGGCAGAATCTGCAGCTTTGCTTTTATCAATAGTCCTTCCTATGCCAAGCAGAAGCATGTTCTATAGAAGTGAAGATCCGGCACAGTGTAATCAAATGGATCTTAGTAAAAAGGACATGAATAGCAGTGATGCCAAAGAGGCACCAGTTTGTGAAAATGTTTCA
The DNA here is from genome assembly GCF_016835505.1 of Polypterus senegalus. Lineage (NCBI taxonomy): Eukaryota > Metazoa > Chordata > Cladistia > Polypteriformes > Polypteridae > Polypterus > Polypterus senegalus. The sequence goes on along the minus strand of NC_053154.1, from coordinate 145,653,464 downwards.
GCCATGATGGAAGTAAAGCGCATCCCACACAAGAGGATTACAAGGGAGAATGTATCAAAAACACTTTCTCAATTATGGTACAGCTTTAAAGTGTGCTACTCTTCTAGGAAGGTCATTTATTCATCTCTCTGGTGGGCCTTTGCAACTTGTGGACACAACCAGGTCTACAATTATACCCAGTCTCTTTTTCAGCACATTGCTCCATCTGGAAATTTCTCTGTTTACAATGGTGCAGTTGAAGCTGCCGCAAGTGTGGTAGGTAAGAAAAAAGGTATTGTGTTATCCATCTCAAATACTACAAATAAAAAGGGTCTTGGCATGAAAATAAGAACTGCAGACTAAATGAATGTCATCGATGGCAATCACTAGCAACTTATACTCTTTCAGAACGAGGATCAGTAGGTAACAGCTACACACATATACAGTATATGGCAAAAGAATTCTCTGTCTTACACCATTATTGGTACCTTTCTAAATCATGACATAGAAGCAAAGGTGCTTTTTCAAGTCTCACATTTGTTAGTCAAGCACCACACAATTGCACACTTCAGTGGCACAAAAGTGTCCTTAGCAATGTCCGGTCACCATTCAGGAAGTGGATGTAGAGGTGGTCCATTCCTACAAGTCCACATTAATGAAAGATTAGACTGGTCTTGAAACACAGAAGAACTGTATAACAAAGCACAGAGCATGCTCTTTTCCTTAGGAGACTGCATTCCTTTAATGTGTGGAAACTGTGTAAAAAAATGACTAGTTTGAGCAGTTCTTAGGAGTCAGAAAGTACAGCAGTTAAGAGAGTGACAGCATCAGGGTTCATTAATATGAAGGAATACAAATGGTGTGAGTGAAGAGCTTTTAAGTAAGGAATAAGAGCAACATTTAGATAGGAGAACAGACAGAGAAAAATTAACCCCACACAAGGACAAACAGCAGGCTGTTGAGAGGGAAAATATTATCGCAGTTTAAGGGGTCAGAAGGTGTAAAATAACTGTAGCATTTCTTTAATCTTTTTTTTTGCTTCACTTTTTTAGTTTTACCATTTAAGTTAAATAATTTAGTTTTAATAAAAAAGGTTGAACAGTTTTAGTAATCCAAAGTCAAATTTTAATAATGGAGCCAGGGCAATTCAAGTCCTGTTGGAAGTTAAAGACTTTTAAGAGGACAGCTTGGAGGAGCCAGGCTTCTATGTAGGCTAGATCTGCAGGAAATGCCAGCTGATCCAGCACTGTGTGCTCAGGGTCACTGAACTGGAGTAGGAATTAGCTGGCATGCGCTGTAGTAGCAGAACTGGCTCAGGTGTCCTGTAGAGAGATAGTTTGAACCCCCTAAGGAGGTGTTGGAGGAGACTCCAGACCAGACAGGTAGAGAGATAGGTGGGTCATATTCACAAGGTAAAGGGTGCACACTGTGCAGGGACCTGAACCCCAGAACTGGACGTGTCTTACTGTTTTCATGTCTTTGAGGAGCTGGGCAGTATCTCTGAAGATTCTGAAGTGGTAGTCAGGCATGAGGAGACCCAACAGACCACCTCAGAACCAACTCCTAGAAAGAAAGAGGTAGTGATAGTTAGAGATCATTCATTAGGTGGACTGAAATGCAGGTTTGCTCCAGAGATACAGAGTCTCACACAGCGTATTGCCTTCCAGGTGGCACAGGTGGAAGATCTACCTGGAAGGGCTGATAGGCTCTTGGTCAGAGCAGGGTTGGATCCAGTTGTCACTGTCCATGCTGGAAATGACAAACATAAAGGTAGTCTGTCAGTTTTGCGATGCCAGGCTGAGAAACAGAACTGGAAAGGTACTCTTCTCCAAAGTTCTGCCTGTGTCTGTGACACCCCGGGTAAGGACACTGTTGTACAGTTCCCGACCTGGGGTGTCAATAGACAAGACCGATCAACCAGGGGATGGAGTAAGAAAGACTCGGACAAAAAACGATTCTGTTTTATTCCAGCAATGTCCAAACTATTTTAAAAATAAATGTCTTGTAAAAAATATTTACAAAGTCCAATGCAAAGACGGAATTCAAAATAAAAGAAATTTAGTGCACTTATAATATTTACAATGACTTCCAAAAAAAAATTAAAGAAAAAACCAACAATGAAAAAAAAACTTTACCTAGTCCTTTGTCTAGCTACAAGACAGTTCATAAAGGACAGACTGAAAAATTAATCACAAAGGTCGGTACATATCTCTAATACTAAACTAAGCAAATCAGTAACACAGATCTACTCTTAAGCTCGAACACCCAGTCAAAAAATGGCCCCTGGCATTTGGACCATGGTTATATACCCTGAGCCATTTTGTCCATCCAATCCTCATTTGTGTTACCCACGAACTTCCAATAAACTGTCAAGTTGTGCAGCGTCTACCGTACTTCAACACCTGCTCAGGTGCAGTTCATCCTATTTAAATGTTCCTGCACTCACACGTGCGTCATACCCATCTGTCTTGGTGACGTGATGGATACCCGTTAAGTCTCTGTTAGGTGAGTGCTGTGTACTTCCATTCGCTTTCATTTCCATTCTTTGCCACATGTGTGAATTCCCTTTGAAGGCTACTCTGAAACAGAGCTCTCTATCCTTCTGATCTGTTCCTGTGGTTTTAAATATTACACTTTGCCCTCTGTCCTGTAGTGGTTATGGAAGCGAGCCTCCACATTCAGTCACCAAAAACCATAAGTGCACTTGGAAAATGGCCTCAGACGTGTGCCTCAGCGTCGGCTAGTTCGAGCCCTATGGCTTGCTCTCAGCGCACATGTAGTCCTCCAGGCAGCCCTTTGAGCATTCTGGTGCTCAAACTGTTTGTGAAACTTTGTTCTGCTGCCATGTTAATCTGTAAAGGGGGTGCCAAAACGGGTAAATGAGAATTGTTTCTAACTTTTTTTTCCCCCATGTCCGTGACAAGCTAAGTGGCTGTGTCTACATTTTTCTTATTTCAACAGTCACTGAACTTGGCTTATCAGTGTGTCAAGCGCCATTCCAGGTAAGACTGAGGAGATTAGAAGGCTTAACGCGTGGCTCAAATCTTGGTGAAGGGTGGAAGGGTATAGGTTTATGGGGCATTGGGACTCCTTTTGGAACAGATGGGATCTGGTCCGATGCAACAGGTTACATCTGAACCTGAGGGACACAAATGTGTTGGGGACGCGAATGAGTAGGTTAGACGAGGATTTTTTAAACTAGAGAATGAAGGGGCAGGGAGTTTAGGACAGGTCAGGTTTAGAGCTGTACATGAAGGAAGAAACAGCATAAAAATAAAATTGCATAGTAACATAAATTTTAACCATAAGTTTAAATGAATAAGTAAAATGAGTCACACATTAAACATAGCTTGTCTTAATGCTAGAAGTATTAAAAATAAAACAAGTGAGTTGGAGTTGTAGTGGAGCATAATTATGACGGTAAAGAAATAACAGAAACCTGGCTAAAAAACAGAGATGGGGATGAGTGTAACATAGAGGGATACACATTTTTAGGAAGGATAGACAGAACAGAAAAAAAGGTGGGGTTGCTGTTTATGTCAAACAGAATCTTCAATTGGCCGATGAGCCCCATCTTTGTGAGGAAATGTGGCTTTGTCTGGAAAGTATTAGGGAAAGAGGTCTTATTTTAGGAGTAACGTTATAGACCACCAATACAGACAGTAATTTCAATGCACATCTTTTTGGTAATATTAAAAAGGCAAGTTTATAGGGGCATATTATAGCTCTGGGGGACTTAAACTACTTGAATATTAACTGGGAGTACAAGAGAAGGAGTTTTTAGAAGTAATCAGTGACTGTTTTTTAACACAGCATGTTAAAGCACCAACACGAGGTGAAGCCTGTCTGGATTTAATAATAATTGGGAACGAATTGAGGGTGAAGAGGTGATTGAACTATTAGGGTAAAGTGACCAGAGTATAGTACAATTCTCAGTGTTTTGTAAGAGTGCGGATACAAACTAAAACTGTTAAGTTTAACTTTGGTAGGGCAACTTTGGGGCAGATGCAGCAAAGTCTAAAGAGGATAGACTTAGGATAAACTTTCAAGTGTGGAGACAGTCACGGAGCAGTGGAATAGGTTTAAAAACTTTTTGCATGTAATGCAGGACAGGCAGATACCTAAATTTGGAATTGGTAGAAAAAAAAAAACCTCAGCAGTGGGATAATAAAGAGTTAAAAAAAGCTGCAAGATAAGGCAAAAGTTGGATTTAGGAGTCATAGTGGACTCTAGACTATCGACTTCCCGGCAGTGTTCAGAAGCCATTAAGAAGGCTAACAGAATGTTAGGTTATATAGCACGATCTGTGGAGTACAAGTCCAAGGAGGTTATGCTCAACCTTTATAATGCACTGGTGAGGCCTCATCTTGAGTACTGTGTGCAGTTTTGGTCTCCAGGCTACAAAAAGGACATAGCAGCGCTAGAAAAGGTCCAGAGAAGAGTGACTAGGCTGATTCCAGGTCTACAGGGGTTGAATTATGGGGAAATATTAAAAGAGCTGAGCCTTTACAGTTTAAGAAAAAGAAGATTAAGAGGTGACATGATTGAAGTGTTTAAAATTATGAAGGGAATTGGTACAGTGGATCGAGACTGTAACTTTAAAATGAGTTCATCAAGAACACGGGGACACAGTTGGAAATCTAAGGGTAAAGATTTTCTTCACACAGAGAATGATAGACACATGGAATAAGCAACGTATTGTGGTAGACCGTAGAACTTTGAAAACTAGATTTGATGTCATTTTAGAAGAATTAAGTGGAGAGGACTGCCAAGCTTTGTTGGACTGAATAGCCTGCTCTAGTGTAGATTGAACACAAGAACATTAGAACACTTCTTCTACAACTATATGATGATGAGAGCAATTTTCTATTCTGTGGTGTGCTGGGCTGGTTACATCGTTTCAAGAAAGGCCCAAAAAATCAGCGAGTTAATGAAAAGTTCAAGCTCAGTTATATGACACAATCTGGACCCCCTGGTGGTCATTGCAAATGACAGAATTAAAACAAAACTCATTATGAACAATGCTGCACATCCTCTCTCTGACAGACTAACACTAAGGACTTTCAGCTATTGACTTATTCAGCAGAATTGTGTCAGGAAACACAACTGAGGCTCTTTAACACTAAGATTAAAACCTTTCAAAATTTCAAATTTAATTTTCTTTCTGTTATTCGGGAGCATTTTATTAATAAGTATCTAATATTAATGGCACCATTTTACTTGATGTGACTTCTCTGTGACATACCAGAATTCCTGTAAACACAAATAGTGAACTGTCAAGACAGGAGCTGACTTTGCAAACAGTTCTGTAAATTTTCTAGTCACTCTTATTGACAGAATATTAACTCCCACCGTGTCACTGATGTTGCATCTATTACACCTCTGTGAACAGTCGTGTTTTTTCTGTCCATTTAATGGTGCTTTGCTACTGGGACTTAGAGCACATTCAAGATGTTGCATTCTCTCTCTTCCAAATATTCGCAGTGCACTTATATCAGGAAAAATGAGTGTTTTACTTATACATGCACTTATATCAGGAGTTCTTAACCTTTTTTAAAAATGTAACCCTTTTTTTGTTTTTAAAATTTTCTTATGATCATCTTCCGAAAAAAGTCATGGCTCGGAAAAGGTTGACTCTCTTAAACAATGAAGTAAGTGACCTTTAACCATCTTTAACACATCCTAACATGAAACTACAATGCAACCCCCATGTTAAGAAGCCCTGACGTAAATGCTCTTCTAAGTTTGGCCATTTCCTACATGACCCTTCAAACTTCAAATGGGTGCAAAACCAGCCCTTGGCCACACATGATGCCTCTGGCACAATCCATCTTCATCGGCAGGCACGTTCATACTCACGGATTGCCACGGCATTAGCACCGGCGGTGCCACTTGATACTTTACTGTACCACAAATGAAGGATATGTTATTATTATTCAACTTCTCTACCTTGCGGTGGGTTGGCGCCCTGCCCGGGGTTTGTTTCCTGCCTTGCACCCTGTGTTGGCTGGGATTGGCTCCAGCAGACCCCCGTGACCATGTAGTTAGGATATAGTGGGTTGGATAATGAATGGATGGATTCAACTTCTCAAGAACATTTTCCCCATTAGTCTACTTTACTATTTCATTTTCTGCCCATTTCTTCAAAACTAAAAGAACAGGATTTCACCAAACTCCAGTCCACAGCGTTTGCATTTCCCCCTCATGATGGTCCCTGCCACACTGCTATGATACACAGCATGGGATTATTACAAATTTCAAAATCAATAGTTTTATAAATCACAACACATTTACTTTATTTGAATAATTTTAACAGTTGTCTTCCTTACACACAAAGAACCCATCAAGCTCCCAAGACTCCAAGCAACAAAAAAAAAGGCATATCAACAAATAACTTACGATATCGCTGAATCAGTTGCATTTAGTATCATCTGTTGGTAATTTCCTTCAGAAAGTGATTAAAAATGACGTTTATGAAGGCTTGTTGACCAATGAACATTCACAATTTTGTTGAAATTCACTGATGCTGGTCATTTGTGTCGCATAGTTAATAATGTTACAGCAGAGAATGTGAGACTCTGCTGACAGAAGAACTCTCCCTGCTATTACTGACTTTAAGTGGAAGAAAAGGAGAAGGTGGAGTGTCAGACCCTTTGACCAAAAGCGGTGAAGGAGGGCCAGTGTAATATTTTTATGAGTTCGTTCTCATGACCTAAATGAAGAGCAGATGCATTTCAAGTGTTTTTACATGTCTTCCTTGCATTTCAATGACTTGTTGCATCACATTCATCCCTTTGTTCATTATTCTGGGACCCAAGTAACCACCCTCTGTTTGAAATTCACCATTTTGAATACACAGCTACTGCATAGCTAGCAAAACATCTGCATGTAGCTCATGAGGCAAGTCTCCTAATCTGATATCACTTCCGATAAACGATTTGCCCAGCTTGGATGTGTCAAGTATAAACTAGGCTATGTTGCCAACTGAGAGTAGCCCATCTCGCTTTAACAAGGCCTATTGCTTTTAGTTCTTTCTTGATGCTAAGCGATGTGTACGCTTGCAGATGCTACTGCTACTGCTACTGGCTATATTTGTGCACATACTTTATATAAATCTGGAGGATTCCACCAGGTGCCAGTACAAGATGCTGTTGCAAAGGTGCAGAAAAAAAGAGGGCAAAAGTGACACAGAAGATGGGATGTGAGACTTTTAAATGTATCGTGTCATTACAGTGGGGAATATGCAATACTTGTATTGCCTATGTGAGAAATGGATGAAGAAAAGCACTATGAATTCTTTCGTTATATCAGCATTTTAAGTTTGATGATTTGCTTCACCACATCAAACATCAAAGCACGCACATTGATCCTGTTGGAGCTGCAATGCGGCTTGCCATTACACCGAGTTATCTTGCAATAGCCGACTCCTCACTTCTTTTCTCTGACATTTTGTGCTTTGCATTGCCTGCACCACCACCACCTACTCAAAGCTTCATGATGCTCCAACAATGATGGACGGATTAAAAGGCAGAACTCTACGTGACCATCATCTTCATCAAGCCCTTCCGTGAGATCCCTAAATCCAAAGAGGACTGTTTCATTTATATTAGGTAGAATGCCCAGAGGGGACTGGGCGGTCTCATGGTCTGGAATTCCTACAGATTTTATTTTTTCTCCAGCCGTCTGGAGTTTTTTTGTTTTTTCTGTCACCCCTGGCCATTGAACCTTACTCTTATTCGATGTTAATTAATGTTGATTTATTTTGTTTTATAATTGTGTCTTTCATTTTTCTATTCTTTAATATGTAAAGCACTTTGAGCTACTGTTTGTATGAAAATGTGCTATATAAATAAATGTTGTTGAGGTTGTTGTTGTTGCATTGACGAACATGTATCAAATTTGCTTCCATTTCGTCTTGCACGTTTCCAAATCCACTTTCAAAGCGCTGGTGATTTGATGCCAGGTGTTCTGACAGGCATGGAGATGTTGATAGTATGTACCAAAACCTGAACACACATGCCACCCAAGTTTTTGCTGGCACTGCAACATGTGCACGCATCACATTAATTTCGGACAACACTGTCGGAGGATGTGTTAAGAGTGTACTGGCAACTCATGGCAGCCAAGATGCCATGATGCGTGCACATAAGTGTTCTGAGTGTCAAGTATAACCCAGCCCACACAATAAAAATGAGGCGCACATTTCTAATGGGAGAAAATGGCACTTCGGCTAAAAGGATGAAATCTTGGCACTTTGGCCAAAAAGATGAAATCTAACAACAACCACCCTTTTGTGCATTCTAGTTATTAAAAGTAAACAAGAAGCAACTTAAAATGCTTGAATAGCAATTGAAATACAACCCAAACTACCCCAAAGAGGTAAGAAATGATGAACATCCTGTGCCATAAGAGTCATGGCAGCTGTAAGTATCTTTCTAAATTTCAAAGATAGATAGATAGATAGATAGATAGATAGATAGATAGAGATAGATAGATACTTTATTAATCCCAATGGGAAATTCACATACTCCAGCAGCAGCATACTGATGAAAAACAATATTAATTTAAAGAGTGATAAAAATGCAGGTATAACAGACAATAACTTTGTATAATGTTAACGTTTACCCCCCGGGGTGGAATTGAAGAGTCGCACAGTGTTGGGGAGGAGCGATCTCCTCAGTCTGTCAAGGAGAAGTATTTCACATTTTTGCTAAATTAGAGACTACAGAACACAGTCTTAACTTATTTAACTATTAACAAATATTACATTTAATTAAGATGATGGAACAAAAACTCCCAGCCAACTTACATTGAATTAAGACGATGAAGCCACTGTATCCCACCAACCATTTGATTTATTTTACCTCCAGTTCTAATGCTGAGTTAAGGAGAGTCTGAGCCTACACACTTTTATCTGTCAGCAAATGTCTACGGATTCATGCAAATGGAGCTGGTAAACTCTAGTAAATTGTTAACAGTGAAAGGGATAACACACTAATAATGTCATAGGATATATACATGCATTTTTTAGGATACTAAGAAAAACATTGGGAAATATGTAAACTTGTTATTTTTAGAACCTTGTTATAAACAGCTCATTTTTTACACTTTCTTTACAGGCTCAATGGCATCCTTCTCTGTGACTTTTATGACGCTGGATTGGGATACTTGGGGAGAGCTCATTCTTGGAATCTTCTCCTCCGTAAGCACCAGTGCCATTTTCATGATGGCTTTCACAGATTCCATCTGGCTCTGTTATGCTGGTTACATCATACTGAGAGCTTCATACGTGCTGCTCATCACAATAACTATGTAAGTAGTTCAGTAGTAAACTCAGCTTTACCTACCAACTATAAACAAACTGCGGCCGTATGCCAAATGCAGTCTCAAAATGAGGATCCCTCCTGATCTCTGTGTAAACTGCATGTGGTCATCACATACGGAGATATTGGCATACAGTAAACATTTCAGCAGTTTTAGACTCGCTAAGTAGACAGCAGTAGTAGTAGTAGTAGTAATATCACACGTATGTAGTACAGGGAAATTCTTATTTGCCTGACCAATCAACATGAAAGATATAATTATATATATGATAGTAATACTGAGCACTGGGATGGCACACACGCCAACTTAGATAAACCCAAATCGTGTGTCTTTATTTCAAGCAGACAAGACAATAACTAAGAACTTGCTAAACATTGCTGTTGTTTACGCAACAGGAAATGGCTGCCAAACAAAGCAATCCACCTTAACAAACTTTGTAACTGTTGAATCTTGCACTCCTTCATGCCCAGACTCCCTCAGAAAAGACTGTCACTCCCCCATGCTGGCTCCCACTTATCTTCCACTTCATTACACCTCACTTGCATGTCTTATCACTATTGGTTTTGTCCTTGGACTTCCCTGGCCCTCTCGGCAGCCTTCCGGCATAATGCAGTTTTTATATTAGGGTGGTACAAAACCATAAAAACTAACATATTACATTTTTCCACAAGGCTAGTTTTATTAGTTTTAAAAATCACACAAAATTTTTACATAAATTACCAACATTTAGAGGTCACTCCATCTGTCACATTTTATGTCATCTGAACTGAACAGCAGACAACAGCTCCATACTCTAAATCTACAACATGAGCACTGCCTTTAATGAAACTGGAAAATACTTGCGATGGTCTGTGACCAGTAGAAGAATAAACTGTGTCTCCTCCTCATCCTCTGTCAGCATGTTGTTGTAGTTTTTGATGAGGCTTATTCTTCTTTCAGTTGCTTCGTTCACTACCAACATGCATGCTAATCATTTACAAAAGTCGTTGAAGACCAGATCATCTGCCCACTGTTCTGGTGGCTTTCTTAAGAAATGACTGGGTCTTTTCTACACTCACCTAAAGGATTATTAGGAACACCTGTTCAATTTCTCATTAATGCAATTATCTAATCAACCAATCACTTGGCAGTTGCTTCAATGCATTTAGGGGTGTGGTCCTGGTCAAGAAAATCTCCTGAACTCCAAACTGAATGTCAGAATGGGAAAGAAAGGTGATTTAAGCAATTTTGAGCGTGGCATGGTTGTTGGTGCCAGACGGGCCGGTCTGAGTATTTCACAATCTGCTCAGTTACTGGGATTTTCACGCACAACCATTTCTAGGGTTTACAAAGAATGGTGTGAAAATGGAAAAACATCCAGTATGTGGCAGTCCTGTGGGCAAAAATGTTTTGTTGATGCTAGAGGTCAGAGGAGAATGGGCCGACTGATTCAAGCTGATAGAAGAGCAACTTTGACTGAAATAACCACTCGTTACAACCGAAGTATGCAGCAAAGCATTTGTGAAGCCACAACACGCACAACCTTGAGGTGGGTGGGCTACAACAGCAGAAGACCCCACCGGGTACCACTCATCTCCACTACGAATAGGAAAAGAGGCTACAATTTGCATGAGCTCACCAAAATTGGACAGTTGAAGACTGGAAAAATGTTGCCTGGTCTGATGAGTCTCGATTTCTGTTGAGACATTCAAATGGTAGAGTCAGAATTTGGCATAAACAGAATGATAACATGGATCCATCGTGCCTTGTTACCACTGTGCAGGCTGGTGGTGGTGGTGTAATGGTGTGGGGGATGTTTTCTTGGCACACTTTAGGCCCCTTAGTGCCAATTGGGCATCGTTTAAATGCCACGGGCTGCCTGAGCATTGTTTCTGACCATGTCCATCCCTTCATGACCACCATGTACCCATCCTCTGATGGCTACTTCCAGCAGGATAATGCACCATGTCACAAAGCTCGAATCATATCAAATTGGTTTCTTGAACATGACAATGAGTTCACTGTACTAAAATGGCCCCCACAGTCACCAGATCTCATCCCAATAGTGCATCTTTGGGATGTGGTGGAATGGGAGCTTTGTGCCCTGGATGTGCATCCCACAAATCTCCATCAACTGCAAGATGCTATCCTATCAATATGGGCCAACATTTCTAAAGAATGCTTTCAGCACCTTGTTGAATCAATGCCACGTAGAATTAAGGCAGTTCTGAAGGCGAAAGGGGGTCAAACACCGTATTAGTATGGTGTTCCTAATAATCCTTTAGGTGAGTGTATGACTCTATCCATAAGGACATCAAATAAGGATGTTGTTCTTTTTTGTTACCAGATTCTTCAACTTTAGCTGTTCAGATTAATTTATCAGCTTTAGACGTTGAGAAAGGTCTGGTGACCGCTACCATCAAAATGGGCTAAAATTGAAAACTCCTGCTTACTACTAGAATGTTTATGAAACTTTTACTTAATACTAGAATATTCTGAGAACTCCACCTTAGTACTAGAAATGCTCTGTTATATATATATATATATATATATATATATATATATATATATACATATATATATATATATACTGCATATATACTAGCAAAATACCCGTGCTTCGCAGCATCGAAGTACTGCCTTAAAATTTTTATTAAGAAGAAAATTAAACTTTTTTAAACTGAGGGAAAATATACCAATAATTATTTGTTAAGGATCTCTTTGTATACCACATTGTGAGTTCGGCCCTCCTGTTGTAATATGACCAAGCTGTGCGCTGAGCTTACTCTTAAGCATGCAACGTACAGTTGGCCATGTGAACAATAATCTTGTTTTAAATCTCACAGCTTGGATTGCTGCTGTCATAATTGGTTTGAGTTTCATGGTTTGTTTCAATTACGACAGTATTTGTAGGACTTGTGTTGAAGAGACATTCAGCATCTGTCAAGCGTTGTAAGTATACAACCAGTTTCATCGATAACTTCACATCCAGCTTTTGAGAGTTTGAACATTCATAAACATTAAAGTGTCCACTACTGAGATCGTCACCTGTCAATCTAAGATGTTTAAGAGGCATTGTCGGTTGTCAAAAGGTGTAAAATATTTGTCCATTTCGGTACACTTGAAAGCGACAACCGAACAATTCACAGGTCGCCATCAACTCACATGCAGATGCATAGGTGAAGGGCTTAAGCATTTCACTCTTCTAGTGCTCCTGTGTAGTATAATTATCTCCTGTACCGTCATCAGTCCACACCTTGAACTTGTCCCAGTCTTTCAATACATAAGACACAATGTTCCTCCAGATATCAAGAGTGAGCCTGATATGGTCGTGCAATATGTAACAAAGAGAATGGAAAAGGCAGGTGCCATCTCCGGGCATGGAAACCACTCGGTAAGTGACAGTTCTTTGATCGATGGTGATCACCTCGATAGACATGTTAATGGGGGTACGGTTGGAACGATAAAGGAAATGGGTACCTGAACAATGTAAAGTAAGTCTAAAATACCTACACAATAACTATAATCGTAATAAATGAACAATAAAACAGCGGAGAAGCCATGGATAAAATAAAAAGGCTGTAGTTATCAGCAGGGAGACGTGGCGAAGCAAGGAAGGGAATGTAGAGACTGGAGTGACAGACGGCCTTATATAGGCAGGCAGTCAACAGCGTGGAAGGCGTTGGCATGGGGGACCCAACGGCACCTCACACGGTGACCGAGCTGCAGGCTATGGACGTATATATGTATGTAAGATTCAGTTAGCGTTGGGAACCCGCGTGCCAAATTTCTTGAAGATGGGCCCATAAGTAACAAAGACTGTTGAAAAGTTCAATATGGCGGCAGACAGTGGCCTCATACCACCAAAATAAGTACCAAATTTCAGCCTTCTACCTACACGGGAAGTTGGAAAATTAGTGACGTTGGAAAGTTCAATATGGCGGCCAACAGTGGCGTCATACTACCGAAATAAGTATGTATATTGGTTTCGGTTAGTGCAGGGAAGCCGCCTACCAAATTTCGTGAAGATGGGGCCATAAATAAGAAAGTTCAACATGGCGAACGTTGTCAACCGTTATGACCGTTACGCGTAAAATTTTGAAATGAAACCTGCTTAACTTTTGTAAGTAAGCTGTAAAGAATAACCCTGCCAAATTTCAGCCTTCTACCTACACGGGAATTTGGAGAATTAGTGACAATGGAAAGTTCAATATTGGCGGCCGACAGTGGCGTTATACCACCGAAATAAGTATGTATATTGGTTTCGGTTAGCGCAGGCAAGACGCCTACCAAATTTCGTGAAGATGTGGCCATGAATAAGAAAGTTCAACTTGGCGGACGTTGTTGATATATATATATATATATATACACATATATATATATATATATATATATATATATATATATATATATATATATATACACATACAGTATATATACTGTATATACTGTTACCTTCTTGTAGCTGTGTCTTTATCTCTTCCCTTTGGTAACTGGAAAAGGCTATCATTCATGTTATAATTTTCACATTTTGTGCCAACTGACCCTGTCTCCAAATGAGGTCTCATAATACAAGACCTAAGGAAATGAATATGGATACAGCAAATGCAACCTATTGGTATCTAACAAAATGACATGGACATCAAACTATGACCGACTCTGCATGCTATACCATATAAAGTAAAATCATAAAACCTACAGCTGTCCCTCACAAGAGCAGATAGATAAGATGGATTTTGTAGGTCCCACTGTTCTGATGACACATCTACTCATGCTAACCTAGAGCACATCATCAGTGATTTTGCCTGGGGTCACTGAGTGTTATGAACATGAGACACTCTCACCCAGGTAACCCAGTTGAGGGTAACCAAGTCTCAGCTGGTGCCCTAACAGGAATCTCCTACAGATCTGTTGTCTTGATCCAGATCCATGTGGAGGATTTTTCTGCAGCCTCCATACTGTGCCTCTCCTCCTTCCTTCCCCGGAGATACTGAGTGCAGAGTATGCCCTGTAGTGATACTACCCTGCAGAGCCTCTGGACCCTATCTCAACAAGCATGCACCTCACCCTCCAGCTTTGTTTGTGACAATCTATGATTAGGCCTTCAGACTTGCTTTTTCTTCTTCTTCAGTTTGACGGACTCCTCAAAATGAAAGGTGGTCTTACAATATGCAATGGGGACTTAAGCTGCCTGCCTAAGTCTAACTAACATCATTTTCCAGTCCTGTACTGTGTTTACCAGTCCAGAAGGTATTTTTGCACTTGACCTCTTGCTAGGTCTAATGAAGTGGATGAATGGCCCTGCAGGTTTTTTGTCCCACCCTTTTCTGGTTACTGTTTCCACCAGGTCCTTATGCCATGACTCTGCTTGGACCACTGCTGTCTCCACTTCCTGTCGGTCTTAACTGCTACCTCTGTAATAACAATAATAATAATAATTCATTACATTTATATAGCACTGTTTTTGCAACTCAAAGCATTAACACACAGGGAGGACCCGGGATCCAAACCCACGATCTCCTTACTGCGACACAGTAGCGCTTCCACTCTGTTCCCAAGACTTATGTGTCACCTGACTCTCAAGACTGCAGTACATTCCTTATTTTTTACCATTAACTTCCTTTTTATTTTTCACATTTAGGTTCCTAATTGCTGATAATCTTTCAGAGGAGTGCTATGCATTGATGTTTGGGATTAACACCTTTGTTGCGCTGCTGCTTCAGACTTTGCTTACTGCTATCGTGGTGGATGAAAGCAGTCTGGGATTAGGCATTGTTAATCAGGTAAGTCGACTATTAGGCTAGTCATTTTAGTTTCTTTAAAATTCTATCAAATACTATTGGTTTTCATCCATACTATTTAGCTCATATTTTTGACAATTACAGTTTTGGGCAATTAAAGAAGCCATTTGATTTTTCAAATGATTTTGTCCTTCTAGCTTAATTGTACTGTAGTTCAGGCAGTGGCTGCATCAGCAATATCCCTAATGTCAGTTATTTTCAACACATCTCTTTTCATTCAATAAAACTAAAGTCAATGTCCTTTGAATTGAAAATGTTATCCTTATATACTGTGAAAAAAGTCAGTTAAATCTAAATATATATTTATTTGCTTGGCAAATGCTTTTATCCAAAGCAACTTACAAAAAGAGATAAACATAATCGACTGTTTGTTCAGCAAGTGTAGTAGATGATTGCCACAGCTGAAAAGATGTAATAACAATAAATATAAAATAATGGATTACAATAAATTAAGCAATTAAACTTAATCTAACACATTAACCAACAACATAAAATATCACTAAGGAAAGATTAAAAAACAAAAACAAAAAACAGGTGACCCTTTTGTCATCAGGTCCTGTATAGTTCTTGATATTGCAGACTTTGGTCCCCCTTGACCACAAATTGATTTAGCAGATTACGGAAACACAATTGCAGATAGACAGATGTTTGATAATTAACATTCATTAAAAAAAGACAAAGAATCCAGGAAAGAATTCAAAGTATTATTTGAAGGTTTTACTAATCCTTAAAGATTGGGCATTTCATTTCCATATGATAGTAGTGTAGTTTTCCTTCAAAACTGAAATCTTGTGAACCAGGTAGCTTATTTAGGATTCACAATGAAGGTAAAGGATTCATGTGAAGAACATGGAAATGTAGTCATAGAATAAACTGCTTATGTCAAAACATGTGTATCCAATGCCTTTAGAAGAATTTTACAAAGTTTATTTTGAACACAATGAAGTAGAACCGTGACGGAGAAGGTAGGGCTGCCACTTCATAGTTTATGGACTGCAGTATTAATTTAAGGCAAAATATCCTGCCTGTGAAATTTTTACATTCTCCTGTGATTACTCTTACACTTCAAAGAATTCCATGAAATCTACCAGTGGTTATAATTTGACCCATTAGAGTTCAGAGTTCAATGCAGACAGCCGAGTGATTAGCTGGCTTCTTGTCCCAGGCAGATTCTAGTCTTGTGGCCACAGCTAACAGGAAAAAAAACAGCCTTCCCATGATGCTTGAAGAACAGGCATGATAAAGCATTCCTGGGTGTGAGACATGACTTCTGTTATGTAAGTGCATTTACTGGGTCGCAGCACCTTTGAAACTAACTGCTTGTATTTTTGTTTTTCAGTTTATCGTCTATGGCAGTTATTACACTGTCATTTCTGCGATTTTTCTTTTAAGAGGAATTTATGTGCTGTGCTATAAATGGAAACAAAGGAAGCCACAGGGACATGAAGATGTGCTGAGTGAAGCCCCCGTTGTTATCTTCTCTCAAAAACTGTGAAGATCACTTCAAAGTAACAGAAGTGGACCATTGAGCTCTTCGGTGCTCTTAAAACACAAAGCCTCTTGTCCACTAGTAGCAGCTTTTGCATTCACATATTGTGAGCACAGAATGAAACTTACAAAGCACTTTAAAAATATGCAGTTTTTATAGTGCCTTTCATACAAGACATGATAATACAGACACCCCACTTCTGTAGTTAAGATGAACATTCCTTTGAAATGAAGTAATCTTAAAAACATAATAAAATAATGCTCTGAAAAATTAATTGACCAAATTTCATAATTTCATTCTACCAGTTTTAAACCAGAAACATATGTTCACTTTATTTTGTGAAATTTTTATTTATTCTAATTTTTCCAGAATAAATGGCCTCCCATCTCTTTTATCCTGGCTGTTGTTCCCTTCTTTATAGTGTCTTTATCTTCTTTTTGTCTCTGCACTTCAGTTTGCTCCAGCCATCTAAAACTGATTTGAGACATTGTGGTGAAGCAGATGGCAAAGAAAATGAGCCTAATATTAACAATATATGTCTTCTGAATCATATATTCACTATGGATGATACATTAAAGATCATAAAAGAATGTGTAAATGATTCTGGGGGCTTGGACCTCAAATATATTTGAGTTTGAAGAATCCCATGCATTTATTATTTCCATTGTTGTTTGAACAAATTGAGAAGTATCCATTACTGTGCCGAAATGCTTCTTAAATTCTTGCTAATCTGAATACATTGACTTTTTAACAATAAATACAGTGAGGTTTCATTTCAGGAGTCAGCATCAGAGCACATGACAGAGTTTGGCCATGTTTAATTGTTTATGACGAATTGTTTGAAATGTCCCATTCCTTAAACCTCAAGTGTCTGCTAAAGTATTCTTATAGCCCTATTGGCAACATTCTATTTTGTCATCAGTGGCCTACCAGAAGAAGGGTTATCTTCTAGAGATATCCTGCTACTACAGCTACCCTCTACATTTTGAAATTCAATAACAGCATCATACCAGGTTGTGTGGTTTTAAGCATCCATATTGATCTATATAAATATTGCCCACTAGAAAATCTAACCTTGTGCCCGACGTTAAAGTAACACTTATGTCTAACTCCGCTACTGTTATAGCATGCCCAATTTATGTCACAATGCCTTAGATACAACACATGGTGCAGCACCAGCTGCTTGTCATGCACTATTTCACCCATCAAATGTGTACATTCGTCTAAAAAAGCAAGAGGAGGTGAACTGGAAGGGAGGGAAGGAGTACCCATCGTAGGAGAGGTGAATCAGTTTCTACCTCTAGGTGGTCCAAGGTGGTGTAATCTCTGAGCAGTTAGTGGAAAAGCCTGTCACTTCTTAACACAAGCTGAAAAGTATTCTTCATACAACACATGCAGCTTCAAGCATCCTAGGTTGCCACCATTGTGTGAATGTCAGGAAACAATACATAAAGCAGTAAAAATCATGACATAGTCAACTGAGCACACAGTCTTTTAAGATTCGAAAGAATATTTTTTCCTATGAGATGCACTGTAGATGACATTACGAGCCAAGATATTCTGAAATACTCTTGCTTAACAGGGGCTACATTAGAAAGGACAGGTGACAATCAAAGAAAAAAACAAGAGGTCCTTCTCACTGGCAGTCCAGATTATGAAGATGTCATCTATGTAACGGAGATACAACATTGGTTTTAAGATGCACATTGACATAAAATCTTCCTCCAATTTTGCCATAAATAGGTTTGCATAGTGAGGTGCAAACCGACAGCCCATTACAGTTCCCATTTGTTGCAAGTAGAAGTCTTGTCCAAATGAGAAAAAGTTATGTGTCAGAGTGAATTTTATCATTTGTATAACTGATTCAGTGGGTAAATCATGTTGTATGTTTCACATGCCAATATGCCATCGTCATGGGAGATGTTTGTGTAAAGTGTCTCAACATCCATTGTGGCCAGTCAGGTTTGATAATTTTCTTTGAATTTTCCATTAGCAGTAGGCAACCCTGAAGGTTGGGGAGTCCTTCAGGGTCACTTACCCTGTTGTCTGTGCGTGGACACAATTTTAGATCACTGCACTGTACAATAGTGCCATTCTCTGACTGAGATGCAAAATCAAGGTTGTGACTCTCTGTGCTAATAAAAGATCCCTGGACATTTTTTGAAAAGGGCAGGGTGTTTTCCCAAAGCCCTGGGTAAATTGCTCACTGCAACGTGGTCACTCTGGCCTCTAATCATCCCCTGTTCCTTATTTGCTAACTATGTGTCTCACCCCTTCCCCACTTTATCATGTGGTGAAGGTACTGGTGAAAGAATGGCTGCCGTCACATTATCCTGGTGGATGTTACACATTGGTGGTGGTTGAAGTGGTTTCAAAGTGTGAATTAATTACTTAGCTATCCAAAGGACAAAAGTAGGAAGTTGAGAGGGCAGAGGTCTTGATCAATTGATCAATGCATTTACATGCATTTTAATAATCCAGTTATTGACAGAACCCAGCAAGCAGGTTAAAACATCAATTTCTCTGTGAATAATTTGATTAAGCAGATATGTTAATTGGGCTACAAGTATCTTACAGTTTGCATTTTGTCGGTGCTTTGTACATGCTTTCAGTAGCCGTGGGTAGAAGCACCCACAAAATACATTTCCAGAAGCAAGTGTTTGAGCAATCTTATCATTCCTTCTACTGGCTGAAATAATGTGTCTGAATATTTCAGAAATTTATGATGATAACCAAAACGTTCAGGGTTAAGATCAGCAGCACAATCCCAGGACAGACTAGTTTTTCGGATTCACAGAAGTTTTTGAGAATTTTTTTTTTTTTTGCACAATTTTAATGGGGGTGGCACTGTGGTAGTGCTGCTGCCTCGGAGTTAGGAGACCTGGGTTCACTTCCCAGGTCCTCCCTGGATGGAGTTTGCATTTTCTCCCTGTGTCTCCGTGGGTTTCCCCCGAGGTGCTCTGGTTTCCTCCCACATTCCAAAGACAGGCAGGTTAGGTGCATTGGCGATCCTAAATTGTCCCTAGTGTGTGCTTGGTGTGTGTGCCCTGTGGTGGGCTGGTGCCCTGCCTTGCACCCTGTGTTGGCTGGACCAATGTAGTTAGGATATAGTGGGTTGGATAATGGATGGATGGACATTTTTAATGAGACCAGAATGTTTTGTCCATGGAGAACTCTACAAGTGTACCAATTCATTTAAATGAAGGTCTTCAAGAAAACTGTTTTTTACCTTACTCACCTTATTCTGGTTGGCTACCACTAATATAAAATTTAAAAGAAAATTATCAAACCTGACTAAAAAGCTTTAAGTAATTAATATTTACCAGTCAAACAAATCAAAATAAACGACAAAGCAATGTGTAGTTCTCTATTAGAAACCCTCCATGCTAGCATGCGAGTAGATTTCCCTCTTGACTAATTATTAAAGAGAAAATGTATAGTTAATAATTGTAGTATAAAGTCTCTTATAACAGATACAACAAAAGAAAGGCAGTTAAAGCTGAGCCATTCATTACCTTTTTCAACTGCTACTGACTTCGGAGAATTGTTTCAATTTATCTAGAAACACTGGCATCTGAAACTAGTAAAACAAGCACAGATGGAAAGATATGAATGAGAAATGAGAAAAAATGGGAGACAAAAAGAGAAGAATAAAGTAACTGAAGAAAGGCATCTCAGGCAAAAAAGTGGGAGTTTTAGGATTCACTCAGACTCTTGAGTAAATCCAAATTACTTGACTGTATTACTGATGAGCTACTTCATTAACCACTGCATCAGGAAGCCCACCATAACTAATTGGAATGATGAAGTTCTTAGAGCTGAAGTCTCACTGTTCCTGAAGCCCAGGTTCAATTCTCAGCTTGCTTGCATTTTCTCCCAGTTTCACCTGGGTATTACTTCAGGCACCTTGGCTTTCTTCTGGATCCTAAAATCGCAGGAATTAAGTTAACAGACTCTGTAAGTGATGTGGCTGTGCCTGCCAGTTTCCAGTTATAGCCTGATATCTCTTCCAGGGGGATTCTATCTAGAGCTGCCAGGAAGCCATCAGCCTCCACAACACTGGAGAAGTAAGTGAAAATTACAAAGCATCTCAACATTTCAGACAGAACTAACATATTGAGTACTTAATTTAGCAATCATAATAAGTTTAAAAAAAAAAATCCAAAGTTTACAATAAGAGATACCCAAGTGCATCTGAATTATTTTATGACTTTAACTCCCGTTGGCCAATAAGGAGATATTCTTTATCCTGGAGTCACTAGTTAACTATAAAAGTTTATGGCGAATAATTATTAACTTTTTGTACTTTATTCATTCATTTACAATACACAATAGTTGAGAGCCTCAGAGCGCAGATGACCCTAGTTGCTAGCACTCTGATGTGACAAGACTGTGAACTTACCTCTTGGCTATGGAGAGTATAAGAAAAGTGAACTCAGAAATTGGGAAGCACCCAACAACCTTGTTGTGCATCTATGGCTTTTTTTCTATGATGAGGCCTTCAGAACCTTTTCTGACTCCGTATCTCACTGGTCATGTAAAGAACTTGACGATTGATGAGGTAGGCTTATTTTACATTAACTAGACGCATTTCAGTTATTATGGTGAGACTTATAATGTATCTGGCAATACTGAAAACAAGTAAGTGAAATTGTGTAGTTGAGTGCACAAATACACCAAATTGTAAGGAATGTTCATTTAAAACTAATTAAAAACCAAAAACTGCCGATATACCAGCCACTGCAATTGCCAATGGTTGAGTAAATTACAGGTGCCAGTCATAAAATTAGAATATCATGACAAAGTTGATTCATTTCAGTAATTTCATTTAAAAAGTGAAACTTGTATATTAGATTCATCCATTACACACAGACTGATGTATTTCAAATGTTTATTTCTTTTAATTTTGATGATTATAACTGACAACTAATGAAAGTCTCAAAATCAGTATCTCGGAAAATTAGAATATAAATTAAGACCAATGCAAAAAAAGGATTTTTAGAAATGTTGGCCAACTGAAAGGTATGAACATGAAAAGTATGAGCAAGTACAGCACTCAATATTTAGTTATGACTCCTTTGGCCTGGATTACTGCAGCAATGCGGTGTGGCATGGAGTTGAGCAGTCTGTGGCACTGCTCAGGTGTTATGAGAGCCCATGTTGCTCTGATAGTGGCCTTCAACTCTTCTGAATTGTTGGGTCTGGCGTATTGCATCTTCCTCTTCACAATACCCCATAGATTTTCTATGGGGTTAAGGTCAGGCGAGTTTGCTGGCCAATCATGAACAGGGATACCATGGTCCTTAAACCAGGTACTGGTAGTTTAGGCACTTTGTGCAGGTGCCAGGTCCTGTTGGAAAATGAAATCTGCATCTCCATAAAGTTTGTCAGCAGCAGGAAGCATGAAGTGCTCTAAAACTTCCTGGTAGACGGCTGTGTTGACCTTGGACCTCAGAAAACACAATGGACCAACACCAGCAGATGACATGGACCCCAAACCATCACTGACTGTGGAAACTTTTCACTGGACCTCAAGCAACATGGATTCTGTGCCCCCCCTTCCTCCAGACTCTGGGACCTTGATTTCCAAAGGAAATGCAAAATTTACTTTCATCAGAGAACATAACTTTGGTCCACTCAGCAGCAGTCCAGTTCTTTTTTTCTTTAGCCCAGGCAAGATGCTTCTGATGCTGTCTCTTGTTCAAGAGTGGCTTGACAAAAGGAATGCGACAGCTGAAACCCATGTCTTGCATACGTCTGTGCGTGGAGGTTTTTGAAGCACTGACTCCATCAGCAGTCCACTCTTTGTGAATCTCCCCCCACAGTTTTGAATGGGTTTTGTTTCACAATCTACTCCAGGGTGTGGTTATCCCTATTGCGTGTACACTTTTTTCTACCACATCTTGCCCTTCCCTTTGCCTCTCTATTAATGTGCTTGGACACAGAGCTCTGTGAACAGCCAGCCTCTTTAGCAATGACCTTTTGTGTCTTGCCCTCCTTGTGCAAGGTGTCAATGGTTGTCTTTTGGACAATTGTCAAGTCAGCAGTATTCCCCATGATTGTGTAGCCTACAGAACTAGACTGAGAGACCATTTAAAGGCTTTTGCAGGTGTTTTGAGTTAATTAGCTGATTAGAGTGTGGCACCAGGTGTCTTCAATATTGAACCATTTTCACAATTTTCCAAGATACTGAATTTGGGACTTTCATTAGTTGTCAGTTATAGTCATCAAAATTAAAAGAAATAAACATTTGAAATACATCAGTCTGTGTGTAATGAATGAATCTAATACACACGTTTCACTTTTTGAATGGAATTACTGAAATAAATCAACTTTGTCGTGATATTCTAATTTTATGACCGGCACCTGTACATTCTTGATTTGCTGCTCAACCTGTTACTTTTGCAAAGGGAGGTGCAGACTTCACACTTATGAAAAAATATTCATCCCATTATGATAAAATTCTAGGTGTACCAGACACCATACAGTCATTTGAAAAATGTTTTTTTTCTCTTTTAACGTATGTGGACACAACTAAAATTTAATCTTCATGTAAATATATTTTTTTTAGATGTGAATTAAATGAAAAAAGGAAAACAAATATTGCAAAGTCAAATTTATAAAACAAAATAACGTGAAAATAGCCACCCCTTGGCTCTGCTAGTTGGTATTGCCCCCTCAAGAAGGCATTTCCTGTAACTGTCCAATTCTTCCATTCAGAATTAATGTTACAAGATCCCCTTCTTGTTAAACTCCAGTCTTCGGACAGCTTACCTCACATTATCCTTAAGAACCCTCTGGCACAATGAAGAATTCATAGTCGATTTTATGAGGGTGAGCTGTCCAGGCTGTGATTAAAAAAGAAAAAAAAAAAACCTACAATTTTCACTAACCTTGCTTTCACAGCTGGAATCAGGTTCCTCTGTTCAAATGCTTTGGGTTTTCACCAAAAAGGTCTTCTGACAATATGATCAAATAACTATTTTTGCCGTCTCTGTTCAGGGCACTTTGCTCCATACATCTTGGTCTTTGCCTAGGTGGCCAATGGCAAACGTTATAACGTCTTGCCGTGATATTCTTTCTAGACAGAACAGTTTTCCTCATGGCACACCTCCTACGAACATCAAATTTATACAGCCTCTTACAAATGGTTAGACTCATTCACTTTGACATTAACAGTGGCAAAAGCAACCTGTATGTTCTTTGAAGAAATTCTGGGATTCTTAAAGACTTCATTCAGTATCTTGCATTCTGCATTCGGTCTGGCCTGGCCAAGTTGGCAGTTCGAAATCCATCTCCACTTTTAGATGATCTTCCAGGCAGTGAAATGGTTGATATACAATTCTTGTTCTACGCATGGTGATAACAAACACCTCAACAAAAACGAGCAAACCAAACTAAATATCCAAGGTTAAATAAGATTGTCTCCTCCAAAATCATCTCTAAAGATGCTCTAATCATTTACACCTGATCTAGTGCACTCGAGTCTAAATTTAGGTATCTGAATTAGTGAACAATGTATGATATAGTACCACCATGCCTCTTAGTGGAAGCCTTTGATGTTTTGGGCCCATCTTTGCTAACCATTATCAAAGATTCTATAAGAGCGGGGTTTTTTTTAAACATGCTGTAGTCCGTCCCTGTCTAAAAAAGGAAGAATTAGATCCTGGAGTTTTAGCCAATTTTGGCCCAATTTCCCAACTGCCATTTCTGGCTAAAATTATAGAAAGAATTATTTATAATCAATTGGTCGATCACCTTAACTCCAATAATTTATTTGAGATCTATCAATCTGGCTTTAGGTGTTTTCATGGTGTTGAAATGGCCCTCCTGAAATTATTCAATGACATCTTTATTATTACTGACTCAGGTGACACGGCAGTCCTTCCCCTCCTTGACTTGTCCGCTGCCTTTGACACTATTGATCATGAGATATTGCTGATGCGGCTTGAACATCTTGTTGGGCTTAAAGGGGCTGCTCTTATCTGGTTCAGGTCATATTTAACTGGTAGATGCTTTTCAGTGACTTTAAATTCCTCTTTTTCGTCTACTGCTCCGGTGAGAGGCGCCGAGCAGGTGTGGGCATACTTATTGCCCCCCGACTCGGAGCCTGTGCATTGGGGTTTACCCGGTGGGCGAGAGGGTGGCCTCCCTCCGCCGGGTGGGGAAGGGTCCTGACTGTTGTTTGTGCGTATGCCAACAGCAGTTTGGAGTATCCACCCTTTTTGGAGTCTCTGGAAGGGTTGCTAGAGGGCATACCTTCTGGGGATTCCCTCGTTTTGCTGGGAGACTTCAATGCTCACGTGGGCAATGACAGTGAGACCTGGAAGGCGTGATTGGGAGGAATGGCCCCGATCTGAACCCGAGCGGTGTTTTGTTATTGGACTTCTGTGCTCGTCATGGATTGTCCATAACGAACACCATGTTCAAGCATAAGGGTGTTCATATGTGCACTTGGCACCAGGAAGACCCTAGGCC
Organism: Polypterus senegalus; assembly: GCF_016835505.1. NCBI lineage: Eukaryota > Metazoa > Chordata > Cladistia > Polypteriformes > Polypteridae > Polypterus > Polypterus senegalus. The sequence continues at coordinate 145,628,414 of NC_053154.1, read as the reverse complement.
TCAGGTCGATGATCGACTTTGTGGTGGTCGTGGACTTGCGGCCATATGTCTTGGACACTCGGGTGAAGAGAGGGGCGAGCTGTCAACTGATCACCACCTGGTGGTGAGTTGGCTTCGATGGTGGGGAAGATGCGGTCAGACCTGGTAGGCCCAAGCGTGTTGTGAGGGTCTGCTGGGAACGGCTGGCAGAGTCCCCCTGTCAGAAGTAGCTTCAACTCCCACCTCTGGCAGAACTTTAACCACGTCCCGAGGGAGGTGGGGGACATTGAGTCGAATGGGCCATGTTCCGTGCCTCTATTGTTGAGGCGGCTGACGGAGCTGTGGCCGCAAGGTGGTCGGTGCCTGTCGTGGCGGCAATCCCGAACCCGTTGGTGGACACCGCGTGAGGGATGCCGTCAAGCTGAAGAAGGAGTCCTATAGGACTTTTTGTCCTGTGGGTCTCTGGAGGCAGCTGATAGGTACCGGCAGGCCAAGCGAACGCAGCCGGTTGTTGCTGAGGCAAAACTTCGGGCATGGGAGGAGTTTGGAGAGGCCATGGAGAATGACTTTGGACGGCTTCGAGGAGATTCTGGTCCACCGTCCGGCGTCTCAGGAGGGAAGCAGTGCAGTGTCAACACCGTATATGGTGGGGATGGTGCGCTGCTGACCTGACTTCGACGTTGTGGGTGGTGGGAGGAGTACTTGAAGACCTCCTCAATCCCACTAACATGCCTTCCAATGAGGAAGCAGAGCCTGGGGACTCTGAGGTGGGCTCTCCCATCTCTGGGACTGAAGTCACCGAGGTGGTCAAAAACTCCTTGGTGGCAGGGCCCGGGGTGGATGAGATCGCCGGAGTTCCTTAAGGCTCTGGATGTTGTAGGACTGTCTTGGTTGACACGTCTCTGCAACATCGCATGGACATCGGGACAGTGCCTCTGGATTGGCAGACCGGGGTGGTGGTCCCCTCTTTAAAAGGGGACGGAGGGTGTGTTCCAACTATAGAGGGATCACACTCCTCAGCCTCCCTGGAAAAGTCTATTCGGGGTTCTGGAGAGGAGGGTCCGTCGGATAGTCAACCTCGGATTCAGGAGGAACAGTGTGGTTTTAGTCCTGGTCGCGGAACAGTGGACCAGCTCTTCACCCTTAGCAGAGTCCTGGAGGGTGCATGGGAGTTTGCCCGACCGGTCTACATGTGTTTTGTGGACTTGGAAAAGGCATTCGACCGTGTCCCTCGGGAATCCTGTGGGGGTGCTCGGGAGTATGGGGTACGGACCCCTGATAAGAGCTGTTCGGTCTCTGTACAACCGGTGTCAGAGCTTGGTCCGCATTGCCGCAGTAAGTCGAGCCCGTTTCCAGTGAGAGTTGGACTCCGCCAGGGCTGCCCTTTGTCACCGATTCTGTTCATAACTTTTATGGACAGAATTTCTAAGCGCAGCCAGGGTGTTGAAGGGGTCGGTTTGGTGGACTCAGGATTGGGTCACTGCTTTTGCAGATGATGTTGTCCTGTTTGCTTCATCAGGCCGTGATCTTCAGCTCTCTCTGGATCGGTTCGCAGCTGAGTGTGAAGCGGCTGGGATGAGAATCAGCACCTCCAAATCCGAGAGCATGGTCCTCAGCCGGAAAAGGGTGGAGTGCCCTCTCAGGGTTGGGGGAGAGATCCTGCCCCAAGTGGAGGAGTTCAAGTATCTCGGGGTCTTGTTCACGAGTGAGGGAAGAATGGGCGTGAGATCGACAGGCGGATCGGTGCGGCATCCGCAGTGATGCGGGCTCTGCATCGGTCTGTCGTGGTGAAAAAGGAGCTGAGCCGTAAGGCAAAGCTCTCAATTTACCAGTCGATCTACGCTCCTACCCTCACCTATGGTCATGAGCTATGGGTAGTGACCGAAAGAACGAGATCGCGAATACAAGCGGCTGAAATGAGTTTCCTCCGCAGGGTGTCTGGGCTTTCCCTTAAAGATAGGGTGAGAAGCTCAGTCATCCGGGAGGGGCTCAGAGTAGAGCCGCTGCTCCTCCGCATCGAGAGGAGTCAGATGAGGTGGCTCGGGCATCTGATCAGGATGCCTCCTGGACCCTCCCTGGTGAGGTGTTCCGGCACGCCCAACCGGGAGGAGGCCCCGGGGAAGACCCAGGACACGCTGGAGGGACTATGTCTCCGGCTGGCCTGGGAACGCATTTGGGATTCTCCGGAAGAGCTGGAAGAAGTGGCCGGGGAGAGGGAAGTCTGGGCCTCTCTGCTTAAGCTGCTACCCCCGCGACCCGACCTCGGATAAGCGGAAGAGGATGGATGGATGGATGGATGGATGCTCCTCTTAAATATGGTGTTCCTCAGGGATCCATTTTGGGTCCTATTTTATTCTCTATATACCTTCATCCTATTGGAGCTATTTTTAGGAAATTTAACTTTTTTTTTTTCATTGCTATGCGGATGATACACAGGTTTATTTTCCTGTCTGTAACTCTGCAATAAATCAACTCCACAACTGTCTTTCTGAACTGAATCCTGGATGGCTAATAATTTTCTTGATCTGAATCAAAATAAAACGGAGGTGCTTACAGTGGGTCTATCAGCTAAAGCCCAAAGTGGTCTTGAACTTCTCTGCTCTTTCTCAGACTTTTGCAAACCTCAAGTCCGCAATCTAGGTGTTATCTTTCACAGTCTTTTGAGAAACAAGTAAATTCTGTAGTCAAGAGTTGCTTTTTCCAGCTTCGTCTATTTGATAAGATCAAGCCTTTTTTATCTTCTAGGGATCTTGAGAAAGCTACTCATGCTTTTATTTTTTCTCGCCTTGATTACTGCAACTCACTGTATTCTGGGATTAGCAAATCCCAGATACACAGGTTACAGTTGGTTCAGAATGCTGTCGCTCGCTTTCTGGTTGGGGCAAGGAAGTATGACTCTGTTTCTGCTATTTTAGCTTCTTTACACTGGCTGCCTGTCAGTTTTCGAATTGATTTTAAAATCTTGTTGCTAGTTTTTAAATCTTTACATGGGCTTTCTCCTGCCTATTTATCCGAATTGTGTGTTTTACACCAGCCATCTAGAGTGTTTAGATCTTCTGGTCTGTTGTCTCTTGTTGTCCCTCGTACCAAGTGTAAAACCAAGGGGGACAGGGCTTCTGCAGCTGCTGCTCCTCGCCTGTGGAACTCTTTACCTCATCACATAAAAGAATCGTCTACAATTGAACTGTTCAAAACAAGATTAAAGACTCACTTCTATTCACGTGCATTCCGTGACCTTCAGTAATACTGATGGTTTCCTCATTGTTATTATATAACATTACTTCTATTAATTATTTATTTATGTTCATATATTTTATTTCTATTTATGTTATTTGTTTTTTTTTTTATTCTATTATTGTAAAGCACTTTGTCCACAGCATTCCTATGTTGTTTTAAAAGTGCTATATAAATAAATTGATATTGTATACTTTTTCCACATGCAACATTTGCATTTATGTTTTGTTAAATTATATAATGGACTACCAAAATTTAAATGTGGCAGGATGATTGTTATAACACCTTTACATATTGATACTGTTCAACGAAGATTAGATGAATATGTACACGTTTAAAAACTACCCACACGTAACTGTATATGAAAGACCACCATGCTGGATGGTATCCTTTCACTGTTATTTTGCTCAAAACTATTAAAAATGTCTCATCCAATGACTAAAGAGGTATTGATAATTTAAATGATTTGCTGATTTGATTGAAATTTGTTTGGAATTCAAATTAGCATTACTAGTCTTGAGAAACAAGATTGCCTCTTTTTTGTGATGAATCATCTAAATGTCACTGCATGGTACTGTCTATTGAGGGAATCTAACTAAAGGAAAGAAATGGGATAAGTCAGATGCTCCAGAAAATACCAAACAGATTTTGCATTGGTATTTGTTTGTAAAATGTGCAAATAATATAAGTCTCTGATACCACTATCAGCTGTCTCATCATAGTCTCTCAGTATTTTATGATAGCAATACAGTCATATATGTGTTTTCAAATCATTTGTTTTATCTGCTATACAGTATAACAGTTTAGTTCTTCATATTTAATTTCAAGTAACAGTTCATATTTTCATCATCTATTATCCTTAACGCTAAACAGCAAACAAAGCTGAATTATACAAATTAAACTAATTGAAATTAACCTTTACATGGTTGTGCTTTCCAAGGTGAGTTTCACAAAATACTTTTATCTTTTTTTTGGTTTTATTCCTAGGTCACTAATGAAGTCTTTCCTGTGTGGACATATTCTTACCTGGTGATCCTGATGCCTGTTTTCTTAACTACAGACTGTTTAAGATACAAGCCTATCATTATTCTTCAAGGTATTAGCTACATTCTCACATGGGTAATGCTCCTATTTGCCAAAGGTGTGCTGGCAATGCAGTTCATGGAGTTCCTATACGGCATGGTGACAGCTACTGAAATCGCCTATTTCTCCTATATTTATAGCATTGTTAACCAGGACCGATATCAGAAGGTAACCAGTTACTGTCGAAGCATTCAGTTGTGTGGCTTTACACTTGCCTCTGTGATGGGTCAGCTACTAATTTCGTTGGTAGGTTTAGATTACTTTTATCTGAATGTCATAACTTTGGTTTCTTGTTCTATTGCCCTCATTTTCTCGTTTCTGTTGCCCATGCCAAAAAGAAGTATGTTTTTCCATAAAACAGAAACAGATGTTGCTGTACCATACAATGCCAGAACAACACACAATATTGAAGACTTCAACACACAGGATGGAGCTCATGTGTCCACAATGCCACCCCAAGTAGAGGTTCCCAAAAATCGTTTTATGAAGGTACTTCGCCAGCTATTGAATGATGTCATAACCTGCTACTCAACTGGACAAATCTTCTACTGGTCACTATGGTGGGCTTTGGCAACATGTGGCTACAATCAAGTTGTCAACTACACACAGGTGCTGTGGGAGCATGTGCAACCATCAGGCAACCTTACGGCATACAATGGAGGAGTTGAGGCAATTTCAACACTAATGGGTAAACATATGTTTTAAGAATTCTCACAAAACTACTATAGTCATATGTTTAAGTGACTCAGTAGCTGAATCTATATATATATATATATATATATATAATTCACTAAGGGCATGCAAGACACTAAGCGCAAGCAAGACAGAGCCCCACCCGCCAACTCTAAGACCATGGGATACACTTGAAAGAGCCCTGCTCGCCAACTCTAACTAAGGGCAAGAAAGACAGAGTGTGCACGCAAGACAGAGAGCCACGCCCACCAACTCTAAGACCATGGGATAAGCACGACAGAGCCCCGCCCGCCATCTCTAATCCTACTTCCGCTTCCACCGTCGCTCTCGATCAAACAGCAATAATTAGCAAGCAAAGATAACTGGCAGTAACAGTGCAAAATTCACAATTGGTATGCCAGTTTGAAAAGATAAGTTTTGAGGGTAGTTGTTATTGAATCGAGCTGATGTATATGAGAGTGAGGAGAATTCCTGAGTTGAGGAGCACTATGAGAGACGCTCGAGCTCCCATAGCACAGAGTCTGATGTGTGGTACAGAAAGTACAGCTGCAGATGAGAATCAGAGTGAGCGAGACGAGTGTCAGTCTGTAGGAGATCAGTGACGTTGTAGGCAGCTTTAAATGTTAAGAGCGGTATTTAGTATTGTATTCTGTAGTTAACAGGGAGCCACTGAAGTTGAGAGAGAATAGGTGTAGTATGTTCAGTGGATTTAGAACAGCAGGTTATTATCCTGGCAGCAGAATTTTGAATAAACTGTAAGCGATGGATACATTTTTGTGGGATGGCAGATAGAATACCATTATAGTAATCTATACGTGAGGTGACTCGGGCATTAACCAATGCTTTAGTACTGTGTTGCATAAGAACAGGAATATAAGATAAAACAGACAGGGAGATGTATAAACTGATTCAAAAGTAGAACAAAATAGTGGTACAAACAAGAAAAACAAATAGGGTACTGCTGTTGTATAGTGGTGGTATAATGACACAATATATTGAGGGGTGCATAAACATTTAATAAAACTATAAAAAGTGAAAAATATTAAACTGAGGTCCCAATACTCAGTTTAGAACAATACGGTTCAGCAAGGAGACTAAATGTATTCTCTTCTTAATAATCAGACCTATCACTGATATAACACATTTTACCTACTGCTAAGAAGGCTACTATGACATCCAATGAAGCTCAGAGTTCTCAGTCAGCTCTGACTAACTTGTACAAATGTAAAGTGGAATCTATCTTTACTGGCTACATATCATATAGCAGAAGCTCAAGTCAAGCTTGCATAGCACTGGAGATCTCGGGCAGAACAAATCATTAATACCAACAAGCAGCTTCCTGTTCAGTAGTTCTGTAACGCATGCTGCTTTTGAAACACAAACAGAATTATTAAAGAAATCAGCCATTCAACAAGTTCACTTTTGTCACTTCTGAATACTATCAAATGGTCCAGGAAAATTCAAACTTACATCACATTTTCAGAAACAGTTTCTATCTGCACATTTTAAGGTTACTAAACAGTCAGTTATAATACAAAGGCTGTATGTGCATACTATATACAATTGTATATATGTTATTACATTCTATTAACATAATTTGTTCTAGGTGTGCATTTGTTTTTGGTATTGTGTTACTATCACTATTATGAGGAGACCTCCATGTAAACAAGTCACTGTACTATGCACGCATGACAATAAACTTGCACTTGAAGAAAAAAAATCTAGCCCTAACCACTAACAACAACTAAAGTAGCAACAAGCTGCAGGAAACCACAACACTAGGAATGAAAAGATGTTGTGGAGGAAAACAGGCATATGAAAAGAAAAGCTGGACTTGTTTTTAAAATGGTAGAATCTTACAAAATAAATTTTTCTCTGAAAACAACATACATACACTGTTTTACAGTATTTTTGCAGTCTGAAAATGGTAATCAATTCTCTAAAACATTCTTGGCATGAAAAACTGACACTTTATGTTTTAAGGCTTTTGTTTTACATTTGAACACATGACGTTTGAGGCCTATTTTAAACTGAAAGAACAAGCACTATATTTTAAAAAAATGTATGAAAAGTGTTTAGAACAGTATTTTCCATGGCAAATTGATGTCAATCCTGACTATGAAATAGTAACGTCAACTTGAGAAAAATACCAAACTTCTCCTTTTATTTTGTTGGACAAGTCTATAAATTTTGAATTAACTAACCACATTGCCTTAAAACTCATAACATGAATCTTTCTCTTTAACTACAGGTGCAGCAACATCCTTTTTCGTCAGTATTATCAGAATTGAGTGGAGTCTTTGGGGAGAGTTGACTTTAGGCATTGTTTCTTCCTTGGATGCTGGTGCACTTTTTCTTATGAATTTGACAGAAAACATCTGGATCTGTTATGCTGCCTATTTAGTATTCAAGGCTTTGTACATGCTGCTCATAACAATTGCAACGTAAGCAGAAAAAGTCTATTAAAAAAAAACATGACAGCAATTAATTCAAAAGGTTTTTTGTCTGCGATCTGAATATTAAAAGTTAGAATCAGACTCAGTCTATAAAGTATCCTGAAGACAAAAATATAAAGAACAGATATTTTGAGAGAACTGAAATATAATAAGTATATATGAAATATACAAACAATGAATGCCTTCAGAAAGTATCCTGACCCATTCACTTTTTTCAAAGTTTGTAATGTTGCAGCCTTGCACTAACTCCATTAAAATTAATTTGTATCTCATCAGTCAACACTCAGTACCTCAGAATGACAAAGCATAAGCAGGATTTTAGAAATTTTTGCAAATTTACTAAAAACAAAAAACTGAAAAACCACATTGCCACAAGTATTCTGACCCTTTACTCAGTACTTTGTCAAAGCACCTCTAGCTGAGACTGTAGCTTGGAGTCATCTTGAGTAAGATGCGACATGCTTTGCGCACCTATAATTGAGAATTTTCTATCATTCTTCCCTACCGATCCTCTCTCAAACTCTGTCAGGTGGGATAATGACCTTCAGTTGACAACCATTTTCAGGTCCCTCCAGAGATGTTTAATTGGGTTCAAGTTTGGGCTGATCAAGAACAATCACAGAGTTGAACCTAAGTGACTCATGTATTGTTTTTGCTTTTTACTTAGGGTCATTGTCCTGTTGCAAGGTGAACTATCATTCTTTATTGGTTTCATCAGACCACAGACTCTTGTTTCTCATAGCCGGAGAGTCCATAAGTGCCTTTTTGCAGTCTCCAAGCAGACATTCCTGTATTGTCTGGTATTCCTACCACAAAGCTCAGATTAGTTGCCTTTTGCAATGCTCATTGTCTTCCGGGAAGTTTCTTCCATCTTCACATAGGTTCTATGGAGCTCAGCCAGAATGACCATTAGGTACTTGGGCACCTTTCTCACTAAGACCCTTCTCCCCAAATGCTCAGTTTGGCTTGGCAGCCAGCTCTAAGAAGAGTTACAGTTGTTCAAACTTTATTCCATTTAAGAATTATGGAGGTGAAAATGCTCTTGTGAACCTACGATGCTGCACAAATATTTCCCCAGATTTGTAATATTCTCTCCAAGATCTGCAGGTAATTTCTTCAAACTCATGACTTGATTTTGCTCCGATACACACTGTGAGCTGTGAGAACTTATATAGACAGAGGTGTGCCTTTCCTAATTATTTTGAACTAATTGATCTAACCACAGGTTAACTGCAAAAAAGGTGTAAAAATATCTCAATGATGATAAACTGAATGACATGCACCTGAGCCAACTGTCATAACAAAGGTTCTATATATGTGTGTGAATGTGATATTTCAGATATTATTTTTAACGAACTAGGGGGCTTCGCTCGCCAATCCCCGTGTTTGGTTTTCTGGATCAACAATTTTAAGATTTTTTTTTTCTTTGAATTGCTGCTATTTCATTAGTTTCACTTTTATTTCAGAACTTCTGTAAAAACAATATTTGTAATCTTTTGTGTCCCAATATGCTGAATCTTTTAAATTATGTCAGTGAGACATGTGTTTAATGACTCTGTACCATAATTTAGGATAGGTTTCTCTGTTTGGAATTTCAGCACAGACAAACTGATCCACATCATCAGCAGTTAATGTTTTTTGCAAAGTAACCAATAAATGCATGCGAGTTAAACCCCGTTTTTGAAATTCTCTGACTTAAACTGCCTTACAATATTTACATACTTCTGACATATCACCTGTGTCCATATATTTGATCTCTATTCTCCTTTTTGTTATTTCGCAAAGTAATAATTTCTATTTGTTTGCACTAATACGATGTTTTCTTTCTTTTTTTCACACTGTCGTTTTTTTTCCGCTTTCATATGCTGTATCTTGCTCTGCATGTGTTTTGTGCCTACGTTTGAGTCTTTTGAATTCCAGTTTTCATTATCTCTAACCTGCTCTGCATGTGTTTGGCCCCAGTGTTTTATAACCTCTTTATGATGTTTTCTACTCTGTCTTATTTCTTACATCGTTTTTTCCCCGTTTTTATTTCAGTTACCCCGGTCCGTGGTGATTATTTTCCCTTTTTCGAGTGATTTCCGTTTGTTTGCGATACTGTGATCTTTACTTTTTTTATACTTTTTAATATTCCTAGTTTCGTATTCTTTAACTTTCTCTGCAAGTGTATCGTGCTAAGGTTTAGTTTTTTTTTTGAGCCTTTCGAATTCCACTGCTTTCATAATCTGTAACCTGCTCTTCATGTGTATAGCGCCAACCTCTTTGTTGGGTTAATCGGATATACAATTTTAAAAGCTTTTGTTTTCTTCTTTGGAAACGTTGTTGTTGTGCAGGACCATAGATTCTCATAGTGTATGGTCCATTATTGTGTATATGCATGTTTTATCCACTGAATGATCCAAAGGCGAAAAGACTTTGGTTTTACACACTTTGCCGTTTATTTCTGACCTCGATTTGTCCTGCTATTTTTTCAATTTCACCTAGTCCTGATGATTAATTTCCTTTTTTTGCATCAATGCGATCTTTACTATCTTTTTTTTTTGATACTGTAGCGACTGACGTAATAAAGTGTCACAAAAGTTCTACTTTAACAATTGCCGACTTCATTACCTCAAACACAACTTTCTAGCACCCTTTCCAACCCCTCATCCAACAGGTCTTGCCTACCTCTTACCGCATCAATCAGTACCCAGCTATCAGACATCCGTGCTGTACTCTGCCCTCCCGCGATCGGACCTAACAGTCACTTAAAACAAAAAAGGCTTCGGCTTGGCTGGGACACTACAATACTTTTGAATTTTACTGCTTTCATATTTTTTTTTTTTTTGAAGTTTTATTAATTTTATTGCAATCATTCCATACAAATCAATCAATTTTTACAAAAAGCAAAATTGAGTTAAGAACAAGTCGGCCCCCACCCCTGAGAGAGAGAACAAGGCAAACGGCGTAAAATTTAAGGCTTGTAAACATACGTAAATTAGTAAGTTTGATAAGCCAATAGAGATGAATGCAGAAGACAAAGAAATACAGAAATAATTGCTTCCTCTGTGCTTTAAGAGCTTATTTTAAAATATTACTGATTAGATCCTGCCATGTTTTGAAAAAAGTCTGTACAGATCCTCTAACTGAGTATTTGGTTTTTCCAATTTCAAATAGTATAACACAATCGGTTTCTCACTGACTTAAAAGAGGAGAGTTTGGGTTCTTCCAGTTTAGCAGAATAAGTCTGCGTGCCAAAAGTGTAGTGAATGCAATCACAGTTTGTTTGTCTTTCTCCACTTTAAACCCTTCTGGAAGAACCCCAAACACAGCTGTTAATGGGTTAGGAGGGATTGTGAGACTGTCTGAAAGGTAATTAAAAATTTTGGTCCAGAATGATGTTAATTTGGTGCAGGCTCAGAACTGAACCAGTGAGGCTGGGACTTGATTGCAGCATTCACAGGTTGGATCATGCCCTGGAAACATTTTGGAGATGTTTAGACGAGACAGATGTGCTCGATATATAATTTTGAGTTGTATAATTGTATGCTTTGCATATGGAGCTCGAGTGAATTCTCTGCATTGCTACTTTCCACTCCTTTTCTGATATATTAATTGAGAGATCTTTTTCCAGTGTCCTCTTGGATCTTTGAAAGGGAGGGACTGTAAAATGATTTTATATATTGCAGAGATGGTGTCTGAGTCCTTGAGATTGAGCAATATTTTTTCCAGCATGGATGAGGGTGCAAGATGAGGAAAATCTGGAAGGTTCTGTTTAACAAAGTTCCTAATTTGAAGATAGTGAAAGAAATGTGTAGCTGGAATGTTAAATTTGGAATGTAATTGTTCATAGGATGCAAAGACGTTGTCTATATAAAGATCTCTAAGCAAGTTAATCCCAAATTTTTCCAGATATTAAAAACTGCATATGTTTGTGAAGGTTGAAAGAGGTGGTTCTCTTGCAGAGGTGCCACAGATAAAAGCTTCTCCATCTTAAAATGCTTTCTACATTGGTTCCATATTCTAAGTGAGTGAAGCACAATTGGGTTATTAGTATATTGCCGATAACTTGCATTTATTGGGGCACAGAGCAAGGAATACAAAGAAGTACTGCAGGATTTTACTTCTATTGCGGACCAAGCCTGTGTATGTTCTTCTATTTGTGTCCAGGTTTTTATCGCTTGTATATTTGTTGCCCAGTAATAAAACTGGAAGTTAGGTAGAGCCATGCCGCCTTCTGCCTTTTGTCTTTGTAGGGTCGCTCTTTGATGGTGGATGTTTTGAGTTCCAAATAAATGAGGTTATTGTTGAATCTAATTGCTTAAAAAAATGATTTATTAATGTATATTGGGATGTTTTGAAATAAAAAAGGAGCTTAGGAAGAATATCTTAACAGTGTTAATTCTTCCAGCTAGAGTGAGATGAAGGGTTGACCATCTATGCAAGTCTTGCTTAATTTTTTCCATGCAGACGCTAAATTTTGTTGATAAAGAGCTTTATGTTTACTTGTGATGTTTACCCTAGGTATTTAAACTGTTCTGCAATGATAAAAGGTAGGGTATCTAATCTAATATTATATGCTTGAGAATTCACTGGAAAGAGTACACTTTTATTCAGATTAATTCTGAGACCAGAGATCTTTTGAAATTCTGTGAGTGCTGTTAAGACTGCAGGCACAGAATTTTGTGGGTCTGATATATACAGTACCATATCATCTGCATATAGTGAAATTTTCTGTTCCAGTCCTTCTCTGATAATCCCCTTTATCTGATCAGTATTTCGACAATGTATTGCCAGTGGTTCAATGGCAATTGCAAACAGTAGCGGTGACAAGGGGCATCCTTGTCTGGTACCACGCTCTAGTTTAAAGTAGTCTGAACAAATGTTGTTGATACAAACTGAAGCTTCTGGATTGGTATACAGTAATTTGATCCATGCACAAATGTTCGGCCAAACCCAAATTTCTCCAATGTAGTAAAAGGGTATTTCCATTCAATCATGTCAAATGCTTTTTCTGCATCCAATGATAATAATATTTCTGGGGTGTTTGATTTAGTTGGTGAGTATATTACATTAAACATGCGTCGACGATTTGAAGATAAGTGTCGGCCTCTGATAAAACCAGTTTGATCTTGTAACATTACCGAGGGGAGCACTTTCTTCATTCTTCTAGCTATGATTTTGAGAGTATTTTAACGTCATTATTCAGAAGTGAAATTGGTCTGTATGATGCACATTGTAATAAGTCCTTATTTTGTTTTGGAAAAAGTGATTAGTGCTTGGCGAAAAGTTTGAGGAAGAGTTTGGTTGTCTCTGGCTTCTGTAAATGTTGCTAATAGGAGGGGAGCTAGCTGAGTGGAGAGTTTCTTATAAAATTCTGCAGGGTAGCCATCAGGGCCTGCTGCTTTCCCGCCCTGAAGTGACTTTATAGCATCTACTAATTCCTCCGCACTAAAAGTGTCTATTTGTGTTATCTGTAATGTATTGCTGCTTTCATATTCTGTACCTTTCTCTGAAAGTATACTGCGCTTTGGTTCTCTCTTCTCCACGCAGCTCTTTCTTCTTTGCTAAAAGCACAGGATCTGTGTGTGCTACGTGACTTTACATGACTGAATGTTTTGCTGGCTGTCCATGCTCTTATTTGATAAGAAGGGCATGTCTTGCAAGAATCTTATGTTCTATGACCCCGCGAGACGGCCCTGGGACAATATCTTGGCACCAAGTCTCATGTTTACAGTCCCCGCAAGACGCTAGGTGGCCAGTCTTTGTCTTGTGGGTCTTTTAAATGTCTTACAAGAAATTCCGAGAAGATCACGTATTGTCGCCTTACTTTTCCATTCCAGGATTTTTTTTTAATATATAGAGAGATTTGTAAAAACTGGTAAAACCCTAAGTTTTTTGTCATTCTGGAGTACTGAATGTTACTTGATAAGGGAAATAAATAAAATGATTTTAGCACAACGCTTCAAAATAACAAAATGTGCATAGTCCTAAAAATAATTTTTGTTAACAATTTGATAGTTTAATTAAACGAAGAAACTGTTATCAGAAGTAATTTTTGATCTTTTTTTTTTTTTCTTTTTTTGACTTTTCATTTAAGTTTACCTTGTAAACAGCAACGGAGTACAACAAATATTTCTACATATGTGAAAATGTACGTAACAGATCTCTATGTTCCTGTAGCAGACTTTCCTAAAGGATTTACTATAAAAAGCACCTAACAAAATTCTTACCCAAGTGTGCATGTATGATGCCAATGATAGTATTTAACAAACCAGTGCATTAGGCACTATAACAAATACATTTACAGCTAAAATCCTTAATGTCTGCAATGAAAACTTTCAAATGCATCTCTTGTTAGGTTTCAGATTGCTGCTACCTTAAGCATTGAACGATATGCTTTAAATTTTGGGATCAATACATTTGTGGCACTTTGTCTTCAGACAATTGTGACAATAATTGTCGTGGATTCAAGAGGTCTTAGTCTGGATATTGTATCCCAGGTGAGTATTTGTGTATACCTGAGCTGCAAGTCAGAAACTATTGCTTCATCTCTAAGACAATATTACTACATCTATTTTCTGAACCCACACTTTCCATTATAGGGTGGAGGGCAGGCATATCCTAAACCTGAAGCACTTGGCAGAAGTCAAAAACCAACATTTCACATGATACAATCACATCTCAGTAAAAGAGACAGACAGACACACACCCTAATCTCACATTCCAGTTTAGAATTATTAATCTAAACCACATACTATATATTTGTGCTAACTGAAGTGTCATTGTACTTTTATAAAAACATGTTAAGGATTTACAAATTGTTATCTTCCATTGCAATACAACTTAAAAATAATTTACTAATTGAGAAAATTACACAATGCATGTTGAGACAAATGGAAATTATTATCCAAAAATTAAAAAATGAAGTACATCAAGAACTAGAAAAGTGTGTAATATAAAAAAAACCCTTCAGAACATTTCAGAAAGGATATACTGAAAAAATGGGAAAACAGAAATGTTAAAAATATAATGATGTTTTTACTGTGAAGCTACATTTTATTACTGCTATGACTGAAATGTATATTTACTCAATTTTTTTTAGCTTATGGTATAAATTTAACTATCATGCCCTAAAAATACAGAATATATAATTAAATGCACTGTTAGTATGATACATACATTCAGAATTCACTTCTAAAATAAACAATAAAACAAAATGTAATAAAATTCTGTGTTGCCTTCTCACCTATAGCTTTGTTTTTACAGTTCTTTATTTACGGAACGTATTTTGCAGCAATTGCTGTAATATTCCTAATAAGAGGTGCCTATATTTTGATTATGGCCAAAAAGTCAACGAGAGGAACAACCTCCACATCAGCAGAATGACATGCTAAAACAAATACTTCAAGGTAAATTTTAAATTTTAATACAAAAATAATATATACTGTTAAGTTGGCAATTACAAAGACCTTAACAAGACTGCAACTCGGGTTTCTTATTGCTTTAGCTGCTTAATACTAGCAAAGAAGTTTTATACAATTTACACACATTTTAATTTGTAAATGATACTGAATTAAATGCACACTACTTACCAAAACAGTGTACTGTATATACAGTGCATCCAGAAAGTATTCACAGCGCATCACTTTTTTCACATTTTGTTATGTTACAGCCTTATTCCAAAATGGATTAAATTCATTTTTTTCCTCAGAATTCTACACACAACACCCCATATTGGAAACGTGAAAAAAGTTTACTTGAGGTTTTTGCAAATGTATTAAAAATAAAAAAATTGAGAAAGCGCATGTACATAAGTATTCACAGCCTTTGCCATGAAGCTCAAAATTGAGCTCAGGTGCATCCTGTTTCCCCTGATCATCCTTGAGATGTTTCTGCAGCTTAATTGGAGTCCACCTGTGGTAAATTCAGTTGATTGGACATGATTTGGAAAGGCACACACCTGTCTATATAAGGTCCCACAGTTGACAGTTCATGTCAGAGCACAAACCAAGCATGAAGTCAAAGGAATGGTCTGTAGACCTCCGAGACAGGATTGTCTCGAGGCACAAATCTGGGGAAGGTTACAGAAAAATTTCTGCTGCTTTAAGGGTCTAAATGAGCACAGTGGCCTCCATCATCCATAAGCGGAAAAAGTTCTAAACCACCAGGACCCTTCCTAGAGCTGGCCGGCCATCTAAACTGAGCAATCGGGGGAGAAGGGCCTTAGTCAGGGAGGTGACCAAGAACCCGATGGTAACTCTGTCAGAGCTCCAGAGGTCCTCTGTGGAAAGAGGAGAACCTTCCAGAAGGACAACCGTCTCTGCAGCAATCCACCAATCAGGCCTGTATGGTAGAGTGGCCAGACTGAAGCCACTCCTTAGTAAAAGACACATGGCAGCCCGCCTGGAGTTTGCCAAAAGGCACCTGAAGGACTCTCAGCCTAGGAAAAACAAAATTTTCTGGTCTGATGAGACAAAGATTGAACTCTTTGGTTTGAATGCAAGGCGTCACGTTTGGAGGAAACCAGGCACCACTCATCACCAGGCCAATACTATCTCTACAGTGAAGCATGGTGATGGCAGCATTACGCTGTGGGGATGTTTTTCAGCGGCAGGAACTTGGGGACTAGTTAAGATAAAGGGAAAGACGACAGCAGCAATGTACAGAGACATCCTGGTTGAAAACCTGCTCCAGAGCGCTCTTGACCTCAGACTGGGGCGACAGTTCATCTTTCAGCAGGACAACGACCCTAAGCACACAGCCAAGATATCAAAGGAGCGGCTTCAGGACAACTTTGTTAATGTCCTTGAGTGGCCCAGCCAGAGCCCAGACTTGAATCCGATTGAACATCTCTGGAGAGATCTTAAAATGGCTGTGCACCGACGCTTCCCATCCAACCTAATGGAGCTTGAGAGGTGCTGCAAAGAGGAATGGGTGAAACTGGCCAAGGATAGGGGTGCCAAGCTTGTGGCATCATATTCAAAAAGACTTGAGGCTTTAATTGCTGCCAAAGGGGCATTGACAAAGTACTGAGCAAAGGCTGTTAATACTAATGTACATGTGATTTCTCAGTTTTTTTATTTGTAACTAATTTGCAAAAACCTCAAGTAAACCTTTTTCACATTGTCTTAATGGGGTGTTTATGTGTGGAATTCTGAGGAAAAAAAAGGAATTTAATCAATTTTGGAATAAGGCTGTAACATAACAAAATGTGGAAAAAGTGATGCGCTGGGAGTACTTTCCGGATCCACTGTATTTCAAGGTTTTTGCATTTATTTAAACTGGGATTACATTAATTTACCAGTTAACTACAGTATGTCCTCCATATCTGGCTATGATTAATACCAGATATCAACATGCAACATAAAAAATATAGTATTTATTTCTTTAAGCAAATGGTTAATTTTATAATTTAGATTTTTTCTTTTTATTTCCAATGAGTTTAACAGTAGTGATAATTTTCTTTAATTAAAAAAAATGCAGATGCCATGGTTAGCTCATTTTTTTCATTACACTGGATATACATTTGTGCCTGTGCACAGAAAAGTCACTCTGTACATCTATCCAAATGATTTAGCTAAAAACATAACTGCCTAAAAAAATAAACTTACCTTTACAAATGTCTCCATTATTTTAATAAACGGGATGCAATTTCTAAAATAAAAGTTTGTTTTCACTTTATTATCCTTAAAAATATAGAGTACAAGGCAGATTAAAAGTGCTATTACAGCATAAGGAGAATATTTTGCTTTACTAGGACATTTAAATTTAAAATTTCCAACCAGATGGTATTTTTCAAGGATTACCATGTACATGTTTTTACCTTTAGTCATGTTCATAGCCTCATCATATACTGTAGAGTGCAATGTTTTTGAAACTTTCAGCCCCACTCTCCCTTTATTCATTTTTACAAAATTAGTTAACATATGCATATTTACAGGAATACAAAAGAATGAGTTGCTGTTTAGTTAAAATTCATTTTAATATATATATTTTATATACACATTTAATGTATTTGGGTTTGTAATTCCCAACACAGGTGGCCTTTTAGTTACTATTTTTGCTTACTCTAAATGCATATTTACCACCTACAACACATGATAAGGCTTAAGCCTTCTGGTACTTTTTGTTTATTTATTTTTAAATGCTGTAGATTTTCAATATGTACTTGGACAAGTGCCTTTTAAAACGAAAGAAAACTCTTCAGCTTTTTGTTTAATCTTGGGAACTAAATACAATCATTTTTGTCCATAACTAAATGCTCTATATGATTTTAGTAATTAATCAAACAGAAAACCAGAATAACCTTCAGGAGCCCATGTGTGCCCACCCCCCTGTTATATTCGCACATTACATACATGTGTTAGAAGATACAAATACTGATATGCACAAATAGCTAATGTTCTAAGAAAGATATGTACAGTACTGCAGCATTATGAATGTGGTATTGCAATAACTTAATATTAGCCCATTTTAATATAAATGATATGGCTATGTTTTTCTTTTTTTGCCAGTTCACAGGTCAAATAAAGAATGTCAAGGAGAAAATGCACCACTTCTGCACTTATGACCTTGTTTTTTATTATAATAAAAAATACAAGTTTTAGACTTTTTTCGTGTTTAAAGCTAAGTTCGTGAAACAAGACAACAGTGCAAAAGGCGCAAAGATGGTGAGAAACCACTCATTCAGATACAATTAAAAGGGCTATAAGAATGGATTTGTTGAGGAACTACCAGCTGGGAACTGTCCTGTTGGAGCTCCTGCCTGTAAAAAAGGAACATAAAAACATTAAGATAATTGTTTTGTAACATCTTATATTATGACAAAAATATGTGAAAATAAAAGAAAAATCCTTTAATCTAAATTATGTTAAAAGTTTGGCATTTTCAAGATGAAGTTATTTCAATCATTATATATATTAACTTGCCACACAAAATTGTCATCTAATATAATTGTTTTAGAAAGTTTAAAAACACCCCTTCTATTCTTGTTCCTTACAATGGGGCTAAGGTGTATACAGGACCATAAGTATATGAAAAAGCCTTACAACTTACTAAATATGTCCCCTTTCAAGTATCAAAAGTTTCAGTTTAAGAAAAAAGGTCTTCTCTATTTTTGATGCATCCTTATGTTGATGAAAGAAAACTAGAAAAATATTTTAGCATGTATTATTGGAACTATTTTTCTTGTGATAAGATTTAATTTACTGTTTATCTGTATGCTCACAGCCTAGAGTTATGACAACCCCAACAAACCCCCAGCACCAAGTGATATTCTGCTTATAATACAACTTTTGCTTCAGTAATTCTATTGTTTGAACAACTGTTTTCTGCCATGGCTTATAATAAAAGACAGATGGGCGTTCACATCATATTGATTACATTTTCCTAAATCCTACTTACTTTTTGTCCATTACATTCTGTATTGTTATGGATTGGATTGTATAAGATAAACTATTAATCCCATGGGGAAATTTTGATACAGCATATAGAGCATGATTCATGCCAAGTGGCAGCATAGTGAAAATAGCATATACCATGGCATTCAAAACTTTGAGCAACCAAGCTTAAAATGTCTGTTACTACGAATAGTTACAGTGAGCAGAAGATGAACTGATCACCAAAAGGCATAAAGTTAAAGATGATACATTTCTTTTCATCATTTTATGTAAGAGCTGCGTATTGTTTTTGTTTTGTACAATTGTAAAAATTACAAAATGCAAAGGTGTGGGCACCCCAAGATATCTGAGGTCCCAGAGAACTTTTACCAAGGTCTCAGACCTTAATTAGCTGAACTGGGCTATGGCTTGTTCAGAGTCATCATTAGGAAACCCTAGGTGATACAAATTGCAAAGCTGTATAAATTCTCTGACTTCTCAAACCTTGTTCCAATAATCTGAAGCCATGGGCTCCTATAAGCAGCTACCTAGCACTCATAGATGATCATAAAGCAAGAGAAGGCTACATGAAGACAGCAAAGCATTTTCAGGCAGCTGTTTCCTCAGTTCGTAATGTTATTAAGAAATGACAGTTTACAGGAATGGTGGAGGTCAAATTGAGGTCTGAAAGAACTGCTCATTGGGTTGCTAGAGATGGAAATAAAACCTCTGTTTGACTGCAAAAGACCTTCAGGAACATGTAGCAGACTCTGGAGCGGTGGTGCACTATTCTCTTGTGCAGCGACACCTAAACAAACATGAACTTCACTGTAGAGTCAACACAAGAAAACTTTTCCTGCATCCTAGTCACAAAATTCAGTGCATAAAGTTTGCAAATTAATATTTAAACCAGTCTGAAGCATTATGGAAACAAGTCCTGTGGACTGATTAAGTCAAAATAGAACTTTCTATTGTGCGAGGGTATATTTGGCGAAGAAAAGAGGCCGAATTCCAGAAAAAGAACACCTCTCCAACTATTAAGCATAGGGGTGGATCGGTCATGCTTGGGACTTATGTTGAAGCCTGTGGCACAGGGAACATGTTACTGGTAGGGAGAAGAACGGATTCAAATAAATACCAGAAAATACAAAAAACTTGTTTTAAATATCACACCATCTGTAAAATAGTTGAAGTTAAAAAGAGGATGGTTCTACAACAAGGTAATGATCTGAAACAAAAGTTCAGAATCTATAATGGAGTACCTCAAGAGGTGTAAGCTGTTGATTTTGCCATGGCCCTCATAGTTCGCCGACCTAAACATCATTGAAAATCTGCGGATAGGACTCAAAAGAGCAGTGCATTTCAGACGGCCCAAGAATCCTCCAGAATTGGAAGCTTCTTGCAGAATTAAAAACTTTTTGCAAGGATAAATGGGTGACAATACACCAAGAAAGAATAGAAAGACTCTTAGTTGGCTACAAAAAGCATTTATAAGCTGTGATACTTGCCGAAGGGGGTGTTACTAAGTACTGACCATGTTGGTTGCTCAAACTTTTGCTTCATGCCCTTTTCATTTTTTTTGGCATTTTGAACCTGTGAATGATGGAAATTAAAATGTAATCTTGCTTAAAATATTAAAAAAATGTGTTATATTTAACTTTATACCTTTCGGTGGTCAGTTCACCTTCTGGTCACTTAACAATTCACAGTAACCAATATTTTAAGCAAGGGTGCCCAAACTTTTGCATGCCACTGTAGGAGTTTCATTGTACTTTGTACAAATAACAATACATCTGAAGTCAACAAATTATATTGCACTATATGTTTAATACAAGCCTTAGATTTTTGAAAGTCACTCTACACATTGCAGTTTACATGAAGCAATGCATTGAAGCAACACAAGCCAATTATTGACTTTTTTAATGCATGATACTCTTGCGGAGGATACAGTAATAAAAGAACTAAGGATAATGTGTTTGAATGAGAAAACTCTGTGACATGCATTGATACAAATGAATAAGTAAATACACAGGGAAATCATGTAAACCTCAATAATTCTAGTGCTGTGAGGCAGGAATGACAGCTATGTGCGACTTGGAGAAACTGACATATAAGGAGCTCTATGAATGGTGACGGTGTCAGCCGCACCAGTGACAGTGGTGGGAAAGACATATAGACACAGCACTTTGGGTATGTCTCCCACATGCAAGAGTCAATTGACACTGATGCAGAGCGGCCAGTGAAGAGCTAGAGGAAAGAATGGCATTTGTACTGGTTTGCACAGTGAGGCAGAGCCAGGGGGTATGCATTAGTGAGCAAAAGGAAAAAGCACTCGGCAGCATGTGTCTCTACATGTGTCCTCATCAGCAGTCGGTATAAAAGCAGTTCTCCCCCATCTGTACGAATAAGCTTCCGAATAGTGAAAGAATATAAATGATTATAAGTGTGACTTTTTCAGTTATAGAGCAATTCACATATAGGTATCAACACTCAATAATGTTAATAACTGCACCTGACAATGACTTTCCAATGTTAAATAAATGCCCCTGACCCTGAAAGGTGCCACAGAGGAAGAAAAGCGCATAGTCTCATTGTAAAGTGGCTGACTCTTACAGTGTTTCATTTTGTGCCTTTTTTCCCCCTCTTCAAACAACATGGATATACTGTTTTGTACAATGTATACAATGTGATCTCAAATTGTGGATCAATACTTCATAACATTTCTGCCTTCAAAAATGGATGTATTCCGTACATTTTAAGGTTTTTTCATTCACTAATGGACCTGTGTAACCTTTAGCCCAATTGTAAGCTGAAGAACAGAGAAGATATTTTAAAATGTTCTGTGGCAAATTAATATATTCCACAACTGTGAAAAATTAACTTTGACTAGAAAAATGCCTAACTTATCCTTTATTGGTGAAGAACAACCAAGGGGACAATTTATAACATAAAATTATTAAAAAGTCTGCATTCATAAATCAAAGGCTGAGCATTTTCTTAGTAAGCTACTTACCATGAAAGGATTACTTGACACTCCTGGGTTAGCCATTGCTTGGCCAAATGGTGTTACAACTGGTTTACTTTGTCCAAATGCTGCAAATCCTGCACCTAAATATATTTCACAGAATTATTAAGCATTAATTAACAAATAAATAAACAAATATACAGTGTCAAGAGCAAACCTGATTGCATATAAAAATGAAAAATCATACCATTTGGTTGCTGAGAGTAGGTAGCAGGTTGAGTAAAGGCTGCCTGTCCAGGGAAAGGCGGTGGCTGAAATGTTCCACTAAAGCTTGTGGGAAGATTATAGGTAGCTGTTGCACCAAATCCAGCAGGCATGCTCAGAGAACCAGTACCAAAGGTAGCTGTACATATTCACATAAAAAAAATAGAGGTTAGTAAAACAGTCTGTTTTTCTTAACTGTACCAATCACAGCATTATTCAGAAAAAATGACTAAATCTTTCAGCTATCCAGCGCACTCTTGAAATACTACAAAAACTAACTATAAAACAGGTTACACAAACAAAAAAAATGTCTAAACTACTACAAGATATCTACATCTTTACCTAATTAGATATATAAAATAAAACAAATATACTAGGAAATGGAGACCCAGGTTTGGATAATTTTTCTCATTCTTTTTGCTGTGTATTTTGATTTCTAGAAGGCAGCCCCGGCCATTGAGCACTACTGTGGCTGCATGGTTTTTTATTTAAACCCATTCTTAATTAGTGACCAGTTTTTGCTGTTAATTAACTTTTTTCCCCTTCATTCTAATTAACTTGATTTTTAACGATTCAGCCCTCTGCACTTGGCTTTCCTTTAATGGCACCCACAACAAAAATGAGATATGAAGTGAGCCAACAGATGACCAACTAAATTGGAGCCTCGAAGTCAAGCAATTTTACTTTATCAAGTTCTTAATTAGAAGCCAATTTTTGTTGTTGATTAAATCTTTTATTTCATTCCATGGGTTGTTGGTGCTCTGATCTGGCCCCAGATGTTTCAAAATGGTTCATTTTCTTTTATTCTTAGAAAACCATCAAAATGTTTCGTGGACCTCAGCAGATCACCATTGCTGAGACCTTCACCGTTCTTTATTTTATTTTAAGATATTGTATGAGGGACACATGTTAGCTGGTCATCTGTTGGCTTATTTTGTACCCTATTATTGTTTGGCTTCCATTTAAGGAAAAAGAAGGGGTTGGAGTCTTAAATAGCAAGTCAATTAAAATTAAGGCAAAAGAAAACAAACAAAAAAAAATCATCATAAATAAAGAAAAGGGCTTGAATGAAAGTCTGAAGCTGCACTAGCACACCAGAACTGGAGACCCCTGCTTTAGCTGTTGTGCGGATTGTATATTGTCTATATCCTTGAAATGCTATTTTCTCCTTTAATGAAGGTATTGTTTAATGTAGTGCTGCAGGCCTGCCAAAGATACTACTGTAATCTTGGGAATAGCAGGCTGGGTAGAACAAATGTTTCTCCATTATATTTTTTCTATTATAAAGTGCGACTCCTAAACAATGTGATAAAACACAGACCAACAACAAGCATGTTGCAGACCATAAATTGAGAAGCACTAATAGTGCTTCAACAGAGGTATGTTAGTAGCCTCACAATATAATGATAAACACGCATCTATTTTTTGTGGCTTATTTCACCAAAGACAAAAGAAATATTTAAAATGGAGTATTAAATCAAATTAAAGAAATGTTTTTATGACATTATTAGGTATCTTCTCCCTCCATGCTTTAGTTCAACTCTGCACAGATGTACAATTAAGGCAAAAATGCAACTTGACTTGCAATATAAACTTGAAAAGCAAGACTGGGAGAAGAGTAATTTTGATCTGAAATAGCTTTAAAATGTTTTAAAAAAATTTTAAGGAAGAATTGACATTCAGAAATCAATTTAACAGATAGAACAAAACCATTTTATATTAAGTGTTTAACCTAAAATTACTAGAAGTGGTGGGGTGTTTTATAGCACTTAGTTAATGTATTATTCCCCCAAAATATTACACTTTAACTAAAAATTCTAATTTGCAAAAAAATATTTTACTAAGCGCTTAAGAAGCTTTATGCATATATGTAACTCTAGAACTGCAACATGAAACTAAGCTTTGGATGACATTCAGATTTGTGTCAATTATAACTTATACCTTAATTTAAACCTTAGTGTCCTCTTTTAAATGCAATCCAAAAAAGCATGCTACACTACATTAGCGTTCATAATTAACTATGCAAAAACACTTAACAGCACAGCAGAAGCATATTACTGTAAATAATTACACAGCAAAAAGACTAGGACAGGCATTAAGCATCCACATAAGGGCAATATTCAAATAAACCACACATTAAAATTTACATGTGAGCATGGATGTGTTAGGGAAAAATAATTCACAAAAAAAGAAATGTAGGTGTTTGAGGTGATGGGAAAGGGGCACAACACATCCATGCCCCCACCTCAAAGTTCACATGCATAATGCCGGCACCTTAACATGGTAGAAGCAGTTCAACAGCACAGCCACACTTATCCAGAGTAACATGAAATGTGGCCACCTACCAAAGTGTGCCTGTGGAAATACTTGACTGTGCAGAGCTCCTAAAAGGCCTACATGAAAGCCATAAAGAGTCACAGGAAAAACAAACAATTAAGACTCCCTTTCCTTAATAAACTAAGAAGTAAAATTTACTGATTATACCAAACTAATATTTCTGCTCTGTTAAAATACATCATTCTTTAAAAAGGGAAATTATATCATACTGCAGCATTTTTGTAATTTTTTTATATACTCAATGTTTCAGGGGAGCGCTTTTTTACAATTAAACACAAAATATTATCTGGTTATTAAAGGTATAGTTTTGGCTAACACATGCAAGTTTATTAAAAAGATAAAACAAAAAAGCAACAAATACTATCAAATGACAGAACTGAACAGTATCAAACCGGAGGAATACTTTACAAGAAATGACAGATAACAAAATTTACAAGGAAACAAGAGATTTACTGATGTCAAATGAGAACAAAAAATAAAAAGCATGACATTCTATGTACTGAAAGAGATAGTACTCTAAACGTTTGTCTTCTATATTAGGGATTAAACTAAGAAAAAGTGTTTTTATGTTTTTAACCAGGTAAGCACAGAAGTCTATTGCTACCTGTTGTTGCTGCTGCTGCTGCTGTTGGGGGCATTCTTCCATTAGTTTGGAATGGATTTGTAGGAGCAGAAGCTGGAGCCACTGTTGGTGCCATGAATGGATTTGTTGATGTGGTGGCTTTAAAAAGAAAATATGAATAATAAGAGACAAAAAATAAAATTTCACAACATGATGTCCCACTCCAACATCACATACACCACACTGTTTTGCTCTCTCCAAAGTCCTTCAGCTGAAATTCAGCCATTTCCTATTCTCTATGAACCTCTCACACACAGACATCAGCTCCCCCCCTAACTGAAGTCTGCTATTTGTCCAGAATATTTCTCAAAGAATTCTTTACTGTCTGTTGTGTCAACTTTGATGAACATTCATTTTTGTCTATTTCTGTTCATAAGCTGTGCAATGAGCAACATGTGTGTATATGCTTCTAGTCTACTGATGATCAGGCCCCTGATCAGGGCACAAATCTACACAACTTATACTGAGAATGTTAGATCAGAAGCTGCCCTGACTAGTAATAACACTAATTAACTGTCCAAAGTATTGGCCTTTGATCAGCAAAGGGCTTAAAAGTGGCAGATATTTTTCAGATTTTACAAAACAAAATAATGAAAGCCTCTTGCATGCTCAGATGTCCACTGTCTTTATCTATATCCTTAAAAGATTGATGCATTATGAGAAGGGCTCAAATTTCAGTTTCATTTAAGCGGGTCATCCTAAAATGTATTTAATTTCAAGGATGTCTGGACAAGCTAATCTGCTTTACTTTAGTTCTTAATAAATGAAAACATACTTATATAGAACATGAGTAAGGGTAAATGAAAAGGATCTCTAGCAGACAATGCACATTAAAATATTTTAACAATTATAATCAGTGAAGAGGTCAACTCATAACATCTTACTAAATCACAAAAAGAAGCTTATGTGGAATAGATAATTTACAGAGAGTCACAAGAGGAGGTGGTAAAGCTCTTTAGTAGTGTTTTGCTTGACTTGTTTACTGTTCTGTTATTTGACAACTCACTACTTATTGTCATGATTCAGACATTTTTCAGATATACTGCTATAGAAAATGATTTTCTTTATCTAGTTGGCTTTCAAATCTTCCAAAATTTATTTAACATTAACATTTCTGTAATGCAAAAACAAACAATAAAGATCTAAGGGTGCAAATATTGTGAAATTCAAATGAATGCAACCAAAATCAGGTTATTTAAAAAAAAAAACTTCCTCTAGAGGAGGCAGCCTAATATGATCCTTTCAGCTTGCCATCCAAAAATGAAAAAATAAGCTTCTAGCTATGGCTGAAGCCAGTTTAAAAGAAAAAAACAGTCCAATCCTGTATTAACTAAAGTTGTTTAAATTCAAGACTTACTGTTTATATGGATTTCTGTGACCTTGAATGAAATCAAGTGTACCTGGCAATAAATTGACTTAGGTGCTTTGGAAAGATTCCTGCATTGCATCAGATGCAATCAGGATCGTCTCCAGTGCCCCATAGTCATGAATTGGATTAAGCAGGTAGAAAGTGAAAGAATAGCTAGATAAAAATAATTGTGTGTACATTTTGATTTTTTTTGTCATGGTGCAGAAGTTCAATGCTTTAATCCAATGTGTGAAATAGTAAATTTCAATATGACACTTATGGGACACCTGAACACAGTACAGCATCCTAAAACTGGAAAATAGATTCAAACAAGAGATGGTAAAAAAATTTAATTAATTCAAAGAACAGAGTTATCCACAAAAGTCACAGATAGTGCACCTTCACTATCAGTTGTGCTTTTGTTATATTGTTAGTTTATCATATGGTAAAGGAACTTTAAAATTTTGCTTTCTTTCTATAATTCCATTTACGTTTTCCTTTATGCCCCACATTCAAATATACATGTACACTGGCATTTTAAGTCATGTCAGGTAAAGGAAGCTGCTAAAAAAAAGAATACACTACATCATAAAACCATCATAAGTTATTAAATTATTTCCTCAATTTTAAAATTTATATTCATTACTTTTATCTCCATTTTGTTATTGTTTACAATGAGGCATTTTAAACTAACTCTGTTTAGAGCAGAGTTTTATTATTGTGAAAAAGAGCAGACAAGAAAAAAGTCTTCATTGGTCCTAGATAAATGCATTAATAATTATTCTGCAATTAGTTTGCGAACTACAGAAGGTACCTGAACCCTCTGTATGGTACATAATTAAGCAAAACTGATCTATCAGTGAATATTTTGCATTTATATGGCACTTTCATTTTCAACACAAACAGTTAAAACTAAATCAAAAGACAGCACGCAATTTTTTGCTTCCATGGAAAAGAAAGCAAAACCAGATATATGTACAATTTTTGAAACTGGATTTTTTAAGCAATTAAAAATTCTGAGAGTAATGTACAGTAGGTTAAAAATGATCACCTAAATCATGTATGATTAAAATATCATAACACTGTATAAAAAGTTAGAAAGTACAAGGACAATTACAATTGTATAAAACTAAAATCAAGAACTGTACTTAGCATGAGTTCTCTTAAGGGATTTATCACTTTCAAGATGGAAGAAGCCCATTTAAAACAACAACAAAAAAAGATTTATTTTAGTAGCGTTATTTTCTTTTTTCACCTGTATTATGTTGGAACAGATACTGTAAGCAGTGACCAGGATTGACCACAGTGAAAAGAAGCAAATCCACCTTCTTTATTTCAAGGTAGTAACAATATCCTAGACATGTTGACAGGCCTTACTTTTCCTCCAAAATGTACTGTAATGTTAGTGTCCTTCAATGCAAAGTTACCAATCAGTTAAAATTATAGTGCTCTGATAAAATTCACTATCAATTTATAATTTGTTAAGCTTTTGAGGCAGCAACTTCATTTTAACATATTTTATAACTTTTAGTAGTGAAATAGTTTTTATTGGACCAACAGAACCAATTTAATGTGCATTTAAACAAAAATAGGCAGGTGCATAAATTTGGGTGCCCCAAAGGAATAATCCCATCAATATTTAGTAGAGCCTCCTTTTGCTGAAATAACAGCCTGTAGACGCCAGCTGTAGATACTGACAAGTCCCTGAACTCTGGCTGGTGGTATTTTGGACCATCCTTCCATACAACATGCCTCCAGTTCAGTCAGGTTTGATGGCTTCAAATCAATCCATCAATACATTGTCAATGATGTTCAGGTCTGGGGACTGGGATGGACATTCTAGAACATTGTACTTGTGCCTCTGCATGAATTCCTTGGATCACTGTCATGCTGAAACATCCAACCCCAGCATAACTTCACTTTGGGACTGACTCTTGAACATTCTTGTCAAGAATCTGCTGATACTGGAATGAATTCATTAGGCCCTCAACTTTAAAAAAAAGTTTCTAGTAACTGTGCTAGCCACACAGCCACATAACATGATGGACCCTCCACCAAATTTTACAGTAGGCAGCAAGTTCTTCTCATGGAATGCTGTGTGTTTTTTTGCCATGTATAGCACTTCTGGTTGTGACCAAATAACTCTACCTTAGTCTCATCTGTCCACAGAATTTTTTTCCAAAATGTTTCTGGCTTGTCCAGATGCTTCTTGTGGTGAGTACACAGAAAAGGCTTTTTGCAAATCACCCTTCCACCGAGCTGTTCCCGGTGCAAAGTGTGCTGGACTGTGCTAGTATATACAATGACACCATCAGCAGTGAGATGTTCTTTTATCTCTCTGTAGATTTGTCTGTGACCAGTCTAACCAGCCTTCAGCAGTGCCTTTGAGATATTTTTCTTGTCCTACCACATCTTACCTTCACAAAGACTGTTCCTGTGGCTTTCCATTTCCTAACTACATTTCTGATTGTGCAGACAGACAGTCCAAACCTTTGTGATAATTTTTGAACCAATCTCCTAATTCATAAAGACGAATTGTCTCAGTTTTTAGGTCAGTAGAGAGATCTTTAGAGGTTACCACGTTGCCAGTCTCTGAGAGAGAACCAAGTACAAGCACAACTAGCAATTACCTATGTTATATAAGCTTTTTCATGATTGGTTGCATCTGTCTTTATAGTTTAAGGTCTAATAAGTTAATGAAAGCAAATTTGTGCTGCAACCTGTCAGCATTAAATGACTACAGTTCTTCAAATTAATGCAATTAAAAGGGTGCCCAAACCTTTGCACATCCCATTTTTCTACATTTTAATTTATTTCAAACAACTCAATTATGCTACACTGAGAATTATGGTGTGATAAACATCCCCCCTTGCCTATATTTCTATAGTAAAACATGGCGTATTGCTGTGATCTTCTCTTATGAAGACAGAGCAAATTATCATGCAACCTCAGATGGGGGCCCAAACATTTACATAGTACTATATATGTTGTTTTTTGTTAACTTCACCACACTAACACAAATGTGGCTGTAGCACACATTTTTTCTTCACATTTCTAAACCTCAGTGATATTTCTAAACTACATTATTGAATCCCTAATCATAACAGCAATGCATCCATTGACACACACTGTTGGGTCTATGACCTTAGAAACGAAACAGCGCATTAACAGTCACAAAAAGTGACCTTGCACACCGACCATATCAACACTCTAAACAAAAGCAATGGAAAAAGCTGTGAGCTAATTTGGCTAGTTGATTTTTGGGAAACAGTATTCTATTTTAAGTCTAGCTGTATTGGACTTACACAAAATGTTCTGTCTAGGTTTCTTGCAAAACAATATTACTGTACATAAGCAAATTATTTTAAAGGTATTTAGGTATGCTTGCATTTGAAGCTCTACAGTATATATACTCTACATACAAATGAGCAGGGACAAAACCAACTGTGCAATAAATTGGGGACAATTTAAGGGGATGTCTAGGGAATTTTCACTATATCTCAGCTTAGGAACATACAGTGCATCTTCAATAAGTTTACACTGTGTATATTAGGGACATTAATAACTAAGGATCATTTGATTAACTCACATTAAAAGGTTATACCCAATAATTAAATCGATTAGTTGATATTTTTAAATTTGCGTTCGGAAAGTTAACATCCTTGCTACAGTATAGTGCCTGAAACAATCCTGGTTTGCTACATCTTGTTCCATTTAAACAAACGCGAGGACAGGATTTAAGCTACACATCAGAAGTGTGATAAATACAGCACTGTTTGCAATCATGTTGTGGTGTGTTTCACTGCTTTATTAGTGCAGGCATAAGATACCTAGGCATACTCCGACCTATAGATTACATTACTTAAAATGAGGACAAAATGTGCCACTGAACATCAAAGAAGCCACTATGAGGTTGAAAAGCATAATTAAAACCATTAGAGACACAAGTAAAATCTTGGGATTATCGAAATCAACTGCTTGGAATATCATTAAGATGACACTGGTGAGTTCAGCAATCACAAAGGGTCTGGTAGGACAAGGAAGATCTTCTCTGTTAATGATAGAAATTTCTCATTATAGTAAAGAAAAAGTCCTAAACACCAGTCTTCAGGAGGAAGATCTATATGTGTCAGCAACTAGCAAACCACTCACTACCTAACCACAAAAACAGGATGGCAAGACAAAGATTAATCTGTATCAGAGTTATGACAAGAGCAAAGTGTGGAGATGATAAATAACTGCCCAAGATCCAAAGCATACCACCTCACCTGCTAAAGATGGGGGTGGGGGTGTTATGATTTGGGCAGAAACAGCTGCAACAGGAACTGGCACACTTATATTCATGGATAACGGAACTGCTGACAACAGTTGCACAATGAAGTCTGAGGGGTATAGAAACATCTTATCTTCTTAAGTTCCAGTAAATGCCTCCCAACCCATCCTACAAGAAGATAATGATCCCTACTGCTGGATAGATAATGAACATACTGCTAAGGCAAAAGGAAACTTCTTGAATGGTCAAGTCAGTTACCAAATTTAAATCGAACTGAGCATGCTTTCCATATGCTGAAGAGAAAGCTAAAGGGGCCAAGATCCCGAAACAAGCAGGAACTGAAGATGGTAGCATTAGAGGCTTGGCAGAGCATCACCAGAAAAGATACTCAGCCCCTGGTGATGTCTATGAATCATAGACTTCAAGCAGTCATTGCATGCAAGGCATAAGCAACAAAGTACTAAATATGAGTGCTTTCATACATATATCATTGGTATTTCCTGAACATTATGGTGCTCTGAAATACGGGGACCATGTATAAAAAGTGTAATTTCAAAATGGCTTAACTGAAATGTATGCGAATACTTATATTAAAGTCTGCAATGTTCACTTTAACCATGTCTGAATTGTTTCATTTGTAATTTTAAACTATGGAGCAGTGGAGTAACATCAAGGAAAAATGTGTGTTTCAAACACTGAGGTTTGAAATGAGGTGTACACTGTACCCTGACATGAGCCCCAGAGTTAGAAATATTAAGCTTCAACAGATACTTCTCAGTGAGCATGTAATGTGGGTTTCAATCTAAACTCAAAAAATTTTAGTATTAAAAAACACGCTTAATACTGGGGATGACATGCACGTGCGTATAAATGTCAGAAGTCTGATACTGTTTGCACTGCTTGCCTTGTGCTGGAATAGATACTGTGATTGTACATAAAATACTAAAACAGTTATTACATCAAGTTCAGATATCTGGGTGAAATTTGTAACAAGACACTGAAGAATAGGTATATGTAACCTAGGGTGTTTTATGAAACAGATGGGACGTCTACTGCCAAAATGGGCTATATTTGAACTAGAGTTGTCAAAAGCATTGAAAAATCAATAAGTACCAATTTTAACATTTTAAAATTACTTCAATACTAATTTTTGATGGTATAAATTCTACAGCCCACATTACTAAGCACTTCTAGCTCTCGATAGCTTGATTTGCCCGTTTTAATCCACTTACAGGTATTAGTAAGATGGTAACTTTAGTAGTGTCACAGCTTTCATTGAGAATTTTGTCAGCTTTCACCTGACAAAGAGGGAAGCCGGTGTGGCGACTGTAAGTGCTCAGACCTAGCGGCAAATGGGAACAGAAAACCTAAAGATACACACAACACTGGCAAGTGAGTCAATACAAAAATTTCGAGAGGGATCTTATTTCTAATATGGAAATGTTAATAAGTACCTGTATGAACCCGCAAACATTTTTTTTCTGTAGGTTAAAATGTTTTTTGTAGCTATTTTAATGTTTAATGCATCAAGACAGGAGTTTTTAATTGCAGGCCAGTTTCATTCTGTGATGTTCACTCGGGGCAAGATGGGCAACAAAAACTCTATTGCTCACTTGATTTTTCAGAACTCCCCATGAAGTGTGTTGCTGTAGTACATTAATTTCCTTTATTTTATTAGGAACAAATTTAAATTTTTATTTCATTACATTTACTATATAATGCACAGCAATATAAATTTTCACTGCCCAATTACATAAACTGTGGCACTACTCCTCCGTGTATTTATAAACTTCCAACTGTGTTTAAGAGCATGTGCAGTATTTAGTATGTCAGATCTCATTTGTAGTCCAGCAAGAGCAAGCCATCACTTTTCAAGGAATAGGACACTGACATGATTTTCTTTCTTTCAAAATATCTGGGAATTACAAAGACATCACAGTTTTTAAATACAAAAATGCAATAAGCATTGTTTGAATTTTTGCAAAGCTTTTTAAGTGTGTTAGTGGTCTGTGTGTGTGTTAGCTTTCTGAATAATTGTTTACCAAAGACAAAATTACTGTTCTTTTAACTTGAAGGTTTAATATCTGTTTTAATATATTATGCATACTGTTCACAAAAGATTGTAATATGTATTCAGTTTATGTTAAATGACATTTACAAGATTTTATCGTACTGCATCAGTAACAGTATTTGTTTCCATCAATATAAAAAAAATGTTGACAAGATTTAAGCTTTACTTTTTCTTGTCTACAGAAATTTCACCTTCTACAAAATATGCAGTACTTGAAGTATCTGCATTTAAAGACTAAACTTTCTATTGATTCATTTCATCAATGTTAAGATTTTAATGCATACAGAACTGCAATTTATTTACATACACATTTTATTGTGTTTTGTAATATACTACATTGGGTATGGAAAATGGTATCGTACTTGAATGCTTAGTATAGAGATTTGAAATTTTGGTATTGTGACAACCCTAATTTGAACCAAGGGCACACTGGGACACGTCTTTCCAGGTTAGTTAATTTTCTAACTCAATAATTACTAGATATGCAACATTCGCTTCTTCAGTTTTACATTCAACAGAAAAACTGTTCATTTAATAGCAATAAAAACAACAACAACAACAAAAAAAACAGATAGGAAAAAAAACAATTATTTTAATAAAACTTCAGAAGCATTACTGCTTTCAACACGCTTATACAACAGATAAAATGTTCGCATGCCTTCAAAGCCACTCAAACACCTCCACTGTTTATTGTGGAATTTTCACCGAACAGTAGACCTTCACCCTTCTTTGAATCCCTCTTTTATAAAACTTAGATGCACCACGAGCACTTTTCTTCAAACAAAAACATCTCACTTTCCTAGAACTTTATCAATGGATCTCCTTTTTCCTATACGCATTACAATTAAACGTTTAAATAAAAAACGTAAACATCTAAATAAAAAGAGTAAAAAACACTATTAATATTTAAACACAACCATTCTAACCATGCTGACAAAAACAACTTCAAAAGGTGAAATCATTAGCAGAGAACACAAAGTTCAGTAGCAAATGTCAGAGACAAAATACAGCCTTATAGTCTGTACATGAGCTGCTAAAAAAAACGTGCATCATCCAAAATTATTTGAAGGATGTTACCATAAAAGGAGGACAATATAACATATAAAAAGGAGTAGCAGTCACTCAGTCTCAAATTTTCCAGAAAAGCTGAGGATGTAATCTAATGTCTAAACCAAAATTAATAACATAAATCTGTCCCTATCAAAGAAAAGCATACTACTTAAATACTCAAAGAAAAAAAAACTAGAACCATAAGAGAGAAGCAGAGAATAGTAAACTCAAAAATAGGTTATATATGGAAAAGAAATATGTAGTTTGCCACCAACAATCATTACATTGGCCAAAAATATGTGAAGGAAAAAACCAAAACAAAATAAAACTAGTGAGCTTTTACAAGGCTATTTATTTTGCACAGGCAGAATGGATTAACATTGGTAAAGTATTTGCCTCATTCAAACTGTAGTCTATTTAGAAGTTGAACAGAAATTAGATATCTTATTCAAAAAAAGTGTGCAGCATAGCTACAGTTGGATAGGCCAGAGACTGAATTCTTTCAATTTGGGTCCATACATGCTAAATACATCTGTTGTAAGAAAAAACTAAAATTAACAATAAAGCACCAAAAGTCAGTCTTTAGATAATATAACACTGTCTACAAGACACAAGTCTGATAAAAGATAAAGAAAAAGGAAACAGGTGACATTAGCTGTGCTCATTAATAAGGCTATTATATTAAATATTTTCATATTATTTCAATAAAACACAAAAGTAAAAACAGCAAATAACATATGCCCAGATATAACCAAAATACTGTATCTGGAACCTTTGATTATGCATAACTTTTTAGCTGAAATCTGTTTATACAGCAAAAAATCATTTTGACAATAAAGTACCAAAACTTTCACTTTAGATTGCTTTGCATTTGTATTTTAGAAATATTTTTATTTTAAATTGGAAATAGACTTATTGCTATAAATGTCAAGAACAATATTGGCTGAAGTCAATTTCTGAGGACTGAAAAATACCAATAGATGATGTGAAGGAGAGATAGGGAGAGAGCAGCATTTATCATAGTCAAAAAAAATCAGCACGTACTGAAGTATATGCAAAGACTATGAGCTTATTTTATTAAATGAGCAGTATACACAGTACTATTCAAAAATTCATGTCTGTGCAGTGTTTATACATTCACAAAAACACTATATAATATTATAATAAATACAAAACAAATGTATACAAAAAAGTGAGAAAAGCGTCTTACAATTTCCAAAAATGTATTAATGTAATATCTTGTGTTTTGTTAATTCCACCAAAAGCACCTCTGATTTAAATTAATGACAAAGCAATTAATGGAACATGGTATGCTAGTTAAGTAATTTAAAAACAATATTGTGGTTATTAACTAGAAATAATAGGGTATCTAGGGCAGAGTTTTAGAAATGGGTAAACTAACATGTTTTCATAGACATACAGTAAACCTGTAGTTTTGTTTCGACAAGGATATATTCAGCAAACAACAGCACAACAAATCAGGTTTTCAAGATGTGGCGTTCAAGCAGTCTTAAAGAAATATGAAGAAGTTGGATAAACTGAAGACAGAAAAAGTGTAAGATGATAAACAGTATCAAAAATCACTTCCTTTAACAGTTCAAAAGGAAAACCAGAAAAGTACTTTTTCAGCATCTGGCAGTACACAGTTTCACTTTGTGAGAAAGTCTTCAAAGTAATCCTAAAAGGTAAGTTGCAGCTAAGCAACCATTCTTGCAAAAACAGAAAAAACAGAACAGCATGCACTACATTTAAAAAAAATCATGGTGTGACAGCCTGTAGAAGAAAGTCTTATGGAGTGGTGATACCAGTATGTTCGAAGAGTCTGTCATAATTACATGCCTGTCTGCAGCCTACTGTGAAGCACAATCACAGCTAATGTCATAGTCTGAGGTTACCTTTTAGCCAAAAACATTGGGAATATGGTCCTAATCAACAGAATTGATAGGGTCTGAGAAATATAACTAGAGTTTCATTCATGTTTGTACTTATCCTAAAGTTATATAGTGTTTTCACAAAAAACAAAAAAAACAAGCTTTATAATTATTTTTTTTTAAGCGATAGAACTTTTGAATAGTACAATTATCAAAAATTATAATATTTTCAACCTTTATTAATAAATATGGTACAACTATGTTCTTACTTTCCAGCCTACCTCCAAATCCAGCAGGGATGCTTGGTATTGCTTGCTGACTCTGTGCTTGTGTAGCTCCTGTCCCAAAGACACTGCTACAACCAGAAAACACCATGGATGCACCCATTACTTAAAATATTTCGATAATTTCCACAATGGAAATCCAAAATATCAACATATACTTACCTGCTAACACTACTAGTTGTACTATAGACATTACTAGTTGGTGCAGTTGAGCTGAAAACACTGTCCAGCTCTGCTAAGGCTGCATATCGGTCTCCTCCTATAGAAGCCGGATGGCTTGGGGGTGCTAAAGCAGGAGCAGAATTAACATTACTCGCCTGTCCACCAGCCCCTTGAAATAAAAAAAAAATGGAAGAAAAAAGAAAAATCAAGTTAATATAAGATCTAATCGCTTGACGGTGTGTAGGCTTTAAATTGAAAAGAGGGACAGGTTAAAGCTTTTCTTGATGGTATGATGAAGAGTTCACCTTCAATCATTTATTAGTGGAGTAGTACTTAGTGTCCGCAAATTTTAACATGTACCCGATTTTATTAAACAAATAAAGATCTTCAGTCATGAAATCGAGAACAAAATGCAATAGTTTCACAGATGGACAAATTTAGTGTAATCTGATATCCAAACCATTGAAACCTCTTACAGTTGGAAAGACAGTATATAAATGCAAGGTTTAATGCTAGACACGTCCGATTCACCCATGTGACAAAACAAAAGTAGGCCTTCATTACTCTGCTAGGCACACAGGCATACACAAAAAAAAACCAGCCTATGCATTATCAGCACAAAAAAGAAAATGTACTACTACAGCACAAATACTAAGCTTCAAATAATAACAATCAAATAAGAGCAGTAAAGCCCTATACACAAGACTAAATAAACCCACATTATTTTTTTCAAAAGAAATTACATTATTATTATTTTAGTGCTCAAATTTGTATTCAGTTCAACAAATATAAAAGGGAAACCATTACTAATTGTGAAGGAACAAAACACTAAATCCATAAAAAAAAACTAAATCCATGAAAGAGAAACTACCACCCAGATCCCTTAAGGTAGATGCTGTAATAAATAAAGATAAAGAGAGCCCAGATAGAGGATACAAGACACATCAATTTTTTTATCATTGAGTTGAAGGGGAAAATAGAAAATAAGGATACAGAAAACAGCACCGTTTCATGGATAGCCATGATAAGGCACTAACAAAAAGGGCTAATTCAACTCCAAACAGAACAGAGAGTGTACATCCAATACCTCCAAAAGTAAATCAGGGAGATCTGAGGGAGAATTGTTGAAAAAGGAGGATGTCATTGATGTACAATGAGATTCTTTGGAAGCCACTGAGTAAATTGATGGGGTGATCAGATCCAGTTTAAAAAGGTCTATGGTTTGAGGCTTAAGACAGAAAGAGAAATTGAAGGATAAAGGACAGCCTTTGCTGGCACTTTAATAAACGAAAAAGTGTTTTGAGATTTAGTAATCCGTAATACAACTGCTGAAGGGAAGAAAGAAATAGTTTTAATAATATTAAGAATTTCTATCATGAACTGCATGAAAAATGGGGCCTACTAAAAAAATGCCTAATTTATTTAGTCAAAGAGGTAGAAGGCAGTCTAGGACGATACAAATGAGGCTCCTTTGATATTAAAAAAAGATGTGGTAAATATTTTCAGCAGCATTGCAGGACTGTATAAAACTGGTTTGATCAAAATAAATTTGTGGATGTCAGCTTGGAAAGGCTTTCAGGAAATTAACATTAGAGTTTACTTAAGCAATTGGGTAGTACTTTGAACAATTAAAGTGCAGTCTAAACAACTAGAGGATTGTTTTCCTGTTTTAAAATATATGCAAAAATTCCTAAATTAATCAAGGAATTAATTTTTGAGGAAGTGATGACAGTGTTTAAACATCTGGAAAGTGTTTAATACAACATACTGCTTACAAATGTTTTTATAAAGCTCTAGAGGAAGAAAATTAGGCCCTTACAATCCACCTTCACAAGCAGAGTCCAAAGATTCCCCATATTTAGTCTTTGACAGTGGGGAGTCTAGTAGAGAGGCTTCTTCCTTCCAGAAAAGAACTATAATTAGATTTAAGATGGGTTGGAACTTTTCAAAAATAACTACCAAAAGTCTGTTCAAGTGGTCTATTAGTTATCACCCCCAGTTTAGGTTTGATGATGAAAATATGGCCAAAAGAATTTCACCTTCCAAGCCTAAGAGACAAAAATTTACTGTGTTTTGTCTCAGACACAAAGTATCAAGCCCATGTGTGGTGGACCTTAAATGAAACAATTCTGAGAAGCAGCGTATATATTTACAAGATATCTGGTAAGATAAATACTTATACTTGGGTCCACCACATGAGGGCAAATGCTCTCTAAATAGAAGAGACATGACTCAAGCTTGGAAAAATGTTATTTAAAATGAGTGAAACCTCTTACAAATGCTTATATGAAATAGTTGATCAATCTTTATAGATAGTCAAACGTAGAAAAATGCAGGGTCATTCTTGAACAAGAATTAGTCTAAATGAATGTCTAGTTTGGAAGAGATGTTTTGACAAAAATCAACATTTTCAAATAAAGGATACAAATCTTGAGCAGGTCGTACACAGTGAAAGAGGAAAATAGGGAATTACAGTATTATAAAGGTGGCATGAGACTGAAATAAAAATGTAACAAAACATAATGATGGAGAAAATAAATAATTTTTGGTGGTGGGGTTCATCGGTTAGTATCAACCAAACATATCAAACCAAATACAACTTAGAAAGAAAACAGGTAGAAAGACATTTACACTGATGAATAGAGATGGGGAATTAACTCAATGATGGATTCATATGGAAACTTATGTCAATGCTAAGGAATTACTTCAGATTTCTTTTAAAAATCGGACTGGTTTCATTTCACAAGAATTTAAAAAATTGCTTCCAAAGCAGGGCATACAGTGGTGTGAAAAACTATTTGCCCCCATCCTGATTTCTTATTCTTTTGCATGTTTGTCACACAAAATGTTTCTGACATCAAACACATTTAACCATTAGTCAAATATAACACAAGTAAACACAAAATGCAGTTTTTAAACAATGGTTTTTATTATTTAGGGAGAAAAAAAAATCCAAACCTACATGGCCCTGTGTGAAAAAGTAATTGCCTCCTGAACTTAATAACTGGTTGGGCTACCCTTAGCAGCAATAACTGCAATCAAGCATTTGCGATAACTTGCAATGAGTCTTTTACAGCGCTCTGGAGGAATTTTGGCCCACTCATCTTTGCAGAATTGTTGTAATTCAGCTTTATTTGAGGGTTTTCTAGCATGAACCGCCTTTTTAAGGTCATGCCATAGCATCTCAATTGGATTCAGGTCAGGACTTTGACTAGGCCACTCCAAAGTCTTCATTTTGTTTTTCTTCAGCCATTCAGAGGTGGATTTGCTGGTGTGTTTTGGGTCATTGTCCTGTTGCAGCACCCAAGATCGCATCAGCTTGAGTTGATGAACAGATGGCCGGACATTCTCCTTCAGGATTTTTTGGTAGACAGTAGAATTCATGGTTCCATCTATCACAGCAAGACTTCCAGGTCCTGAAGCAGCAAAACAACCCCAGACCATCACACTACTACCACCATATTTTACTGTTGGTATGATGTTCTTTTTCTGAAATGCTGTGTTCCTTTTACGCCAGATGTAACGGGACATTTACCTTCCAAAAAGTTCAACTTTTGTCTCATCAGTCCATAAGGTATTTTCCCAAAAGTCTTGGCAATCATTGAGATGTTTCTTAGCAAAATTGAGACGAGCCCTAATGTTCTTTTTGCTTAACAGTGGTTTGCGTCTTGGAAATTTGCCATGCAGGCCGTTTTTGCCCAGTCTCTTTCTTATGGTGGAGTCGTGTACACTGACCTTAATTGAGGCAAGTGAGGCCTGCAGTTCTTTAGACGTTGTCCTGGGGTCTTTTGTGACCTCTCGGACGAGTCGTCTCGGCGCTCTTGGGGTAATTTTGCTCTGCCGGCCACTCCTGGGAAGGTTCACCACAGTTCCATGTTTTTACCATTTGTGGATAATGGCTCTCACTGTGGTTCGCTGGAGTCCCAAAGCTTTAGAAATGGCTTTATAACCTTTACCAGACTGATAGATCTCAATTACTTCTGTTCTCATTTGTTCCTGAATTTCTTTGGATCTTGGCATGATGTCTAGCTTTTGAGGTGCTTTTGGTCTACTTCTCTGTGTCAGGCAGCTCCTATTTAAGTGATTTCTTGATTGAAACAGGTGTGGCAGTAATCAGGCCTGGGGTGGCTACGAAATTGAACTCCGTGTGATACACCACAGTTAGGTTATTTTTAACAAGGGGCAATTACTTTTTCACACAGGGCCATGTAGGTTTGGATTTTTCTCCCTAAATAATAAAAACCATCATTTAAAAACTGCATTTTGCGTTTGCTTGTGTTATATTTGACTAATGGTTAAATGTGTTTGATGATCAGAAACATTTTGTGTGACAAACATGCAAAAGAATAAGAAATCAGGAAGGGGGCAAATAGTTTTTCACACCATTGTATATTCAGCTAAAGGATAAATTCCTAAAGGAAAGCAATGTGTATTTTATTTGCCAGAGACAAAAACATTTCAGCTTTTAACATTCGAGCTTTGATGTCTAATGCTCCATGAAGCAACTTTTACGTTAGCTGAAACAGTGATTGGAGAAAAAGTAAGTAACTGAATGAAACAAATAAACAAAACAAATAAATGAAACTAACACAGGGCTCAACCGTGTCACGACAGCTCAACACTTCTTGTAGCACAAGCAATGAAAGCCACTCAGGACTCTCACGCCAACAAAACGTGAAATACCCCTTCTGCCAACACTCATTAAATAATCATGAGAAACCCTTGTCTTGTACCTCTTACAGCCACAGATAATACACCTGAAAAGTGCAATTGGAAATTACATCCAGACCATCAACAGACTGCAATTTATAGAAAATAAAAAGTATGTGATTTATAAAATATAAAAATGTATGTGAAAAAACATACCAAAAAATACAGGTAGGGACACCAAAGAGAAGAGCACAACAGCCACTTAACACATGGCTCTCAGAGGTCAGAAAAGACTCAGAAGTTGAAATAGTGGAACAAGTCATCCTACAAAACTGAGCAGCTAAAGTGACCCAGACTGAAAAGTGCGAGTCCAATCTGAAATCAGCAATAGCAATGTGGGGTGGTGACCAAATACAAATTGTAAAATAAAAGACACTTGTAAAAAAAATAAAAATAAAAAAAAAATAATAATAAATAAATAAAAATCATGCTCAGATCCAAATAATATAATCTGACCCACAGCGTGAGTCTGTTCCAAAAGCAACAGATTCCAGATCTTTCACTTCATCATAGATTATGTTACCAGAGACATGTGTTTGCAGCCCCAGCTTTGGTCAAGCTATCACAACAAACTGGCTCATTTTTTATTATGGGCACCACTGCCATCATAGGTAGGACTGCTTTTGGGATAAACCTGGATAAGAGAT
This sequence comes from Polypterus senegalus, assembly GCF_016835505.1. NCBI lineage: Eukaryota > Metazoa > Chordata > Cladistia > Polypteriformes > Polypteridae > Polypterus > Polypterus senegalus. The sequence goes on along the minus strand of NC_053154.1, from coordinate 145,587,005 downwards.
TAATTCAATGGCCTTCAAATGATAGATGACTTGTATTTTATGAGGTCATTTAAGAACTAATTGAAATTCAACATAATTAAAAAGACCTCACAATAAGGGCTGCAATTTTGATGAAAGAATTGAATTAATATTAATCACACAATTAAAATTTTTAATCGCAAATTATCTGTGTGTTAATCATAATTGATCACATTTCCTTCAAGCATATTAATGTTTCTATAAAACAGAAATTAACTCTGTGATTAATTTTAATCATTATTCACCTGTGGATATTAAATTATTTAACTTTACTGAACAGTTATGAATAGAAGAAACAACTCAAACAGTGAAATACTTACTAATTAGAGTAAACAGCTCAAAGTATTATTTTTTTAACTTTGAAACATATCACAATGTAAATTAGTCTAGGACTTTGATTAGTTCAGTCAATAACTCTGACTTTAAAGTGATATAAAAATGAAAAAAAAAAAGATGTTATTGATTTTCTCAATATTTATTCAGCCAGTTGCTTAGGCATACTAGTTTATTTGCACTGGTTGTTCAAGGGAGGATATCTAGATACAGAAAAAAAAATCATAAGTGACTGGTGTTGGGAAACGTTACTGTTAAAATTAAATTAGTTATGTTACTCATTACTTACAAAAAAGTAACTAATTATATAATTACTTGCATTACTTAATTATATAATTACTTACTATAGAAAGTGTTACAAAATGTGGTTTTCTTTTGCATTATTTTTTTTCTAGTATTGATATGAAACACATGCTTCCAATCAAAATAAATCTATTTCTTTGAAAAAGGAATATTACAGTATTCATTATTACTCCACTCCAGATCAAGAAAGATGATAATATAACTAAACTGAAAACAGACTGAAAAAACACTTTAAACATGTACCATGGCTATGGATCATACAACCAGATAGGGTTATTTATTTATAAATGTTTAAATTGCTTATTGTTGTAGAATGTATCATTTATGAATTAGAAAACAAAATTAACTATCTTAACCTTCATCCCTAAAGGATGGAAATATTAGCATGATCACTATAATATAGGCTAATGTAGGTTATAATGTAGACTACAGTAGGTAACATGCAATTATTTAACAGCAACAACATACCATGTCTGCTTTGGGGGAACTCTGAGTAAGGTATATGGAACTGAGCAATTCCACTCTGTGCTATCTGCTCTTTAACTACTTGGATATGGGTAGCAGCTCCACTGTCCTTGTTTTTGCAAAATCTGCCCTTAAGTATTAAGTGTGTCCCTTTGTCCTTGTTGCGGAATTTATTTTAAAGTAACAACTGAGATTTACACTACAAATTCCTTTCATAATTTGAAACACTTTAATAAAGTCCCATTCTAATTTGTGTTTTCTTAAACTGAAAAGGTTCATCTCCTTTGGTACTTCCTCATAGCTAATAATAGCCCTGGAATCAGCCAAATGACTCTCCCATGCATTTTTTTTCTCTTACACGGTTATGCAAAATTTTGATATGGAGAACAAAACTGAATACAGCACTTGGACAGTGACACAATTTTTGTAATTGTGGCTCTATATGTCACCACAATGAATCTGAAATGAAGAAATAATTACATGATTGAAGTGTAAGCCTTCAGCATGAATTTAAAAGGTTTAGCAGAAATATGACCCATTTAGGAATGGGAATATAGGAATATTGTTGAAGCTTACAATTTTTTTTAACCTTAATACATAATTATACATAATTTCTGCTCAACATAGTTGATAACTATCATTAACTTAGGTTTACTGTAAAATGAATGATGAATAATGGTGAAAATAAATATTGATTAACGATACAGGGTTTGGGCCAAATTTGAAACGCTGTTATGTTTGAAATTAGTAAAAGCACCATTAATTTAATCTGTTAAGGATAAATATTTGTGATTTTTCTACATTTCTCCCAATTACCAAACAGTCAAAAAAATTTAAAACATCCCATAATTTATATAGCTTCTATAAAATGTTTTACTTCCTATTGTCATGCAGGTCAATTTTGACCCACTATATCCTTTAAAGGATTTTACTATACATCTATAATTGATTGTTTGTAACCCGTAAGAACATTCTAAATGTGATTTTATCAGAAATTTGAAATCTTTCAGCAAAGTCCTTTAACTTACAAAAAAACAAAAATGTTTTCAAATGCCATATTTTCTACAGCTTCTACATATTTTAAGCACTGTCATAACCTTACTTTTCTCTGGTTTTAGGTTACTTTGATTCTTTACAACTCATAAAAATATCCTAAATATCATCTGTTCTAAAACATGAGATCATAACTATTAAAGGTTAAGATGGTCAATAAATCTAAAATAGGTTAGAGGTGAAAATTTTGATGTACAGGGCACAAATGTCAAAAAAGATGCGTAAGGCATCACATTGAGTCATCATTTGAAGACACTGTACGAGTAAAGGAAATGCCACTTCACAGGGAACATTAGATGAATGTTAATTACAGAAATATAATCTTTGAAGAAAAACCTGCAGACCTGAATACTCTTCAGATAATGATTTCCAGATCATTAATAAACACCAATGGTGTGAGCAAGATATTACCTGTCATTTTTTGTATATCTGCACAAGTGCCTGCCTTTTCAAAGTACTGCCTGTTTAAATGCTGGTATTGGATTTAGGATGCATGAAAATATAAATATTGGCACTGTCACAAATGATCAGGTCTTAACAGTGAAATCAAAACTGAGAATAAATGTAAACACTAAGAATTTACAGTGGTGTGAAAAACTATTTGCCCCCTTCCTGATTTCTTATTCTTTTGCATGTTTGTCACACAAAATGTTTCTGATCATCAAACACATTTAACCATTAGTCAAATATAACACAAGTAAACACAAAATGCAGTTTTTAAATGATGTTTTTTATTATTTAGGGAGAAAAAAAAACATCCAAACCTACATGACCCTGTGTGATAAAGTAATTGCCCCCTGAACCTAATAACTGGTTGGGCCACCCTTAGCAGAAATAACTGCAATCAAGCGTTTGCGATAACTTGCAATGAGTCTTTTACAGCGCTCTGGAGGAATTTTGGCCCACTCATCTTTGCAGAACTGCTGTAATTCAGCTTTATTTGAGGGTCTTCTAGCATGAACCGCCTTTTTAAGGTCATGCCATAGCATCTCAATTGGATTCAGGTCAGGACTTTGACTAGGCCACTCCAAAGTCTTCATTTTGTTTTTCTTCAGCCATTCAGAGGTGGATTTGCTGGTGTGTTTTGGGTCATTGTCCTGTTGCAGCACCGAAGATCGCTTCAGCTTGAGTTGACGAACAGATGGCCGGACATTCTCCTTCAGGGTTTTTTGGTAGACAGTAGAATTCATAGTTCCATCTATCACAGCAAGCCTTCCAGGTCCTGAAGCAGCAAAACAACCCCAGACCATCACACTACCACCACCATATTTTACTGTTGGTATGATGTTCTTTTCTGAAATGCTGTGTTCCTTTTACGCCAGATGTAACTGGACATTTGCCTTCCAAAAAGTTCAACTTTTGTCTCATCAGTCCACAAGGTATTTTCCCAAAAGTCTTGGCAATCATTGAGATGTTTCTTAGCAAAATTGAGACGAGCCCTAATGTTCTTGTTGCTTAACAGTGGTTTGCATCTTGGAAATCTGCCATGCAAGCCGTTTTTGCCCAGTCTCTTTCTTATGGTGGAGTCGTGAACACTGACCTTAATTGAGGCAAGTGAGGCCTGCAGTTCTTTAGACGTTGTCCTGGGGTCTTTTGTGACCTCTCGGATGAGTTGTCTCTGCGCTCTTGGGGTAATTTTGGTCGGCCGGCCACTTCTGGGAAGGTTCACCACTGTTCCATGTTTTTGCCATTTGTGGATAATGGCTCTCACTGTGGTTCGCTGGAGTACCAAAGCTTTAGAAATGGCTTTATAACCTTTACCAGACTGATAGATCTCAATTACTTCTGTTCTCATTTGTTCCTGAATTTCTTTGGATCTTGGCATGATGTCTAGCTTTTGAGGTGCTTTTGGTCTACTTCTCTGTGTCAGGCAGCTCCTATTTAAGTGATTTCTTGATTGAAAAAGGTGTGGCAGTAATCAGGCCTGGGGGTGGCTACGGAAATTGAACTCAGGTGTGATAAACCACAGTTAGGTTATTTTTTAACAAGGGGGCAATTACTTTTTCACACAGGTAATTGTAGGTTTGGATTTTTTTTCTCCCTAAATAATAAAAACCATCATTTAAAAACTGCATTTTGTGTTTACTTGTGTTATATTTGACTAATGGTTAAATGTGTTTGATGATCAGAAACATTTTGTGTGACAAACACGCAAAAGAATAAGAAATCAGGAAGGGGGCAAATAGTTTTTCACACCACCATTATAATCTGGATTAACACCAGAACTGCTACAGGTAATGCCAGTTTGGGTTGTGTTTTTGTATCTTTATTTCCTCAGTATGCATTGAATGCTCCTGTTCCACCTTAACGTATCCTAATTTGCAGAAGTGAAAATGCACAAGTTATTGTAACTCTGAAATTTTGATTGGAAAACTTAATTTTTCTTCTCCTTGATTATTTTTTTTTTTAAACATGAAAGCCCCCCTATTACCACACGTGAGGTGGCACGGTGTGGATGAAACAAGACAATGTTCACAAAGACTAAATATAACTTACTTGTGGAAAATGAAGGTAATACAGTTAGGTAAGGTGGGAATTAGATACCCTATTGGAAAAGACAGGCTGAAAAGTATTTCATCAGACATGAATCTAGCAGTTTTATAAGTATACTGGAGGTGGAGATAAAAAAAAAAAAGGCTAACTCATATGTGGTGTGGGGTAAAATTGCCAAGGAAGAAAGAAGATTATGAGTTTAATGTTTATATAAAGATACTGGAAATTTAATGCCAGTAAAATGTCTGGTCTTCATAGCACAATAACAAAGTTAACCATAAAATGAATTTATTTGATGTGTAAAGTTGTAGCAAATAATTTGCTTAATACATGAGAAAATTAAATGTAATAGACCTTGCAATAATGCAAACCAAATCTAAAATTTAACCTTAATGGTAGTACATTTCCCCAAATTATAATTGTACATTTTACATATAGAAAGATGTAGCTCAAGGACTCAATTTTCTGATTAGTCAAAGTACATTTTTGTAAATGAAGTTAAAATATTTCCAAATGATGTCTTGTATACTACAGAAGACAACATTTGCAAATATTTGTTTCCATAGATAATATTGTTAAACAATTCTTAACATAACTAAAGTATAAATGACAAAGTTGTTTTCCTTTGACATATGAACATGAAGAAGTCTGTGTCAAAGTAAGTGTGAGTAAAAATTCAGCTAGAAACCTTAGGTATTTTAAGCATTTTACGCTCATAAATCCTTCTCTCTAATAACAGAGAGATGACAATGGACTTACATCCAATTAAAGTTGTTTTTTTTTTTGCTTTAACCAGTACTGGATGCAAAGTTTTCTTGCTTGCTTTCTAACTTTACTGAAAGTTAAAAAGGCACCTAAAATGAACTCCAGTACCATGAAAAATATATTATTTTGTGCAAATAACCATTTTATTATAAGACTATGCATAATTAATATGCACTTACAAAGTCAACGGTGACATATTTCATATAATCTTGTAGACAGCCACATTTTTGAAGATGTTTCTTGTTGATATCTCTCCAAAAAAATCTAAGACTTGTATCTCACTTTTTGTCTCTTATTTAATGAAGGCTTAAGTAAACAAAGCATCATGATCAAATATTCAAAATAATTAACATTTATATTCAGCCAGGGCAAACGCTGTTGTCTATTTCAATGTTGCAATGACATTATAACCGCAGAGGTGTGGTAATATGCTTCACAATTTGTGAAAAAAGTTTGCTATTTCCTGAAACACAATACTTCTAAATTTATTTCTTCAGTTTGCCAAATACCCTTTTCTTGGATTTTGAATAGTATTACAAGAAACAAATGGGTGAAGAAGGCCACAGGACTTCAATGCACTTGCAGCACTCCTCATATTTGTTCTAGAATAACACTGTCTTATAACATTTTACCAAGAATACAGTGTATTTTATTAAAAAATTCTATTCTAAGGGTTTTTTCTGTATATATATTTATATGTGAGCTATGACAACTTTCTTTCATGATAAATTGTTAAAGTGTACATCTTTAAGTCTGCAAAACAAATACAGTGGCAGGAAAATTTACCTTGCTCAGGTTTAGCAGAGCTAAAGATGTTATCCAGATCAGCCAGAGCTGCATATTTATCTGCAGTGGGGATGCTAGCTTTGCCTACAGCAGCTTTGGGGGCTCCTGTTGCGTTACTCTGGGAGGCTCCAAAGTCAGCACTAGAGCATTTGGGGAAGTTGTCAAAATTTGCAAAATTGGTATTAGCTAATCCGGAGCTGCTACCTGTACAAAAAAAATAAATTAATAAAAATCAACATTGTGACTAACAGCATTTGCCCTTCACTGCAAAGCTCAGTGCTTATGTTTCAAACTGAACTTGGAAATGTGCAACCTTTTGTGTGCTACAAACAAAAACAAAGGAAACCTCAAAAAGGTTTTTGCATGCCAAAATACAATTCCCCTGCAAAATGTATGAAATTTTACAAAAAAAAAAAAAAAAAATACAGACGAATGTTGTATAGAGTAGATCCTTGTCATTCACATGGCCTACTTTGATGGCCATAAAATAATCATTTAAAGCCTTGATTTAAAACCAAAGAAAGCATTTTTGTTTAGTACTTTCTTCATCTAAACTAACTAGGTATGAATAGAATATTATATTTACTTCTGGCAATGTTATGAAAGTAAAGAAGCACAGTGGTGGTGCAAGCTTTTTTTTTTATTTGGCCATTTCCCTGCACTACTCTACTCATACTCAAATGCTGTATTTGGTTAACTGCGTACACCACTCTGTGTAAAAAAAATACACAGCTACTTTAACTGGCAGAACATGCACAGCAAAGCTGGCAGAGCACTAACCGTCAAGCCAGAAGCCTGTTACAGCTAGCAGCCACAGATCTCTATACACCTCAGCAGATGAAATTACTGCTCGTTATTCCTAATGCACAGAGTTCCCATCCCGGATAAGCTGCTTCCGGCAGGATAGTGACAGGGGCACTATTCTCCCTCTCTATTTTTTTAAGTAGATGAAAATTCACTGTATTATCTTCAACAAGTTTAATAATATTTTGTAGGAGGCAGGAGACAAATACTAGCATCATGACTGATAAAATATTAATGTAAACATGCGGTCTTCTTTTGTTCCTCCTTGAAACAAATGTTTATCATAACCTATTCTCTAACTATATGCCTAGTGGGGGCTGGGTGGTCTCATGGCCTCAGAACCCCTGCAGATTGTTTTTTTTCTCCAGCCCTCTGGAGTTTTTTTCTGTCCTCCCTAGCCATTTGACCTTACTTTATTCTTTGTTAATTAGTATTGCCTAATTATTTTGTAAAGCACTTTGAGCTACATAATTTGTATGAAAACATGCTAAATAAATAAATGTTGTTGTTGTTGATAGCATCCTCTCTGTAAATTGCTGTCCAGGACTGGTCAAAAAAGCCAATAGTGAAAGCAAACAAAGGAGGTGAAAATGAAGAAATATCTATGACAAATCAATTAGTTTTCTGAAACCAATTCTTCCAATTTATGACATAGCCAAGATGGAGCCTATCAAGTTGCAAAACAGATAGAACCCTACACAGAACTGGTGAATATATTGACAGTTACTTGAATTAAGCTAATACAAACCTATATTTCTTAATACATTGACAGTTACTTGTACAGACTCACTAAAACATTTGCGTTAGTGCCTTTTGACTGAAAAGGAACCAGTGATAAACACATGTGAACACAAAGAAAATGACCAGGCCAGGGTTCCTGAGGTTCAGAGTCAGAAACTCAAACCAATATGCCACCAAGCCACGAGCAAAGAAACATCCGAAATGTTATCAATAATACAATATGAAAACTTGCTTAAAGTTGTGCTACTGTATCTCAGTTCTTTTAGGTTAGGTTTCTGCCATCTTTACAGGAAAAAGAAAAAGACAAGTCAGTTTAGATTTATGTAGTGTTGCTTGCTGCTCTATACTTTTCTGTATGCATGCAAACACATGCTGAGGAGGCAGCAGCTTTTTGTAGAAGCCCTTTGTCTTTGTATTTTTTGAAATATTTCACTAATTACTAGTTATGACTACTTTTAGACTTGATCTGGCTTGTCACTGATAACAGTCACTAGAAATTGAATAAATGGATTTAAAATTTACCAGTGATCTGCTGCTGTTATCACAAACTAGCACGTTGACTCACTTCTACCTTATGTACAAGCTGAACAACTTGGAAGTCGTCACAGGGAGAGCGCAGAGGATCTGAAGGCTACCTTATGTCTGCAACAACTGAAAATGTAAGACACTGAAAAACTAAAAGTGGAGTGTATTAAATATTCCTGTAATCAGCTGCTAGCACTGCAATTGAGAGCTCCTAAGTAGCTCCATTTCACACTACTGACAATGGAGTTTGTCTGAAGATGGAGTGGGCAAAGAGTTTGAGTAAGAAAAAAACATGACAGAAAGGATTCAGTGGTATGCCAGGCACTGCAATAGGCAATGTGTGATCACTCTGAAATAGGATGGACAAAGTGTCTGCACTTATAGTGGGTCACGGCGTGTACAGGTACTATGAAATTTTATTTTGTGTATTATCGTTTGTGATTATTAAGTTGGCTGAAATCTGACATACCTGACTCTATTTTAATATTTTAAAGCTATCAAGCAGAGAGAGACCCAGTGTGATGTGGAAAAAGGCAGGAGGAGGTCTAGTTATCTATGCAAATGAGTAATGATGTAAAAGGAAGCAAATTCTAAAACTAAAATTTGTAATTCACACATTGAATTCATCCACCATAAGTTACATTATCCTTATTAATGTTTATATTCCTCCCACTGCAAATAGGAACTTAGGAATATAAATTAATCACTTTATTACTAACACTCATTCTGACTCATGACGGTGACTTTAACCATGTAACTTTGGATAGGAACAATCGCAAACTTCAATTGGTATTTGTCACGTTCCACTTGAGGATACAACATTCTGGACCTGCTTTATTCAAATGTTAAAGACATCTTTAACATAATTAAATCTAGGCCTTAGTTGCTAGAAGGGAATGTGGATAAACCATAAAAACTGAAGCACATTTTTAATAGATTTTTTTCCTCCTTCCACCACTGACTACTTCTTCTTTTGGCTGCTCCCGTTAGGGCTTGCCACAGAGGATCATCTTCTTCCATATCTTTATGTCCTCTGCATCTTGTTCTGTTACACCCATCAACTGCATGGCCTCTCTCACCACATCCATAAACCTTCTCTTAGTCCTTCCTCTTTCTCTCTTGCCTGGCAGCTCTATCCTTAGCATCCTTCTCCCAATATACTCAGCATCTCTCCTCTGCACATGTCCAAACCAATACAATCTCGGCTCTCTGACTTTGTCCCCCAACCGTCCAACCTGAGCTGACCCTCTAATGTACTCATTTCTAATCCTGTCCATCTCCATCACACCCAATGCAAATCTTAGCATCTTTAACTCTGCCACCTTCGGCTGTCTCCTGCTTTCTGGACAGTGCCACTGTCTCCAACCCATACAACATAGCTGGTCTCACTATCAGTATGATCTGTCTAAAACTGATGACCAAGAAAGGAGACAACTGTAAAAGTTGCACAGGAAAAGCTGCAGGACTGAATGGTGTCATTCCTCAAATTCTTAAGGCCTGTACGGACCAACTTTTTGGTATCCTTAGTTACCTATTCAAGTCTGTCACTAAGGCAACAGAAAGTGCAACTGCTGTGCAAAACACACTGTATTGCTCCAGTGCCAAAGAAGGCACACATGCCTCTTCATCTCATGACAACAGACAAGCAGCCCATATGTTGTACATCATAGAGTTTTCAGAGGCTGGTCCTGGACTATACAAGTCCTCTTATGAAATACCATTTAGACCTAATTTAGGTTTGCCTAGTGGACAAAGATTTGCATGGAAGATGCAATTATTAATCAGCTCCACAGGGCTCATTCCTATCCGAGCAATGCTGGTAGCACTTGTGAGGATTATCTTGTTTGATTCCAGTGTTTTCAGAAGCATCCACCCATCCTGGTTAAGGGGAAAGGTCAAAGATATGCAGGTGGATGAGCATCTGGTGTCTTGGATAATGGACAATCTGTTGGGCAGACCACAATTTGGGAGGCTGTGATATGGATATGATACTGGAGCACCACAAGAACAGTCTCATCTCCTTTTCTCTTTACTGTGTACATATCAGGCTATAAATATAACAAAACGTCAAGTCACTTTCAGAACATCTCAGCTTATTCTACATTAATAGGGTAGATTGACACGAAGGATGAGACACTGTATAGGATACATCTGAAGAACTCTGTTTCTTGGTGCTGAAATAATTGTCTGAACATTTACATCAGCAATGTAAATGGAAGTTTGATGATGGGGTCAAAAATGCTATCAATCTAAGCTCATTTTTTTTTTTTGAAATTTTATTAATTTTATTGCAATCATTCCATAGAAAATCAAATTTTACAAAAAGTAGGATAAAGAAAAAGTCGACCCCACCCCTGAAAGAGAGAGCAAGGCCAACGGAGTAAAACTTAAGGCTTGTAAACATGCCTAAATTGATGAGTTTGATAAGCCAATAGAGATAAATGGAGAAGAAAAAGAAATGCAGAAATAATTGCTTCCTCTATATAATATTACTGATTAGATCCTGCCATGTTTTGAATAAAATCTGTACAGATCCTATAACTGAGTATTTGATTTTTTCCACTTTCAAATAGTATAAAATATCGGTTTCCTGATGACTTAAAAGAGGTGAGTAAGGATTCTTCCAGTTTAGCAAAATCAGTCTGCGTGCTAAAAGTGTAGTGAATGCAATCACAGTTTGTTTGTCTTTCTCCACTTTAAACAAATCTGGGAGAACCCCAAACGCAGCTGTTAATGGGTTAGGAGGGATTGTGAGACGAAGGCTATCTGAAAGATAATTAAAAATTTTGGTCCAGAATGATGTTAAATTGGTGCAGGACCAAAACATGTGACCCAGTGAGGCTGGGACGTGATTGCAGTGCTCACAGGTTGGATCTTGTCCTGGAAACATTTTGGAGAGTTTTAAGTGAGACAGATGTGCTAAATATATAATTTTGAGTTGAATAATTGTATGCTTTGTGCATATGGAGCTCGAGTGAATTCTCTGCATTGCTATTTTCCACTCCTTTTCTGATATTGATTAAGAGATCTTTATCCCAATGTCCTCCTGGATCTTTGAAAGGGAGGGACTTTAAAATAATTTTATATATTGCAGAGATGGTGTCTGAGTCCTTGAGATTGAGCAATATTTTTTCCAGCATGGACGAGGGTGCAAGATGAGGAAAATCAGGCAGGTTCTGTTTAACAAAGTTCCTAATTTGAAGATAGTGAAAGAAATGTGTAGCTGGAATGTTAAATTTGGAATGTAATTGTTCATAGGATGCAAAGACATTGTCTATATAAATATCTCTAAGAAAGTTAATCCCAAATTTTTTCCAGATATTAAAACTGTATGTTTGCGAAGGTTGAAAGAGGTGGTTCTCTTGCAGAGATGCAACACATAAAAGCTTCTCCATCTTAAAATGCTTTCTACATTGGTTCTATATTCTGTGTTAGTGAAACACAATTGGGTTATTAGTATATTGCCATAACTTGCATTTATTGGGGCACAGAGCAGGAATATAAAGAAGTACTGCAGGATTTTACTTCTATTGCGGACCAGGCCTGTGTATGTTCGTCTATTTGTGTCCAGGTTTTTATAGCTTGTATGTTTGCTGCCCAGTAATAAAACTGGAAGTTAGGTAGAGTCATGCCACCTTCTGCCTTTTGTCTTTGTAGGGTCGATTTTTGGATACATGGATGTTTTGAGTTACAAATAAATGAGGTTATTGTTGAATCTAATTGCTTAAAAAATGATTTATTGATGTATATTGGAATGTTTTGAAATAAAAAAGGAGCTTAGGAAGAATATTCATCTTAACAGTGTTAATTCTTCCAGCTAGAGTGAGATGAAGGGTTGACCATCTATGCAAGTCTTGCTTAATTTTTTCCATGCAGATGGCAAAATTTTGTTGATAAAGAGCTTTATGTTTACTTGTGATGTTTACCCAGGTATTTAAACTGTTCTGCAATGATAAAAGGTAGAGTGTCTAATCTAATATTATATGCTTGAGAATTCACTGGAAAGAGTACACTTTTATTCAGATTAATTCTGAGACCAGAGATCTTTTGAAATTCTGTGAGTGCTGTTAAGACTGCAGGCACAGAATTTTGTGGGTCTGATATATACAGTACCATATCATCTGCATATAGAGAAATTTTCTGTTCCAGTCCTTCTCTGATAATCCCCTTTATCTGATCAGCATTTCGACAGTGTATTGCCAGTGGTTCAATGGCGATTGCAAACAGCAGCGTGACAAGGGCATCCCTGTCTGGTACCTCGTTCTAGTTTAAAGTAGTCTAAACAAATGTTGTTGATACAAATTGAACCTTCTGGATTGGTATACAGTAATTTGATCCATGCACAAATGTTCGGGCCAAACCCAAATTTCTCCAATGTAGTAAAAAGGTATTTCCATTCAATCATGTCAAATGCTTTTTCTGCATCCAATGATAATAATATTTCTGGGGTGTTTGACTTAGTTGATGAGTATATTACATTAAACAGGCGTTGAAGATTTGTCAACCCTTGATAAATCCAGTTTTATCTTGTGATATTACCGAGGGGAGCACTTTCTCCATCCTTCTAGCTATAATTTTTGAGAGTATCTTAGCGTCATTATTCAGAAGTGAAATTGGTCTGTATGATGCACATTGTAATAAGTCCTTATTTTGTTTTGGAAAAATGGTGATTAATGCTTGGCAAAAAAAGTTTGAGAAAGAGTTTGATTGTCTCTGGTTTCTGTAAATGTTGCTAATAGGAAGGGAGCTAGCTGAGCAGAGAATTTCTTATAAAATTCTGCAGGGTAGCCATCAGGGCCTGCTGCTTTCCCGCCTTGAAGTGACTTTATAGCATCTAGTAATTCTGATAACGCCAGAGGTTTATCCAGTTCCTCCGCACTAGGAGTACCTATTTGTGGTATCTAATGTATCCAGAAATGCATTAGATTGTGTGCTGTCTTCTTTAAACTCAGTAGAACATAAGGATTTATAGTAGTCTCTGAAGGTGCGCATTATATTTTTGTGCTCGATTTTGTCTCCGTTCGTGTTGGTGATTACTGGGATTGCATTGCGGACTTCTTGCTTGTGAATTTGTTGAGCTAAAAGCTTATTAGCTTTCTCTCCGTGTTCATAGTAATGATGTCTGGATTTATAAATTAGTTGTTCAGTTTCTTTAGTTGTCAAGAGGTTTAGCTCTGAATGCACAGCCTATGTAGAGCCTCGCTTGGGAGCCTGGCATGTTCTTCATCTATTTTAGTAATTTCGCTTTTTAGCTCTGCTACTTTCTTGGTTTCTAATTTATTTCTGTGGGAAAGATATGAGATAATCTGTCCTCTTAAGAAGGCCTTAAGAGTTTTCCTCCAGAAATCTCTGAGGATGTATTTGTCTCTAGGAAGAAACTGATTTGTTTGGATATAAATTCTGTACAATTCTCGTCTGCTAATAGAAGTGGGTTGAGACGCCATCTGCGAAATGAGTGTGTGGGGCATAGTGACTTTAGCTCCAAGATCAGAGGTGCATGGTCAGAAATAACAATAGCATCGTATTTGCAAGATTTAATCGTAGGCAAGAAATTGTTATATATAAAGAAATAATCAATTCTTGAGTAGCAATGATGCACTGTTGAGTAGAAGGAATATGTTCTTGAGTTTGGGTTTAAAAACCTCCAGGGGACTGATAAGTTGTGATCAGTTATAAACTTTGTAATTATCTTTGCAGTGTTAGATGTCGTCCCCCCTGTGATAGAAGTCCTATCTAAGAGAGGATTTAAAACACAATTAAAGTCCCCAGCCATTATAATTTTATGAGTGTTCACATTGGGAATGGATGCAAATAACTAATAAATAAATTTAAGCTCAAATTCGGATTCCATGATGTTTAATACACTGAGAAAAGATGATTTAAGCATGGTGTCTATGTGCACGAAGAATCCTACATTTAAAGATAACTTTCAAGTGAAGTATTATTTAAGTGGTTCACGTCATTCAATTTCTTGTTGGTTTTTCTCTACATTTGTGTACAGTGTACAGATTGTAAAATCTTCCATTTACATGCGCTACAATCCTATGATGGCCACAATGATTTTCTAAGCTCCTTAATTATAAAGACACATCAACTTTGAAACTGTGTTAATGAGGAACTTTAAAGGCTCATTTTCAGGCTCAAATACACAAAAAATACTCAAGGAAAATTCTGCATTGTTTACTAGTGGTTCAACACATGAAAACCATACATATTTTGCAGGGTTTATAAAGCTATCTAGCTGTAGAAATTTACAAAATTTAATGACAGCTTGATAAAATATAGAGTCGCTCAGTTAAAGCTGACTTCTTAATAAAGACCATTTTTTGTAAGCAAAAAGAAACAAACAACAATGCTTGTTTTGAGCTGGTTATTTGCTGGAATATATATATACACACACACACATATAAACATATATATATATATATATATATATATATCCATATATATCTACATATATATATATATATATATATCTACATATATCTATCTACATATATCTATATCTATATATATATCTATCTATATATATCTACATATATCTATCTATATATATCTATATATATATATATATATATATATATATATATATATATATACACACTGTATATATATATATTTATTAGGGGAGGGACTCGATTAAATAAATCATCTAATTAATTAGAGGCTTTGTAATTAATTAATCTTAATTAATCGCATGTAATCGCACAAGTAAATTTGCCCCAAAGCGCAAAGGTTTTTTTTTTTTTAATGTAAAAGGGTTTTAGTGGGCTTACAGAATCAAATAATAGACATGGACATGAATATTGTAAACTCAAGCTTTTTAAATTTCTGGAAAAAAAAAATGCATTTAAACTGCATTTCAATTTAAAACAGAAACAAAAATATCATCCCTGGCTAAAATTGGGCAGATTTAAAAATAAAGTGGTATTCTAAGTACTTTAAGTACATGTTCAGAATATTGTCTTTAAATAATAAGAATAATTTCAACATAAAGTGCAGTTTTTCTTCTTAAAAAAAATAAGGCAGAAACATAAAAGGTAATTTGACCAGCTTCACCTTTAAACTCTGAGTAACCTTAGCCAAAATTATTTTGTACATTAGGCTAAAACAGTGTTATCATTGAACATTTTGTAATTAGATGTAAGTAAAATTACTAATGGTCACGGAAGTCCAATGATCCCCAGTAAGAGCCACAAAGTCCGATTTCTGTAATGCATCTAAATTTGCTTGCTTTTCAGTGTCATAAAGCTGTTGAATTTTACTTGAAATAGTCTCTCGGCACGGTAGTTGGAAAGTTGGATCACCTGACGCTAACTGTAGCACATTTTCTAACCCCCTATCTTCCACCACTGTTAGTGGTCTACAGTCCAAAGCAATCCATTTTGCGAGATAATTTGTATGTTTGACCAATGTTGACTTACTAATTTTGGTCCTGAAGCCAGTCATTTCATCAGGTTTGGGCTGCTGACACTTTTTGTTGGTACTTGAACTCGCACTGCTAGTGCTAACAGCATTCACAGTTTCTGTGCTCGCTATAACATGTTTTGCATTTAGATGGTACCATAAGGTTGAAGTGCTTCGGTGGTATGCAAACTCCTTTTTGCACAGTTTGCACAAAACTATGCTTTTATCAAGGCTTCCGTCGGGTAGTCTTTTGAAATGAAATTTGCCTCCGATCAGCCCTAGCAATGCGCTTTCTTCAGACTCTTTCATTTTTGTAGCTCTGATGTGTGCATCAATGTAATCGATGTACCAGGAAATCGAGCATTGTCAAAAGTTCCCCTTTGCTTGGAATGCAAAGTGTGATTAAATGTGTTATTTTTTTAATGCGTTATGGATCACATGCATCAAAGCTTCTCAGCTGTGCTTGTGCTAAGAAAAGGAAACATTTTAAAAATAACATAACATGATTGTCAATGTAACCTTTTGTAGGGTCTGTCCCTGAGACTTATTAATTGTCATCGCGAAGCAGAGCCTTACTGGAAATTGGAGGACATTTGAATTGAAATGGGAGATCAGAGAGTATAACGGGGATGCAAGGAATACAAACTCTCTCCATTGATCAACTGCCAGTAAAAATAGTTGCCTCAATTAGGTTCTTTTGCAGACAAGTGACCTGAAGCCTCGTGCTGTTACAAAGTCTCGGTGGCTGTAAGGTTTTCAGTAATATTAGTGGTGTCCCAACCCTCAAAATTAGATTATGCTCAGTAGTGCCTGGAGGATTCAGAGTGTGGAGAAACCCTAGAGACAGCGTGTGTATTAATTTGTGGATTTTTCTGTGAGTATTTGGTGGCAGCGTCACAAAGTTGCTTCCGCAAGACCGTGTTAGCTGCGGAGCTCAGCTCAGAGTGAAATGAAGTGAATGAAATGAGGTAAATGGGAGGGGAGATGATGACGTCAATCCCCCCCCACAAACACAGTCTCTCGGAATTTGCATAAGCACAGTCCTTCACCAGCAATTTTAACTTAGTTACAAAGTGATCAAAACTCTCGTTTATACCCTGCGTCCTCTCATTAAACTTGTATCCCGCGAATATCGTATTGGTAGTGGGCATGACAAACGCCAGCAGCAGCCTGTCTATAAACTTAATTTAAACTTACGGTTTACACCGTGCTTTGTTTCCGCAGTAGCTGCACTTATATGCTTTTATGCGTCACTCGCTCGCTTCTTATTGTTTCGCTGCCTTCTCAATTATATAATGCATGTTTTCTTCAGCGCTCTTTGGAGCTCCTCCTTGTTTTCTACGTACTGCGTTCACAGTCAGTTCACGTGATTACGTGGGAGGCGTGATGATGCGACACACAACTCCGCCTCCCACGGCCATCGCGTTGCAGTCTATTACAGAATATGGACAAAAAAATAGGTTCCAGTTATGACCATTACATGTAGAAATTTTGAAATGAAACCTGCCTAACTTTTGTAAGTAAGCAGTAAGGAATGAGCCTGCCAAATTTCAGCCTTCTACCTACACGGGAAGTTGGAGAATTAGTGATGAGTGAGTCAGTGAGTGAGTGAGTGAGGGCTTTACCTTTTATTAGTATAGATAGTTAAAAATAAAATTAAATGTGAAAAAAATACAAAGATGACATTAATGACAGGTCATATTGCCATGTTAAATGAACAATTTGTTTAATATTAAATGAAATGCATACACAGCAACATTCAATTTGAACAGTTGAAATAAAATAATTCATTATGTTTTCATAAAATGCTTGGTCTTATTCAAATTTGAATGCAAGTTTCAATCTGCAATTTTTTCATCTATTCAGATATAATTTATTCTATCAAATATTAATAATGCTGTCTTTAATACAATCTTAGGCCAAACTTTGAATTAATATACAGAATAATAAAATATTCCACCCCTCCACCTCATTCACTGGTCAAGAATCTGGTCTTCAATTCAAAAAGTCAATCCCATTAGGCTTTTGGTTTCCTGTTTATATGCTTGCTGATAATTATGGAAATAACTTTGTAACAATACTTTAGCCAAAAACATGCATTGTGCACATTATGAGCATAACAACTGAAAAACAGACATGTGGATTACGCAATGAGAATATCAGATTTTTTTGTTTCTTTTTTCCCACGGGCACGTTTCACATCATTTGCTGGTATGCAGAACATTGGTCATTATGTCATTATTGCTTTCTATTATATTCATAAACTACTTTCTCTCTAGTCACCAATGAAAACATAAAAGTCTTTTTTTTTTTTTTGGTCACCCCAACAAAGTATATGGGGTAACATATACAAAATACATAATTTGGGGGGGAGTATTTCTTGAAGGTAAAAATCTGTGATGAACCTTTTCAGTTTCAGTAAAGAAAGATTAAGAAATGGCACAAACGAAGTGCTTAAAATTAAGAAAGGAATTAGTACAGTGGATCCCTGTTGCTACTGAAAATACAACTTCAACAAGAACACAGGGACAAAGTTGAAAACCCTTTAAAGGCAAAGTTTCACAAAAACCATAAAGGTTCCGCATATCCCTCCCCAACAAACTGACAGCAATGAATGAATTACCAGATAGTGTGGAAAATAGTAGAACTTTAGGGATTTTCAAAAATCGACTTATTTCAGAGATGGGCAAGCTTTGTCGGTCTACTTAAAACAATGGCTGACCCTATGTTCTGATCCCCAAAGGTCTTGCGAGTAGGAAAGGTAATTTTCCCTTCTGGATTAATAAAGCATATCAAAATCAAAAAAGAAAACCTTATAATTTTAATTTGATCCTTCTTTTGGGAGAAGTACTAGGTTCACTAGTTGTCTCTCACTTTGTGGAAAATAATTATATATTTGGCACAGTTGTATGCATTCATATACTCATATAGCTATTTTGGATTCATGTGCAGCCCTAATGTTATGTACAGTTAAATAGTATATTAATGTCTATATCTTGCTTCAAAAATACAACACCCACCACTATTCAGCTCTAAATGAAGAAAATTCTGTTTAAAATGTACAGAACAAGAGATAAACAATGGAACTGTGTTCCCCTGACTACCCTAAATGTTCACTGTCTACTGATGCTCAAACACCACTTAAAGACACACATCAACCAATCAAATCCCAATTTACTAAATTCTTGTGGAATAAAATGCTCTGCATTAACTTTGCCTTGGAAAAAAGTATGTAACAAAGAATAAGTACATTTTTATATCATCCAAGCAAACCAACATAAAATTAGTGTAACTCATAATGAAACTGAAAATGAAACAACTCATCTTGGATAATCTGATTAATAATATATACAAAACTCTACGAATGGCAAGGATTTACTCATACTAAAACATAAAATCAAATCATGAGGTAGGCTTTTATATATGCTGCAACACATAAAAATATTTTTCAGAATAAAGACAACTTTATATGGCACCTGGAACACATAAACTTTTTCTGTACAGTATTACATAAAAATGCAAAAAAAAAAAAATTCTAGCAATGTAAAACTGGTTAGTTAAAGCTAAAAATTGTTATGACATTTCCAGACTGCTTCAACCTACTGCACATGCAAACACAGAAGTAAAATTGTCTTACCAGTGGGTACTGTAATCTTTAATGCACGTAAAACAAAATGAATAAATAAATAAAAGGCCTACCTAACCATTTGTATTACACTTACTCCACTGTGATCTTGTTATTTTGCAATTTATAGGGGAACAGTCACAATTTTCAATTTTTTAATAATGAAAATGTATTTTTCACTTAGGAGCTTTAATAAAATCATAATGTAAAACAATGCAGCCTTTTTTATATAAACTGCCAGAAAAGAGCAGTCCAGTGACATCACTGATCTTATACTGCACTGGGAGAAGAACTCAAAAACCCCAGAATGCATGCGGTAGTTGGGTGTAGGCTGGCTATACAAGGCTTAGTCCGCACCATTATGTTAATTATTGGGATCCGCGTTCTTCACCCAGCTAATTATTAGATAAGAGATGTCACTGATCTGTTCTTTCCTGGTGATTTATATGAAAAATACTGCTTTGTTTAATGCTGGAATTTTTTTTTAAGAATTCTAATGAAAGAGTAGTTTTGCAATTAAAAATGAAAAAATGTGACTATTCCTCTTTAAACAACTGAAATTAAAAATGTCCTTACCTGTTCCTACATACAAAGGAAATGTCTAAAATTATTTTTTTTTAAATTGCTGTGAGTTGGTTTTTTTTTTTAATATTTCCCAATACACGACTGACATAGTGACGGTTTTTTTACTCTCCATACAGTTACAGCATATATAACATTATTCCTGACTGGAGTTGAATTATGCATGTGCAAGTTTTTTATATATATATATATATATATATATATATATATCTATATCTATATCTATATCTATATCTATATCTATATCTATATCTATATCTATATCTATATATATATATATATATATATATATATCTCATAACATACACTGTAATATTTTAAACAGGCTTTGGAAATGTTTTGCTAAATGTGGAGTAAAGTGTCCCATTAAAACAAACTAAAAAATAATGTTATCAAAAGATTCCCTTTAGTTACCTGAAGTTAGTACTTGACAAAAATGTCAAAGATGATAGTGGCAGAACATGAAACACAATGAAAGCTAAGACATCAGAATAACAGTATGATACACAGAAGTGGAGTTACCACTTTGAGGTGGAACTTACTGTGTACAGCTGGAAGAGGGAAAGCTGAAGTAAATTCACCAAAGCTGCAGCTTGATGAAAGCGTTCTGAACGCTGGACAGCCAGAAAGTGTCAGGAGGGGGTAAAAAGATAAATAAAATAAAACAAAACAAAGAAATGTAAAGAAATCAAAGGCAAACAAACAGCTAAAGGAAAAGTTAGGCCAAGCTGTATTTAAATATGAAATGTTAATCAGTATGTGTGAACAACACACCACAGGTTAAAAAAAAAAAAAAAAATTAAGGCAGAGGAAAAAAATAACTGATTTGCTGCATTTTCTGGTCAACACTTTATATTCAACATGTTGTATTAAGTCACTAATGAAAATTAATTTATTTTCATAACATCACTCAGTTCTTTACTCTGTGTTTTAATTATGTCAGACAGAAAACTGCAGCTCACATGAAAAAAGGGTTTCTGTGAAAATGGAACAGACACACAAAATGACACACAAAACATAGAGCTTAAGGTTTCCCCAGAGCCATCAGAAAGGTTTGTTTAAGCAATTATATAAAATTAAGTCAAGCCTTAATATAAGCAAGCAGACAAACTGAAACATACATACACCCACCCACACACAAAGAAAGAGAGAGACCTAGTATGTCTATTGTGATCTACCTGTAATCGGGGGCTGGAAAGAAGGCTGACTCGCTGTGGGGAAACCTCCAAAACTACTCGATGCACTAGAATTTCCAAATGCATCAAAATTTGCAAAGTCTGCATTTGCATTACTCTGAGCTGCAAAATTACAAGGGAACAAAACACAAAAAATAGTTACACATACACGCAATGAGAAATCAAAAATCTGAACTCTTAACAACTTAAAGTAAAAACCCTTCTGAGATGGACACACACTCGTACCTACAAAAACACACATATTATATTAAAATACACAAATGCAGGCAATGACAAATTAGCTAGAAAGGTCATAAAGCAGTTTGTATATATATAAAAAAAAACTATGCTTATCTTTCGAAAAATGTGTTAATAATTATTCATAGTAAATCAATTATAAGTAAGATTGTTATTCCATAAAACTAAAAAAAAAAAATTACGTATAACCTAAAAATGAGAAAAATGAAAGACATGTCATATTCAAGATATGTTATGTTACAGACTTGGCAATATCTGATGTCCTTTATCTGCTTTTATATTATTCTGAATTGTAAATTTTTTAATCGTAGACAGCATGGTAGTGTAGTGGGCAATGATACTACCTAAGGAATTCAGAATCCAGGGTTCAAGTTCCACAATAAAACATTATCTGAGTGAAGTTTCCACTTTATTCCCATCTTTGCAAGTTTTTTCCCCTCTGAGTTGTCTAGTTTTCCTCCTGCACCCCCAAAGATGTGTAGGTTATGTTGATTGGTAATTCTAAATTGGCCACTATATGAGTGTGGGTATATGCATGTGTATGAGTAGCATTTGATATAAAAAAGTTAATTCTTCTACTGAACAACCATTACCAAAATTGCTACATATTTTCCCCAGAAGCATTAGATACAAAGAAGAACATAAACAGTATAGGGCACCAGCTATGGGCAAATCCATACTTACACTAGGCCAATTTAAAATTGTCAATAATGC